>NC_138781.1:46361165-46404553 GCF_965178545.1 Coloeus monedula
CACAATGGTCTCACTGGTTCCACGAGGCCCTGCAGTTCCACAATGGCCCTTCAGTGTCACAAGGCCTTGAAGTGTCATAATAGTCTCAGCGGGTTGCCCAGCTGCTTCACAATGGCCTCCTTGGTTCCATGATGCCCCGTAGCGTAACAACGGTATCCTTGCTTCCACACAGTCAGAATGGCCCCGTGGCCTCCTGGAGCCCCACAGTGTCACTACGATCCCCTTGATTCCACGAGGCCCTGCCGTGCTACAATGACCCCTTGCTTATACAAGGCCCTGCTGTGTCACAATGGCCCCTTGCTTCTGAAGTGTGCAAGAGCCTAATACTAAGAGAAAGGCGCCAAAAAACGCTTCGCCATTATCACTGCTCAACACCTGAAAGGCTTCAAAAGTGCTTCGTCATGATGGCTGCTTATCATAATCACTTTTGAACGCCTGGAAACTACGTGCCGTACGGGCCGTGCATAGCCCGCCTTGAGGCCCATAAAAAGGAAGGCAAAACTGGTGCAAAATGTGGAGGCAAAAGCAAAAGGTAGAATCCCCGCCCTTTGCCTTTCCCCCCACCACCACCATCGCCTGCCGTGAGGCACCCTGAGGCCTCCGGGAGCCGACGCCGCCCGCCTGGGGAGCACCCCCCAATCCTTCACCCCTGGACTGAAATCCCGAGGGAGTTGTGCAACCCCTAGCCCTGCTCCTTCGTCCCAGGCGGAGCCAGGTTCAGCTGCAAGCATCGAGCCTGCATCTCGGAGGATGGGCCGCCGCTTTCCAGCCAAACTGCTCTAGACTTCAGAAGAGGCAGATAAGAGGCTTCAAACAGCAGGAAAAAAAAGGCAAAAACTTCTCCACTTCCCCCACCCTGTCTCAGCAGCAACAAAGGTAGCACAGTGTGGTGGTGACTTATCCAGTGCTTGTTAGAGTAACCTTGTCTTTTCTAACTTTTCTCTACTTTTCTCCTTCTTTCTCTTTGCCTCTCTTACCATTAGATAAAGAGATACCCATTTGTTTGGCACCAACATTTAATCTCGTTTGGTTTTAATCTGGTCTTTGGGAATATTTTGAACCTTCAAAGTTCTTTCCTTTTTATACTCAGAGATTTCCTTTTCTTTGCCCTTCTGGGTGTAAATCAGATAGTAACAAAGTGTCATAATGCTCTCCACGGTTCCGTGAGGCGCCACAATGTCACAATGGACTTTTGGTTCCATGAACTTTGGTACTGTCAGCAACAGTCTCCTTGGCTCCGCAGGGTCACAATGGACCCTTGGCTCCATGAGGTTCAGTAGCGTAACACGGACGCCTTGATTGCATGAGGTTGTGCAGTGTCACAATGATCTCCTTGGTTCTGCGGCCCTGCTGTGTAACAATGGGCCCCTTCCTTTGCTGATGGCTCTGCGTCCTGCCTGCCTCTGCCTTGGCACACAAAGCCTTGGGCTGCTCCAGACTCCTTCTGGGGGACACGTTGCACCACTGCACTGCCCTGGGAGAGAAATTCCTTTCTCCTTGTGTCCAGCCTGGACCTGCCCAGCTGCCCTTGGCATTAATTCTTTCTTTTGCCAGCTGGTCTCTACTAGGTAGAAAGGATCCACCATGTCTGAAACCACCCTTCAAGCCCACCCAGGACTCTCCTCCACTGTCCTCAGTCTCCACTCCACTGAGCACAGAGCTCCTTTGTCCCTCTGTAGTGATCATGTGCTCGAGGCCACGGGCACCTGGACAAGAAGGACGGTTCTTTTCTACAGGAAGGAAACCACAGAACCCCAGTGTTTTGAAGGCAGATGAGAGGCAGCCACCAGAGGCCAAGGCAAGGCAGACGTGTCTGTCCTTGCAGCTTCTGTCTGAAAGCAACCCTTGGACATACGGGGAGTTTTGGAGGTGGAATTCCATTTCAGCTGTGGGTGCCTGGACGGGAATGACACTTCTTCTCCCCAGGAAGGAAAGGGCAGAGCCCCAGTGTTTCAAAGGCTGATTAGTGGTGCCTCAAGGAGGCCAAGGCCAGCCAGACCTGTTTGTCTTGGCAGCTTTTGTCTTGGAGCAATCCTTGGCTAGATGCAATTTGGGAGGCCAAATCCCAGTTTTGTCCGTGGACATCTGGCCCAGAAGGACAGTTCTTTTCCATTGGCAGCAAAGTGAGGAGGCCCAGTGTTTCAAAGGCAGATGAGAGCTGGCCCTCAGGAAGCCAAGGGAAGCTGGACATTCCTGGCAGCTTTTGTCGGGGAGCTATTCCTTGGAGATATGGAATTTCAGAGGTGGATTCCCAATTTTGGCCATGGATGGCTGGACTTGAAAGATGGTTTTTTCCATGGGAAGAGAAGCACAGCCCCCGCGTGTTTTGAAGGCAGATGCGAGGTGGCCCCTAAGAGGCCAAGGCCAGCCTGAGCTGTCTGTCCTGGCAGGTTTCACATGGGAACAATCCTCGGACAGAATCCAATTTGGAGGTAGAATCCTAATTTCAGCCATGGGTCCCTGGAGGAGAAGGACAGTGCTTTCGCACAGAAAGGAAAGCAAGGAACTCCAGCGTTTCAGGGCCAGAGGAGAAGCACCCCTCAACATGCCAAGCTCAGCTGGACCAGGCAGGTGGCCCCCAGGAGGCCAAGCCAACCACACCTGTTCCACGCTCTTTGCAGCCTTGGGGCCCTGCAGCATCACCATTTTGTTCCCCTGAGGCCCAGCAATAGCACAGTGGTCTCCTTGGCTCTACAGCGGCACAAAGGCCCCTTGCTTCCACGAGGCCTGGCTGTGTCACAATGGTTTCCTTGGTTCCATGGGGCTGCAGAATAACACAATGGCCCACTGGTTCCATGAGGTCACAGAGGGTCACAAGGGTCTCCATGATTCCGTAAGGTGCTGCAGGGTCACAATGGCTCCTTGGTTCTATTGGGCTCCCCAGGATCACAATGGCCCCTTGGTTCCACAAGGCCTGGCTGTGGCACACTGGCCCTTTGCTTCCGTGAGACCTTGCAGTGTCACAATGGCCCCTTGCTTCTGTCAGGCCTGGCTGTGTCACAATGGCCCCTGGCTCCCATGAGGCCCTGTGATGTCACAATGGTCTCACTGGTTCCACGAGGCCCTGCAGTTCCACAATGGCCCTTCAGTGTCACAAGGCCTTGAAGTGTCATAATAGTCTCAGCGGGTTGCCCAGCTGCTTCACAATGGCCTCCTTGGTTCCATGATGCCCCGTAGCGTAACAACGGTATCCTTGCTTCCACACAGTCAGAATGGCCCCGTGGCCTCCTGGAGCCCCACAGTGTCACTACGATCCCCTTGATTCCACGAGGCCCTGCCGTGCTACAATGACCCCTTGCTTATACAAGGCCCTGCTGTGTCACAATGGCCCCTTGCTTCTGAAGTGTGCAAGAGCCTAATACTAAGAGAAAGGCGCCAAAAAACGCTTCGCCATTATCACTGCTCAACACCTGAAAGGCTTCAAAAGTGCTTCGTCATGATGGCTGCTTATCATAATCACTTTTGAACGCCTGGAAACTACGTGCCGTACGGGCCGTGCATAGCCCGCCTTGAGGCCCATAAAAAGGAAGGCAAAACTGGTGCAAAATGTGGAGGCAAAAGCAAAAGGTAGAATCCCCGCCCTTTGCCTTTCCCCCCACCACCACCATCGCCTGCCGTGAGGCACCCTGAGGCCTCCGGGAGCCGACGCCGCCCGCCTGGGGAGCACCCCCCAATCCTTCACCCCTGGACTGAAATCCCGAGGGAGTTGTGCAACCCCTAGCCTGCTCCTTCGTCCCAGGCGGACCCAGGTTCAGCTGCAAGCATCGAGCCTGCATCTCGGAGGATGGGCCGCCGCTTTCCAGCCAAACTGCTCTAGACTTCAGAAGAGGCAGATAAGAGGCTTCAAACAGCAGGAAAAAAAAGGCAAAAACTTCTCCACTTCCCCCACCCTGTCTCAGCAGCAACAAAGGTAGCACAGTGTGGTGGTGACTTATCCAGTGCTTGTTAGAGTAACCTTGTCTTTTCTAACTTTTCTCTACTTTTCTCCTTCTTTCTCTTTGCCTCTCTTACCATTAGATAAAGAGATACCCATTTGTTTGGCACCAACATTTAATCTCGTTTGGTTTTAATCTGGTCTTTGGGAATATTTTGAACCTTCAAAGTTCTTTCCTTTTTATACTCAGAGATTTCCTTTTCTTTGCCCTTCTGGGTGTAAATCAGATAGTAACAAAGTGTCATAATGCTCTCCACAGTTCCGTGAGGCGCCACAATGTCACAATGGACTTTTGGTTCCATGAACTTTGGTACTGTCAGCAACAGTCTCCTTGGCTCCGCAGGGTCACAATGGACCCTTGGCTCCGTGAGGTTCAGTAGCGTAACACGGACGCCTTGATTGCATGAGGTTGTGCAGTGTCACAATGATCTCCTTGGTTCTGCGGCCCTGCTGTGTAACAATGGGCCCCTTCCTTTGCTGATGGCTCTGCGTCCTGCCTGGCTCTGCCTTGGCACACAAAGCCTTGGGCTGCTCCAGACTCCTTCTGGGGGACACGTTGCACCACTGCACTGCCCTGGGAGAGAAATTCCTTTCTCCTTGTGTCCAGCCTGGACCTGCCCAGCTGCCCTTGGCATTAATTCTTTCTTTTGCCAGCTGGTCTCTACTAGGTAGAAAGGATCCACCATGTCTGAAACCACCCTTCAAGCCCACCCAGGACTCTCCTCCACTGTCCTCAGTCTCCACTCCACTGAGCACAGAGCTCCTTTGTCCCTCTGTAGTGATCATGTGCTCGAGGCCACGGGCACCTGGACAAGAAGGACGGTTCTTTTCTACAGGAAGGAAACCACAGAACCCCAGTGTTTTGAAGGCAGATGAGAGGCAGCCACCAGAGGCCAAGGCAAGGCAGACGTGTCTGTCCTTGCAGCTTCTGTCTGAAAGCAACCCTTGGACATACGGGGAGTTTTGGAGGTGGAATTCCATTTCAGCTGTGGGTGCCTGGACGGGAATGACACTTCTTCTCCCCAGGAAGGAAAGGGCAGAGCCCCAGTGTTTTCAAAGGCTGATTAGTGGTGCCTCAAGGAGGCCAAGGCCAGCCAGACCTGTTTGTCTTGGCAGCTTTTGTCTTGGAGCAATCCTTGGCTAGATGCAATTTGGGAGGCCAAATCCCAGTTTTGTCCGTGGACATCTGGCCCAGAAGGACAGTTCTTTTCCATTGGCAGCAAAGTGAGGAGGCCCAGTGTTTCAAAGGCAGATGAGAGCTGGCCCTCAGGAAGCCAAGGGAAGCTGGACATTCCTGGCAGCTTTTTGTCGGGGAGCTATTCCTTGGAGATATGGAATTTCAGAGGTGGATTCCCAATTTTGGCCATGGATGGCTGGACTTGAAAGATGGGTTTTTTCCATGGGAAGAGAAGCACAGCCCCCGCGTGTTTTGAAGGCAGATGCGAGGTGGCCCCTAAGAGGCCAAGGCCAGCCTGAGCTGTCTGTCCTGGCAGGTTTCACATGGGAACAATCCTCGGACAGAATCCAATTTGGAGGTAGAATCCTAATTTCAGCCATGGGTCCCTGGAGGAGAAGGACAGTGCTTTCGCACAGAAAGGAAAGCAAGGAACTCCAGCGTTTCAGGGCCAGAGGAGAAGCACCCCTCAACATGCCAAGCTCAGCTGGACCAGGCAGGTGGCCCCCAGGAGGCCAAGCCAACCACACCTGTTCCACGCTCTTTGCAGCCTTGGGGCCCTGCAGCATCACCATTTTGTTCCCCTGAGGCCCAGCAATAGCACAGTGGTCTCCTTGGCTCTACAGCGGCACAAAGGCCCCTTGCTTCCACGAGGCCTGGCTGTGTCACAATGGTTTCCTTGGTTCCATGGGGCTGCAGAATAACACAATGGCCCACTGGTTCCATGAGGTCACAGAGGGGTCACAAGGGTCTCCATGATTCCGTAAGGTGCTGCAGGGTCACAATGGCTCCTTGGTTCTATTGGGCTCCCCAGGATCACAATGGCCCCTTGGTTCCACAAGGCCTGGCTGTGGCACACTGGCCCTTTGCTTCCGTGAGACCTTGCAGTGTCACAATGGCCCCTTGCTTCTGTCAGGCCTGGCTGTGTCACAATGGCCCCTGGCTCCCATGAGGCCCTGTGATGTCACAATGGTCTCACTGGTTCCACGAGGCCCTGCAGTTCCACAATGGCCCTTCAGTGTCACAAGGCCTTGAAGTGTCATAATAGTCCTCAGCGGGTTGCCCAGCTGCTTCACAATGGCCTCCTTGGTTCCATGATGCCCCGTAGCGTAACAACGGTATCCTTGCTTCCACACAGTCAGAATGGCCCCGTGGCCTCCTGGAGCCCCACAGTGTCACTACGATCCCCTTGATTCCACGAGGCCCTGCCGTGCTACAATGACCCCTTGCTTATACAAGGCCCTGCTGTGTCACAATGGCCCCTTGCTTCTGAAGTGTGCAAGAGCCTAATACTAAGAGAAAGGCGCCAAAAAACGCTTCGCCATTATCACTGCTCAACACCTGAAAGGCTTCAAAAGTGCTTCGTCATGATGGCTGCTTATCATAATCACTTTTGAACGCCTGGAAACTACGTGCCGTACGGGCCGTGCATAGCCCGCCTTGAGGCCCATAAAAAGGAAGGCAAAACTGGTGCAAAATGTGGAGGCAAAAGCAAAAGGTAGAATCCCCGCCCTTTGCCTTTCCCCCCACCACCACCATCGCCTGCCGTGAGGCACCCTGAGGCCTCCGGGAGCCGACGCCGCCCACCTGGGGAGCACCCCCCAATCCTTCACCCCTGGACTGAAATCCCGAGGGAGTTGTGCAACCCCTAGCCCTGCTCCTTCGTCCCAGGCGGAGCCAGGTTCAGCTGCAAGCATCGAGCCTGCATCTCGGAGGATGGGCCGCCGCTTTCCAGCCAAACTGCTCTAGACTTCAGAAGAGGCAGATAAGAGGCTTCAAACAGCAGGAAAAAAAAGGCAAAAACTTCTCCACTTCCCCCACCCTGTCTCAGCAGCAACAAAGGTAGCACAGTGTGGTGGTGACTTATCCAGTGCTTGTTAGAGTAACCTTGTCTTTTCTAACTTTTCTCTACTTTTCTCCTTCTTTCTCTTTGCCTCTCTTACCATTAGATAAAGAGATACCCATTTGTTTGGCACCAACATTTAATCTCGTTTGGTTTTAATCTGGTCTTTGGGAATATTTTGAACCTTCAAAGTTCTTTCCTTTTTATACTCAGAGATTTCCTTTTCTTTGCCCTTCTGGGTGTAAATCAGATAGTAACAAAGTGTCATAATGCTCTCCACGGTTCCGTGAGGCGCCACAATGTCACAATGGACTTTTGGTTCCATGAACTTTGGTACTGTCAGCAACAGTCTCCTTGGCTCCGCAGGGTCACAATGGACCCTTGGCTCCGTGAGGTTCAGTAGCGTAACACGGACGCCTTGATTGCATGAGGTTGTGCAGTGTCACAATGATCTCCTTGGTTCTGCGGCCCTGCTGTGTAACAATGGGCCCCTTCCTTTGCTGATGGCTCTGCGTCCTGCCTGGCTCTGCCTTGGCACACAAAGCCTTGGGCTGCTCCAGACTCCTTCTGGGGGACACGTTGCACCACTGCACTGCCCTGGGAGAGAAATTCCTTTCTCCTTGTGTCCAGCCTGGACCTGCCCAGCTGCCCTTGGCATTAATTCTTTCTTTTGCCAGCTGGTCTCTACTAGGTAGAAAGGATCCACCATGTCTGAAACCACCCTTCAAGCCCACCCAGGACTCTCCTCCACTGTCCTCAGTCTCCACTCCACTGAGCACAGAGCTCCTTTGTCCCTCTGTAGTGATCATGTGCTCGAGGCCACGGGCACCTGGACAAGAAGGACGGTTCTTTTCTACAGGAAGGAAACCACAGAACCCCAGTGTTTTGAAGGCAGATGAGAGGCAGCCACCAGAGGCCAAGGCAAGGCAGACGTGTCTGTCCTTGCAGCTTCTGTCTGAAAGCAACCCTTGGACATACGGGGAGTTTTGGAGGTGGAATTCCATTTCAGCTGTGGGTGCCTGGACGGGAATGACACTTCTTCTCCCCAGGAAGGAAAGGGCAGAGCCCCAGTGTTTCAAAGGCTGATTAGTGGTGCCTCAAGGAGGCCAAGGCCAGCCAGACCTGTTTGTCTTGGCAGCTTTTGTCTTGGAGCAATCCTTGGCTAGATGCAATTTGGGAGGCCAAATCCCAGTTTTGTCCGTGGACATCTGGCCCAGAAGGACAGTTCTTTTCCATTGGCAGCAAAGTGAGGAGGCCCAGTGTTTCAAAGGCAGATGAGAGCTGGCCCTCAGGAAGCCAAGGGAAGCTGGACATTCCTGGCAGCTTTTGTCGGGGAGCTATTCCTTGGAGATATGGAATTTCAGAGGTGGATTCCCAATTTTGGCCATGGATGGCTGGACTTGAAAGATGGTTTTTTCCATGGGAAGAGAAGCACAGCCCCCGCGTGTTTTGAAGGCAGATGCGAGGTGGCCCCTAAGAGGCCAAGGCCAGCCTGAGCTGTCTGTCCTGGCAGGTTTCACATGGGAACAATCCTCGGACAGAATCCAATTTGGAGGTAGAATCCTAATTTCAGCCATGGGTCCCTGGAGGAGAAGGACAGTGCTTTCGCACAGAAAGGAAAGCAAGGAACTCCAGCGTTTCAGGGCCAGAGGAGAAGCACCCCTCAACATGCCAAGCTCAGCTGGACCAGGCAGGTGGCCCCCAGGAGGCCAAGCCAACCACACCTGTTCCACGCTCTTTGCAGCCTTGGGGCCCTGCAGCATCACCATTTTGTTCCCCTGAGGCCCAGCAATAGCACAGTGGTCTCCTTGGCTCTACAGCGGCACAAAGGCCCCTTGCTTCCACGAGGCCTGGCTGTGTCACAATGGTTTCCTTGGTTCCATGGGGCTGCAGAATAACACAATGGCCCACTGGTTCCATGAGGTCACAGAGGGTCACAAGGGTCTCCATGATTCCGTAAGGTGCTGCAGGGTCACAATGGCTCCTTGGTTCTATTGGGCTCCCCAGGATCACAATGGCCCCTTGGTTCCACAAGGCCTGGCTGTGGCACACTGGCCCTTTGCTTCCGTGAGACCTTGCAGTGTCACAATGGCCCCTTGCTTCTGTCAGGCCTGGCTGTGTCACAATGGCCCCTGGCTCCCATGAGGCCCTGTGATGTCACAATGGTCTCACTGGTTCCACGAGGCCCTGCAGTTCCACAATGGCCCTTCAGTGTCACAAGGCCTTGAAGTGTCATAATAGTCTCAGCGGGTTGCCCAGCTGCTTCACAATGGCCTCCTTGGTTCCATGATGCCCCGTAGCGTAACAACGGTATCCTTGCTTCCACACAGTCAGAATGGCCCCGTGGCCTCCTGGAGCCCCACAGTGTCACTACGATCCCCTTGATTCCACGAGGCCCTGCCGTGCTACAATGACCCCTTGCTTATACAAGGCCCTGCTGTGTCACAATGGCCCCTTGCTTCTGAAGTGTGCAAGAGCCTAATACTAAGAGAAAGGCGCCAAAAAACGCTTCGCCATTATCACTGCTCAACACCTGAAAGGCTTCAAAAGTGCTTCGTCATGATGGCTGCTTATCATAATCACTTTTGAACGCCTGGAAACTACGTGCCGTACGGGCCGTGCATAGCCCGCCTTGAGGCCCATAAAAAGGAAGGCAAAACTGGTGCAAAATGTGGAGGCAAAAGCAAAAGGTAGAATCCCCGCCCTTTGCCTTTCCCCCCACCACCACCATCGCCTGCCGTGAGGCACCCTGAGGCCTCCGGGAGCCGACGCCGCCCGCCTGGGGAGCACCCCCCAATCCTTCACCCCTGGACTGAAATCCCGAGGGAGTTGTGCAACCCCTAGCCCTGCTCCTTCGTCCCAGGCGGAGCCAGGTTCAGCTGCAAGCATCGAGCCTGCATCTCGGAGGATGGGCCGCCGCTTTCCAGCCAAACTGCTCTAGACTTCAGAAGAGGCAGATAAGAGGCTTCAAACAGCAGGGGAAAAAAGGCAAAAACTTCTCCACTTCCCCCACCCTGTCTCAGCAGCAACAAAGGTAGCACAGTGTGGTGGTGACTTATCCAGTGCTTGTTAGAGTAACCTTGTCTTTTCTAACTTTTCTCTACTTTTCTCCTTCTTTCTCTTTGCCTCTCTTACCATTAGATAAAGAGATACCCATTTGTTTGGCACCAACATTTAATCTCGTTTGGTTTTAATCTGGTCTTTGGGAATATTTTGAACCTTCAAAGTTCTTTCCTTTTTATACTCAGAGATTTCCTTTTCTTTGCCCTTCTGGGTGTAAATCAGATAGTAACAAAGTGTCATAATGCTCTCCACAGTTCCGTGAGGCGCCACAATGTCACAATGGACTTTTGGTTCCATGAACTTTGGTACTGTCAGCAACAGTCTCCTTGGCTCCGCAGGGTCACAATGGACCCTTGGCTCCGTGAGGTTCAGTAGCGTAACACGGACGCCTTGATTGCATGAGGTTGTGCAGTGTCACAATGATCTCCTTGGTTCTGCGGCCCTGCTGTGTAACAATGGGCCCCTTCCTTTGCTGATGGCTCTGCGTCCTGCCTGGCTCTGCCTTGGCACACAAAGCCTTGGGCTGCTCCAGACTCCTTCTGGGGGACACGTTGCACCACTGCACTGCCCTGGGAGAGAAATTCCTTTCTCCTTGTGTCCAGCCTGGACCTGCCCAGCTGCCCTTGGCATTAATTCTTT
Organism: Coloeus monedula; assembly: GCF_965178545.1. Lineage (NCBI taxonomy): Eukaryota > Metazoa > Chordata > Aves > Passeriformes > Corvidae > Coloeus > Coloeus monedula. The sequence goes on from NC_138781.1 coordinate 46,371,819, forward strand.
CTTTTGCCAGCTGGTCTCTACTAGGTAGAAAGGATCCACCATGTCTGAAACCACCCTTCAAGCCCACCCAGGACTCTCCTCCACTGTCCTCAGTCTCCACTCCACTGAGCACAGAGCTCCTTTGTCCCTCTGTAGTGATCATGTGCTCGAGGCCACGGGCACCTGGACAAGAAGGACGGTTCTTTTCTACAGGAAGGAAACCACAGAACCCCAGTGTTTTGAAGGCAGATGAGAGGCAGCCACCAGAGGCCAAGGCAAGGCAGACGTGTCTGTCCTTGCAGCTTCTGTCTGAAAGCAACCCTTGGACATACGGGGAGTTTTGGAGGTGGAATTCCATTTCAGCTGTGGGTGCCTGGACGGGAATGACACTTCTTCTCCCCAGGAAGGAAAGGGCAGAGCCCCAGTGTTTCAAAGGCTGATTAGTGGTGCCTCAAGGAGGCCAAGGCCAGCCAGACCTGTTTGTCTTGGCAGCTTTTGTCTTGGAGCAATCCTTGGCTAGATGCAATTTGGGAGGCCAAATCCCAGTTTTGTCCGTGGACATCTGGCCCAGAAGGACAGTTCTTTTCCATTGGCAGCAAAGTGAGGAGGCCCAGTGTTTCAAAGGCAGATGAGAGCTGGCCCTCAGGAAGCCAAGGGAAGCTGGACATTCCTGGCAGCTTTTGTCGGGGAGCTATTCCTTGGAGATATGGAATTTCAGAGGTGGATTCCCAATTTTGGCCATGGATGGCTGGACTTGAAAGATGGTTTTTTCCATGGGAAGAGAAGCACAGCCCCCGCGTGTTTTGAAGGCAGATGCGAGGTGGCCCCTAAGAGGCCAAGGCCAGCCTGAGCTGTCTGTCCTGGCAGGTTTCACATGGGAACAATCCTCGGACAGAATCCAATTTGGAGGTAGAATCCTAATTTCAGCCATGGGTCCCTGGAGGAGAAGGACAGTGCTTTCGCACAGAAAGGAAAGCAAGGAACTCCAGCGTTTCAGGGCCAGAGGAGAAGCACCCCTCAACATGCCAAGCTCAGCTGGACCAGGCAGGTGGCCCCCAGGAGGCCAAGCCAACCACACCTGTTCCACGCTCTTTGCAGCCTTGGGGCCCTGCAGCATCACCATTTTGTTCCCCTGAGGCCCAGCAATAGCACAGTGGTCTCCTTGGCTCTACAGCGGCACAAAGGCCCCTTGCTTCCACGAGGCCTGGCTGTGTCACAATGGTTTCCTTGGTTCCATGGGGCTGCAGAATAACACAATGGCCCACTGGTTCCATGAGGTCACAGAGGGTCACAAGGGTCTCCATGATTCCGTAAGGTGCTGCAGGGTCACAATGGCTCCTTGGTTCTATTGGGCTCCCCAGGATCACAATGGCCCCTTGGTTCCACAAGGCCTGGCTGTGGCACACTGGCCCTTTGCTTCCGTGAGACCTTGCAGTGTCACAATGGCCCCTTGCTTCTGTCAGGCCTGGCTGTGTCACAATGGCCCCTGGCTCCCATGAGGCCCTGTGATGTCACAATGGTCTCACTGGTTCCACGAGGCCCTGCAGTTCCACAATGGCCCTTCAGTGTCACAAGGCCTTGAAGTGTCATAATAGTCTCAGCGGGTTGCCCAGCTGCTTCACAATGGCCTCCTTGGTTCCATGATGCCCCGTAGCGTAACAACGGTATCCTTGCTTCCACACAGTCAGAATGGCCCCGTGGCCTCCTGGAGCCCCACAGTGTCACTACGATCCCCTTGATTCCACGAGGCCCTGCCGTGCTACAATGACCCCTTGCTTATACAAGGCCCTGCTGTGTCACAATGGCCCCTTGCTTCTGAAGTGTGCAAGAGCCTAATACTAAGAGAAAGGCGCCAAAAAACGCTTCGCCATTATCACTGCTCAACACCTGAAAGGCTTCAAAAGTGCTTCGTCATGATGGCTGCTTATCATAATCACTTTTGAACGCCTGGAAACTACGTGCCGTACGGGCCGTGCATAGCCCGCCTTGAGGCCCATAAAAAGGAAGGCAAAACTGGTGCAAAATGTGGAGGCAAAAGCAAAAGGTAGAATCCCCGCCCTTTGCCTTTCCCCCCACCACCACCATCGCCTGCCGTGAGGCACCCTGAGGCCTCCGGGAGCCGACGCCGCCCACCTGGGGAGCACCCCCCAATCCTTCACCCCTGGACTGAAATCCCGAGGGAGTTGTGCAACCCCTAGCCCTGCTCCTTCGTCCCAGGCGGAGCCAGGTTCAGCTGCAAGCATCGAGCCTGCATCTCGGAGGATGGGCCGCCGCTTTCCAGCCAAACTGCTCTAGACTTCAGAAGAGGCAGATAAGAGGCTTCAAACAGCAGGAAAAAAAAGGCAAAAACTTCTCCACTTCCCCCACCCTGTCTCAGCAGCAACAAAGGTAGCACAGTGTGGTGGTGACTTATCCAGTGCTTGTTAGAGTAACCTTGTCTTTTCTAACTTTTCTCTACTTTTCTCCTTCTTTCTCTTTGCCTCTCTTACCATTAGATAAAGAGATACCCATTTGTTTGGCACCAACATTTAATCTCGTTTGGTTTTAATCTGGTCTTTGGGAATATTTTGAACCTTCAAAGTTCTTTCCTTTTTATACTCAGAGATTTCCTTTTCTTTGCCCTTCTGGGTGTAAATCAGATAGTAACAAAGTGTCATAATGCTCTCCACGGTTCCGTGAGGCGCCACAATGTCACAATGGACTTTTGGTTCCATGAACTTTGGTACTGTCAGCAACAGTCTCCTTGGCTCCGCAGGGTCACAATGGACCCTTGGCTCCGTGAGGTTCAGTAGCGTAACACGGACGCCTTGATTGCATGAGGTTGTGCAGTGTCACAATGATCTCCTTGGTTCTGCGGCCCTGCTGTGTAACAATGGGCCCCTTCCTTTGCTGATGGCTCTGCGTCCTGCCTGGCTCTGCCTTGGCACACAAAGCCTTGGGCTGCTCCAGACTCCTTCTGGGGGACACGTTGCACCACTGCACTGCCCTGGGAGAGAAATTCCTTTCTCCTTGTGTCCAGCCTGGACCTGCCCAGCTGCCCTTGGCATTAATTCTTTCTTTTGCCAGCTGGTCTCTACTAGGTAGAAAGGATCCACCATGTCTGAAACCACCCTTCAAGCCCACCCAGGACTCTCCTCCACTGTCCTCAGTCTCCACTCCACTGAGCACAGAGCTCCTTTGTCCCTCTGTAGTGATCATGTGCTCGAGGCCACGGGCACCTGGACAAGAAGGACGGTTCTTTTCTACAGGAAGGAAACCACAGAACCCCAGTGTTTTGAAGGCAGATGAGAGGCAGCCACCAGAGGCCAAGGCAAGGCAGACGTGTCTGTCCTTGCAGCTTCTGTCTGAAAGCAACCCTTGGACATACGGGGAGTTTTGGAGGTGGAATTCCATTTCAGCTGTGGGTGCCTGGACGGGAATGACACTTCTTCTCCCCAGGAAGGAAAGGGCAGAGCCCCAGTGTTTCAAAGGCTGATTAGTGGTGCCTCAAGGAGGCCAAGGCCAGCCAGACCTGTTTGTCTTGGCAGCTTTTGTCTTGGAGCAATCCTTGGCTAGATGCAATTTGGGAGGCCAAATCCCAGTTTTGTCCGTGGACATCTGGCCCAGAAGGACAGTTCTTTTCCATTGGCAGCAAAGTGAGGAGGCCCAGTGTTTCAAAGGCAGATGAGAGCTGGCCCTCAGGAAGCCAAGGGAAGCTGGACATTCCTGGCAGCTTTTGTCGGGGAGCTATTCCTTGGAGATATGGAATTTCAGAGGTGGATTCCCAATTTTGGCCATGGATGGCTGGACTTGAAAGATGGTTTTTTCCATGGGAAGAGAAGCACAGCCCCCGCGTGTTTTGAAGGCAGATGCGAGGTGGCCCCTAAGAGGCCAAGGCCAGCCTGAGCTGTCTGTCCTGGCAGGTTTCACATGGGAACAATCCTCGGACAGAATCCAATTTGGAGGTAGAATCCTAATTTCAGCCATGGGTCCCTGGAGGAGAAGGACAGTGCTTTCGCACAGAAAGGAAAGCAAGGAACTCCAGCGTTTCAGGGCCAGAGGAGAAGCACCCCTCAACATGCCAAGCTCAGCTGGACCAGGCAGGTGGCCCCCAGGAGGCCAAGCCAACCACACCTGTTCCACGCTCTTTGCAGCCTTGGGGCCCTGCAGCATCACCATTTTGTTCCCCTGAGGCCCAGCAATAGCACAGTGGTCTCCTTGGCTCTACAGCGGCACAAAGGCCCCTTGCTTCCACGAGGCCTGGCTGTGTCACAATGGTTTCCTTGGTTCCATGGGGCTGCAGAATAACACAATGGCCCACTGGTTCCATGAGGTCACAGAGGGTCACAAGGGTCTCCATGATTCCGTAAGGTGCTGCAGGGTCACAATGGCTCCTTGGTTCTATTGGGCTCCCCAGGATCACAATGGCCCCTTGGTTCCACAAGGCCTGGCTGTGGCACACTGGCCCTTTGCTTCCGTGAGACCTTGCAGTGTCACAATGGCCCCTTGCTTCTGTGAGGCCTGGCTGTGTCACAATGGCCCCTGGCTCCCATGAGGCCCTGTGATGTCACAATGGTCTCACTGGTTCCACGAGGCCCTGCAGTTCCACAATGGCCCTTCAGTGTCACAAGGCCTTGAAGTGTCATAATAGTCTCAGCGGGTTGCCCAGCTGCTTCACAATGGCCTCCTTGGTTCCATGATGCCCCGTAGCGTAACAACGGTATCCTTGCTTCCACACAGTCAGAATGGCCCCGTGGCCTCCTGGAGCCCCACAGTGTCACTACGATCCCCTTGATTCCACGAGGCCCTGCCGTGCTACAATGACCCCTTGCTTATACAAGGCCCTGCTGTGTCACAATGGCCCCTTGCTTCTGAAGTGTGCAAGAGCCTAATACTAAGAGAAAGGCGCCAAAAAACGCTTCGCCATTATCACTGCTCAACACCTGAAAGGCTTCAAAAGTGCTTCGTCATGATGGCTGCTTATCATAATCACTTTTGAACGCCTGGAAACTACGTGCCGTACGGGCCGTGCATAGCCCGCCTTGAGGCCCATAAAAAGGAAGGCAAAACTGGTGCAAAATGTGGAGGCAAAAGCAAAAGGTAGAATCCCCGCCCTTTGCCTTTCCCCCCACCACCACCATCGCCTGCCGTGAGGCACCCTGAGGCCTCCGGGAGCCGACGCCGCCCGCCTGGGGAGCACCCCCCAATCCTTCACCCCTGGACTGAAATCCCGAGGGAGTTGTGCAACCCCTAGCCCTGCTCCTTCGTCCCAGGCGGAGCCAGGTTCAGCTGCAAGCATCGAGCCTGCATCTCGGAGGATGGGCCGCCGCTTTCCAGCCAAACTGCTCTAGACTTCAGAAGAGGCAGATAAGAGGCTTCAAACAGCAGGGGAAAAAAGGCAAAAACTTCTCCACTTCCCCCACCCTGTCTCAGCAGCAACAAAGGTAGCACAGTGTGGTGGTGACTTATCCAGTGCTTGTTAGAGTAACCTTGTCTTTTCTAACTTTTCTCTACTTTTCTCCTTCTTTCTCTTTGCCTCTCTTACCATTAGATAAAGAGATACCCATTTGTTTGGCACCAACATTTAATCTCGTTTGGTTTTAATCTGGTCTTTGGGAATATTTTGAACCTTCAAAGTTCTTTCCTTTTTATACTCAGAGATTTCCTTTTCTTTGCCCTTCTGGGTGTAAATCAGATAGTAACAAAGTGTCATAATGCTCTCCACGGTTCCGTGAGGCGCCACAATGTCACAATGGACTTTTGGTTCCATGAACTTTGGTACTGTCAGCAACAGTCTCCTTGGCTCCGCAGGGTCACAATGGACCCTTGGCTCCATGAGGTTCAGTAGCGTAACACGGACGCCTTGATTGCATGAGGTTGTGCAGTGTCACAATGATCTCCTTGGTTCTGCGGCCCTGCTGTGTAACAATGGGCCCCTTCCTTTGCTGATGGCTCTGCGTCCTGCCTGCCTCTGCCTTGGCACACAAAGCCTTGGGCTGCTCCAGACTCCTTCTGGGGGACACGTTGCACCACTGCACTGCCCTGGGAGAGAAATTCCTTTCTCCTTGTGTCCAGCCTGGACCTGCCCAGCTGCCCTTGGCATTAATTCTTTCTTTTGCCAGCTGGTCTCTACTAGGTAGAAAGGATCCACCATGTCTGAAACCACCCTTCAAGCCCACCCAGGACTCTCCTCCACTGTCCTCAGTCTCCACTCCACTGAGCACAGAGCTCCTTTGTCCCTCTGTAGTGATCATGTGCTCGAGGCCACGGGCACCTGGACAAGAAGGACGGTTCTTTTCTACAGGAAGGAAACCACAGAACCCCAGTGTTTTGAAGGCAGATGAGAGGCAGCCACCAGAGGCCAAGGCAAGGCAGACGTGTCTGTCCTTGCAGCTTCTGTCTGAAAGCAACCCTTGGACATACGGGGAGTTTTGGAGGTGGAATTCCATTTCAGCTGTGGGTGCCTGGACGGGAATGACACTTCTTCTCCCCAGGAAGGAAAGGGCAGAGCCCCAGTGTTTCAAAGGCTGATTAGTGGTGCCTCAAGGAGGCCAAGGCCAGCCAGACCTGTTTGTCTTGGCAGCTTTTGTCTTGGAGCAATCCTTGGCTAGATGCAATTTGGGAGGCCAAATCCCAGTTTTGTCCGTGGACATCTGGCCCAGAAGGACAGTTCTTTTCCATTGGCAGCAAAGTGAGGAGGCCCAGTGTTTCAAAGGCAGATGAGAGCTGGCCCTCAGGAAGCCAAGGGAAGCTGGACATTCCTGGCAGCTTTTGTCGGGGAGCTATTCCTTGGAGATATGGAATTTCAGAGGTGGATTCCCAATTTTGGCCATGGATGGCTGGACTTGAAAGATGGTTTTTTCCATGGGAAGAGAAGCACAGCCCCCGCGTGTTTTGAAGGCAGATGCGAGGTGGCCCCTAAGAGGCCAAGGCCAGCCTGAGCTGTCTGTCCTGGCAGGTTTCACATGGGAACAATCCTCGGACAGAATCCAATTTGGAGGTAGAATCCTAATTTCAGCCATGGGTCCCTGGAGGAGAAGGACAGTGCTTTCGCACAGAAAGGAAAGCAAGGAACTCCAGCGTTTCAGGGCCAGAGGAGAAGCACCCCTCAACATGCCAAGCTCAGCTGGACCAGGCAGGTGGCCCCCAGGAGGCCAAGCCAACCACACCTGTTCCACGCTCTTTGCAGCCTTCGGGCCCTGCAGCATCACCATTTTGTTCCCCTGAGGCCCAGCAATAGCACAGTGGTCTCCTTGGCTCTACAGCGGCACAAAGGCCCCTTGCTTCCACGAGGCCTGGCTGTGTCACAATGGTTTCCTTGGTTCCATGGGGCTGCAGAATAACACAATGGCCCACTGGTTCCATGAGGTCACAGAGGGTCACAAGGGTCTCCATGATTCCGTAAGGTGCTGCAGGGTCACAATGGCTCCTTGGTTCTATTGGGCTCCCCAGGATCACAATGGCCCCTTGGTTCCACAAGGCCTGGCTGTGGCACACTGGCCCTTTGCTTCCGTGAGACCTTGCAGTGTCACAATGGCCCCTTGCTTCTGTCAGGCCTGGCTGTGTCACAATGGCCCCTGGCTCCCATGAGGCCCTGTGATGTCACAATGGTCTCACTGGTTCCACGAGGCCCTGCAGTTCCACAATGGCCCTTCAGTGTCACAAGGCCTTGAAGTGTCATAATAGTCTCAGCGGGTTGCCCAGCTGCTTCACAATGGCCTCCTTGGTTCCATGATGCCCCGTAGCGTAACAACGGTATCCTTGCTTCCACACAGTCAGAATGGCCCCGTGGCCTCCTGGAGCCCCACAGTGTCACTACAATCCCCTTGATTCCACGAGGCCCTGCCGTGCTACAATGACCCCTTGCTTATACAAGGCCCTGCTGTGTCACAATGGCCCCTTGCTTCTGAAGTGTGCAAGAGCCTAATACTAAGAGAAAGGCGCCAAAAAACGCTTCGCCATTATCACTGCTCAACACCTGAAAGGCTTCAAAAGTGCTTCGTCATGATGGCTGCTTATCATAATCACTTTTGAACGCCTGGAAACTACGTGCCGTACGGGCCGTGCATAGCCCGCCTTGAGGCCCATAAAAAGGAAGGCAAAACTGGTGCAAAATGTGGAGGCAAAAGCAAAAGGTAGAATCCCTGCCCTTTGCCTTTCCCCCCACCACCACCATCGCCTGCCGTGAGGCACCCTGAGGCCTCCGGGAGCCGACGCCGCCCGCCTGGGGAGCACCCCCCAATCCTTCACCCCTGGACTGAAATCCCGAGGGAGTTGTGCAACCCCTAGCCCTGCTCCTTCGTCCCAGGCGGAGCCAGGTTCAGCTGCAAGCATCGAGCCTGCATCTCGGAGGATGGGCCGCCGCTTTCCAGCCAAACTGCTCTAGACTTCAGAAGAGGCAGATAAGAGGCTTCAAACAGCAGGAAAAAAAAGGCAAAAACTTCTCCACTTCCCCCACCCTGTCTCAGCAGCAACAAAGGTAGCACAGTGTGGTGGTGACTTATCCAGTGCTTGTTAGAGTAACCTTGTCTTTTCTAACTTTTCTCTACTTTTCTCCTTCTTTCTCTTTGCCTCTCTTACCATTAGATAAAGAGATACCCATTTGTTTGGCACCAACATTTAATCTCGTTTGGTTTTAATCTGGTCTTTGGGAATATTTTGAACCTTCAAAGTTCTTTCCTTTTTATACTCAGAGATTTCCTTTTCTTTGCCCTTCTGGGTGTAAATCAGATAGTAACAAAGTGTCATAATGCTCTCCACGGTTCCGTGAGGCGCCACAATGTCACAATGGACTTTTGGTTCCATGAACTTTGGTACTGTCAGCAACAGTCTCCTTGGCTCCGCAGGGTCACAATGGACCCTTGGCTCCATGAGGTTCAGTAGCGTAACACGGACGCCTTGATTGCATGAGGTTGTGCAGTGTCACAATGATCTCCTTGGTTCTGCGGCCCTGCTGTGTAACAATGGGCCCCTTCCTTTGCTGATGGCTCTGCGTCCTGCCTGGCTCTGCCTTGGCACACAAAGCCTTGGGCTGCTCCAGACTCCTTCTGGGGGACACGTTGCACCACTGCACTGCCCTGGGAGAGAAATTCCTTTCTCCTTGTGTCCAGCCTGGACCTGCCCAGCTGCCCTTGGCATTAATTCTTTCTTTTGCCAGCTGGTCTCTACTAGGTAGAAAGGATCCACCATGTCTGAAACCACCCTTCAAGCCCACCCAGGACTCTCCTCCACTGTCCTCAGTCTCCACTCCACTGAGCACAGAGCTCCTTTGTCCCTCTGTAGTGATCATGTGCTCGAGGCCACGGGCACCTGGACAAGAAGGACGGTTCTTTTCTACAGGAAGGAAACCACAGAACCCCAGTGTTTTGAAGGCAGATGAGAGGCAGCCACCAGAGGCCAAGGCAAGGCAGACGTGTCTGTCCTTGCAGCTTCTGTCTGAAAGCAACCCTTGGACATACGGGGAGTTTTGGAGGTGGAATTCCATTTCAGCTGTGGGTGCCTGGACGGGAATGACACTTCTTCTCCCCAGGAAGGAAAGGGCAGAGCCCCAGTGTTTCAAAGGCTGATTAGTGGTGCCTCAAGGAGGCCAAGGCCAGCCAGACCTGTTTGTCTTGGCAGCTTTTGTCTTGGAGCAATCCTTGGCTAGATGCAATTTGGGAGGCCAAATCCCAGTTTTGTCCGTGGACATCTGGCCCAGAAGGACAGTTCTTTTCCATTGGCAGCAAAGTGAGGAGGCCCAGTGTTTCAAAGGCAGATGAGAGCTGGCCCTCAGGAAGCCAAGGGAAGCTGGACATTCCTGGCAGCTTTTGTCGGGGAGCTATTCCTTGGAGATATGGAATTTCAGAGGTGGATTCCCAATTTTGGTCATGGATGGCTGGACTTGAAAGATGGTTTTTTCCATGGGAAGAGAAGCACAGCCCCCGCGTGTTTTGAAGGCAGATGCGAGGTGGCCCCTAAGAGGCCAAGGCCAGCCTGAGCTGTCTGTCCTGGCAGGTTTCACATGGGAACAATCCTCGGATAGAATCCAATTTGGAGGTAGAATCCTAATTTCAGCCATGGGTCCCTGGAGGAGAAGGACAGTGCTTTCGCACAGAAAGGAAAGCAAGGAACTCCAGCGTTTCAGGGCCAGAGGAGAAGCACCCCTCAACATGCCAAGCTCAGCTGGACCAGGCAGGTGGCCCCCAGGAGGCCAAGCCAACCACACCTGTTCCACGCTCTTTGCAGCCTTGGGGCCCTGCAGCATCACCATTTTGTTCCCCTGAGGCCCAGCAATAGCACAGTGGTCTCCTTGGCTCTACAGCGGCACAAAGGCCCCTTGCTTCCACGAGGCCTGGCTGTGTCACAATGGTTTCCTTGGTTCCATGGGGCTGCAGAATAACACAATGGCCCACTGGTTCCATGAGGTCACAGAGGGTCACAAGGGTCTCCATGATTCCGTAAGGTGCTGCAGGGTCACAATGGCTCCTTGGTTCTATTGGGCTCCCCAGGATCACAATGGCCCCTTGGTTCCACAAGGCCTGGCTGTGGCACACTGGCCCTTTGCTTCCGTGAGACCTTGCAGTGTCACAATGGCCCCTTGCTTCTGTGAGGCCTGGCTGTGTCACAATGGCCCCTGGCTCCCATGAGGCCCTGTGATGTCACAATGGTCTCACTGGTTCCACGAGGCCCTGCAGTTCCACAATGGCCCTTCAGTGTCACAAGGCCTTGAAGTGTCATAATAGTCTCAGCGGGTTGCCCAGCTGCTTCACAATGGCCTCCTTGGTTCCATGATGCCCCGTAGCGTAACAACGGTATCCTTGCTTCCACACAGTCAGAATGGCCCCGTGGCCTCCTGGAGCCCCACAGTGTCACTACGATCCCCTTGATTCCACGAGGCCCTGCCGTGCTACAATGACCCCTTGCTTATACAAGGCCCTGCTGTGTCACAATGGCCCCTTGCTTCTGAAGTGTGCAAGAGCCTAATACTAAGAGAAAGGCGCCAAAAAACGCTTCGCCATTATCACTGCTCAACACCTGAAAGGCTTCAAAAGTGCTTCGTCATGATGGCTGCTTATCATAATCACTTTTGAACGCCTGGAAACTACGTGCCGTACGGGCCGTGCATAGCCCGCCTTGAGGCCCATAAAAAGGAAGGCAAAACTGGTGCAAAATGTGGAGGCAAAAGCAAAAGGTAGAATCCCTGCCCTTTGCCTTTCCCCCCACCACCACCATCGCCTGCCGTGAGGCACCCTGAGGCCTCCGGGAGCCGACGCCGCCCGCCTGGGGAGCACCCCCCAATCCTTCACCCCTGGACTGAAATCCCGAGGGAGTTGTGCAACCCCTAGCCCTGCTCCTTCGTCCCAGGCGGAGCCAGGTTCAGCTGCAAGCATCGAGCCTGCATCTCGGAGGATGGGCCGCCGCTTTCCAGCCAAACTGCTCTAGACTTCAGAAGAGGCAGATAAGAGGCTTCAAACAGCAGGAAAAAAAAGGCAAAAACTTCTCCACTTCCCCCACCCTGTCTCAGCAGCAACAAAGGTAGCACAGTGTGGTGGTGACTTATCCAGTGCTTGTTAGAGTAACCTTGTCTTTTCTAACTTTTCTCTACTTTTCTCCTTCTTTCTCTTTGCCTCTCTTACCATTAGATAAAGAGATACCCATTTGTTTGGCACCAACATTTAATCTCGTTTGGTTTTAATCTGGTCTTTGGGAATATTTTGAACCTTCAAAGTTCTTTCCTTTTTATACTCAGAGATTTCCTTTTCTTTGCCCTTCTGGGTGTAAATCAGATAGTAACAAAGTGTCATAATGCTCTCCACGGTTCCGTGAGGCGCCACAATGTCACAATGGACTTTTGGTTCCATGAACTTTGGTACTGTCAGCAACAGTCTCCTTGGCTCCGCAGGGTCACAATGGACCCTTGGCTCCGTGAGGTTCAGTAGCGTAACACGGACGCCTTGATTGCATGAGGTTGTGCAGTGTCACAATGATCTCCTTGGTTCTGCGGCCCTGCTGTGTAACAATGGGCCCCTTCCTTTGCTGATGGCTCTGCGTCCTGCCTGCCTCTGCCTTGGCACACAAAGCCTTGGGCTGCTCCAGACTCCTTCTGGGGGACACGTTGCACCACTGCACTGCCCTGGGAGAGAAATTCCTTTCTCCTTGTGTCCAGCCTGGACCTGCCCAGCTGCCCTTGGCATTAATTCTTTCTTTTGCCAGCTGGTCTCTACTAGGTAGAAAGGATCCACCATGTCTGAAACCACCCTTCAAGCCCACCCAGGACTCTCCTCCACTGTCCTCAGTCTCCACTCCACTGAGCACAGAGCTCCTTTGTCCCTCTGTAGTGATCATGTGCTCGAGGCCACGGGCACCTGGACAAGAAGGACGGTTCTTTTCTACAGGAAGGAAACCACAGAACCCCAGTGTTTTGAAGGCAGATGAGAGGCAGCCACCAGAGGCCAAGGCAAGGCAGACGTGTCTGTCCTTGCAGCTTCTGTCTGAAAGCAACCCTTGGACATACGGGGAGTTTTGGAGGTGGAATTCCATTTCAGCTGTGGGTGCCTGGACGGGAATGACACTTCTTCTCCCCAGGAAGGAAAGGGCAGAGCCCCAGTGTTTCAAAGGCTGATTAGTGGTGCCTCAAGGAGGCCAAGGCCAGCCAGACCTGTTTGTCTTGGCAGCTTTTGTCTTGGAGCAATCCTTGGCTAGATGCAATTTGGGAGGCCAAATCCCAGTTTTGTCCGTGGACATCTGGCCCAGAAGGACAGTTCTTTTCCATTGGCAGCAAAGTGAGGAGGCCCAGTGTTTCAAAGGCAGATGAGAGCTGGCCCTCAGGAAGCCAAGGGAAGCTGGACATTCCTGGCAGCTTTTGTCGGGGAGCTATTCCTTGGAGATATGGAATTTCAGAGGTGGATTCCCAATTTTGGCCATGGATGGCTGGACTTGAAAGATGGTTTTTTCCATGGGAAGAGAAGCACAGCCCCCGCGTGTTTTGAAGGCAGATGCGAGGTGGCCCCTAAGAGGCCAAGGCCAGCCTGAGCTGTCTGTCCTGGCAGGTTTCACATGGGAACAATCCTCGGACAGAATCCAATTTGGAGGTAGAATCCTAATTTCAGCCATGGGTCCCTGGAGGAGAAGGACAGTGCTTTCGCACAGAAAGGAAAGCAAGGAACTCCAGCGTTTCAGGGCCAGAGGAGAAGCACCCCTCAACATGCCAAGCTCAGCTGGACCAGGCAGGTGGCCCCCAGGAGGCCAAGCCAACCACACCTGTTCCACGCTCTTTGCAGCCTTGGGGCCCTGCAGCATCACCATTTTGTTCCCCTGAGGCCCAGCAATAGCACAGTGGTCTCCTTGGCTCTACAGCGGCACAAAGGCCCCTTGCTTCCACGAGGCCTGGCTGTGTCACAATGGTTTCCTTGGTTCCATGGGGCTGCAGAATAACACAATGGCCCACTGGTTCCATGAGGTCACAGAGGGTCACAAGGGTCTCCATGATTCCGTAAGGTGCTGCAGGGTCACAATGGCTCCTTGGTTCTATTGGGCTCCCCAGGATCACAATGGCCCCTTGGTTCCACAAGGCCTGGCTGTGGCACACTGGCCCTTTGCTTCCGTGAGACCTTGCAGTGTCACAATGGCCCCTTGCTTCTGTCAGGCCTGGCTGTGTCACAATGGCCCCTGGCTCCCATGAGGCCCTGTGATGTCACAATGGTCTCACTGGTTCCACGAGGCCCTGCAGTTCCACAATGGCCCTTCAGTGTCACAAGGCCTTGAAGTGTCATAATAGTCTCAGCGGGTTGCCCAGCTGCTTCACAATGGCCTCCTTGGTTCCATGATGCCCCGTAGCGTAACAACGGTATCCTTGCTTCCACACAGTCAGAATGGCCCCGTGGCCTCCTGGAGCCCCACAGTGTCACTACGATCCCCTTGATTCCACGAGGCCCTGCCGTGCTACAATGACCCCTTGCTTATACAAGGCCCTGCTGTGTCACAATGGCCCCTTGCTTCTGAAGTGTGCAAGAGCCTAATACTAAGAGAAAGGCGCCAAAAAACGCTTCGCCATTATCACTGCTCAACACCTGAAAGGCTTCAAAAGTGCTTCGTCATGATGGCTGCTTATCATAATCACTTTTGAACGCCTGGAAACTACGTGCCGTACGGGCCGTGCATAGCCCGCCTTGAGGCCCATAAAAAGGAAGGCAAAACTGGTGCAAAATGTGGAGGCAAAAGCAAAAGGTAGAATCCCCGCCCTTTGCCTTTCCCCCCACCACCACCATCGCCTGCCGTGAGGCACCCTGAGGCCTCCGGGAGCCGACGCCGCCCGCCTGGGGAGCACCCCCCAATCCTTCACCCCTGGACTGAAATCCCGAGGGAGTTGTGCAACCCCTAGCCCTGCTCCTTCGTCCCAGGCGGAGCCAGGTTCAGCTGCAAGCATCGAGCCTGCATCTCGGAGGATGGGCCGCCGCTTTCCAGCCAAACTGCTCTAGACTTCAGAAGAGGCAGATAAGAGGCTTCAAACAGCAGGAAAAAAAAGGCAAAAACTTCTCCACTTCCCCCACCCTGTCTCAGCAGCAACAAAGGTAGCACAGTGTGGTGGTGACTTATCCAGTGCTTGTTAGAGTAACCTTGTCTTTTCTAACTTTTCTCTACTTTTCTCCTTCTTTCTCTTTGCCTCTCTTACCATTAGATAAAGAGATACCCATTTGTTTGGCACCAACATTTAATCTCGTTTGGTTTTAATCTGGTCTTTGGGAATATTTTGAACCTTCAAAGTTCTTTCCTTTTTATACTCAGAGATTTCCTTTTCTTTGCCCTTCTGGGTGTAAATCAGATAGTAACAAAGTGTCATAATGCTCTCCACGGTTCCGTGAGGCGCCACAATGTCACAATGGACTTTTGGTTCCATGAACTTTGGTACTGTCAGCAACAGTCTCCTTGGCTCCGCAGGGTCACAATGGACCCTTGGCTCCATGAGGTTCAGTAGCGTAACACGGACGCCTTGATTGCATGAGGTTGTGCAGTGTCACAATGATCTCCTTGGTTCTGCGGCCCTGCTGTGTAACAATGGGCCCCTTCCTTTGCTGATGGCTCTGCGTCCTGCCTGGCTCTGCCTTGGCACACAAAGCCTTGGGCTGCTCCAGACTCCTTCTGGGGGACACGTTGCACCACTGCACTGCCCTGGGAGAGAAATTCCTTTCTCCTTGTGTCCAGCCTGGACCTGCCCAGCTGCCCTTGGCATTAATTCTTTCTTTTGCCAGCTGGTCTCTACTAGGTAGAAAGGATCCACCATGTCTGAAACCACCCTTCAAGCCCACCCAGGACTCTCCTCCACTGTCCTCAGTCTCCACTCCACTGAGCACAGAGCTCCTTTGTCCCTCTGTAGTGATCATGTGCTCGAGGCCACGGGCACCTGGACAAGAAGGACGGTTCTTTTCTACAGGAAGGAAACCACAGAACCCCAGTGTTTTGAAGGCAGATGAGAGGCAGCCACCAGAGGCCAAGGCAAGGCAGACGTGTCTGTCCTTGCAGCTTCTGTCTGAAAGCAACCCTTGGACATACGGGGAGTTTTGGAGGTGGAATTCCATTTCAGCTGTGGGTGCCTGGACGGGAATGACACTTCTTCTCCCCAGGAAGGAAAGGGCAGAGCCCCAGTGTTTCAAAGGCTGATTAGTGGTGCCTCAAGGAGGCCAAGGCCAGCCAGACCTGTTTGTCTTGGCAGCTTTTGTCTTGGAGCAATCCTTGGCTAGATGCAATTTGGGAGGCCAAATCCCAGTTTTGTCCGTGGACATCTGGCCCAGAAGGACAGTTCTTTTCCATTGGCAGCAAAGTGAGGAGGCCCAGTGTTTCAAAGGCAGATGAGAGCTGGCCCTCAGGAAGCCAAGGGAAGCTGGACATTCCTGGCAGCTTTTGTCGGGGAGCTATTCCTTGGAGATATGGAATTTCAGAGGTGGATTCCCAATTTTGGCCATGGATGGCTGGACTTGAAAGATGGTTTTTTCCATGGGAAGAGAAGCACAGCCCCCGCGTGTTTTGAAGGCAGATGCGAGGTGGCCCCTAAGAGGCCAAGGCCAGCCTGAGCTGTCTGTCCTGGCAGGTTTCACATGGGAACAATCCTCGGACAGAATCCAATTTGGAGGTAGAATCCTAATTTCAGCCATGGGTCCCTGGAGGAGAAGGACAGTGCTTTCGCACAGAAAGGAAAGCAAGGAACTCCAGCGTTTCAGGGCCAGAGGAGAAGCACCCCTCAACATGCCAAGCTCAGCTGGACCAGGCAGGTGGCCCCCAGGAGGCCAAGCCAACCACACCTGTTCCACGCTCTTTGCAGCCTTGGGGCCCTGCAGCATCACCATTTTGTTCCCCTGAGGCCCAGCAATAGCACAGTGGTCTCCTTGGCTCTACAGCGGCACAAAGGCCCCTTGCTTCCACGAGGCCTGGCTGTGTCACAATGGTTTCCTTGGTTCCATGGGGCTGCAGAATAACACAATGGCCCACTGGTTCCATGAGGTCACAGAGGGTCACAAGGGTCTCCATGATTCCGTAAGGTGCTGCAGGGTCACAATGGCTCCTTGGTTCTATTGGGCTCCCCAGGATCACAATGGCCCCTTGGTTCCACAAGGCCTGGCTGTGGCACACTGGCCCTTTGCTTCCGTGAGACCTTGCAGTGTCACAATGGCCCCTTGCTTCTGTCAGGCCTGGCTGTGTCACAATGGCCCCTGGCTCCCATGAGGCCCTGTGATGTCACAATGGTCTCACTGGTTCCACGAGGCCCTGCAGTTCCACAATGGCCCTTCAGTGTCACAAGGCCTTGAAGTGTCATAATAGTCTCAGCGGGTTGCCCAGCTGCTTCACAATGGCCTCCTTGGTTCCATGATGCCCCGTAGCGTAACAACGGTATCCTTGCTTCCACACAGTCAGAATGGCCCCGTGGCCTCCTGGAGCCCCACAGTGTCACTACGATCCCCTTGATTCCACGAGGCCCTGCCGTGCTACAATGACCCCTTGCTTATACAAGGCCCTGCTGTGTCACAATGGCCCCTTGCTTCTGAAGTGTGCAAGAGCCTAATACTAAGAGAAAGGCGCCAAAAAACGCTTCGCCATTATCACTGCTCAACACCTGAAAGGCTTCAAAAGTGCTTCGTCATGATGGCTGCTTATCATAATCACTTTTGAACGCCTGGAAACTACGTGCCGTACGGGCCGTGCATAGCCCGCCTTGAGGCCCATAAAAAGGAAGGCAAAACTGGTGCAAAATGTGGAGGCAAAAGCAAAAGGTAGAATCCCCGCCCTTTGCCTTTCCCCCCACCACCACCATCGCCTGCCGTGAGGCACCCTGAGGCCTCCGGGAGCCGACGCCGCCCGCCTGGGGAGCACCCCCCAATCCTTCACCCCTGGACTGAAATCCCGAGGGAGTTGTGCAACCCCTAGCCCTGCTCCTTCGTCCCAGGCGGAGCCAGGTTCAGCTGCAAGCATCGAGCCTGCATCTCGGAGGATGGGCCGCCGCTTTCCAGCCAAACTGCTCTAGACTTCAGAAGAGGCAGATAAGAGGCTTCAAACAGCAGGAAAAAAAAGGCAAAAACTTCTCCACTTCCCCCACCCTGTCTCAGCAGCAACAAAGGTAGCACAGTGTGGTGGTGACTTATCCAGTGCTTGTTAGAGTAACCTTGTCTTTTCTAACTTTTCTCTACTTTTCTCCTTCTTTCTCTTTGCCTCTCTTACCATTAGATAAAGAGATACCCATTTGTTTGGCACCAACATTTAATCTCGTTTGGTTTTAATCTGGTCTTTGGGAATATTTTGAACCTTCAAAGTTCTTTCCTTTTTATACTCAGAGATTTCCTTTTCTTTGCCCTTCTGGGTGTAAATCAGATAGTAACAAAGTGTCATAATGCTCTCCACGGTTCCGTGAGGCGCCACAATGTCACAATGGACTTTTGGTTCCATGAACTTTGGTACTGTCAGCAACAGTCTCCTTGGCTCCGCAGGGTCACAATGGACCCTTGGCTCCATGAGGTTCAGTAGCGTAACACGGACGCCTTGATTGCATGAGGTTGTGCAGTGTCACAATGATCTCCTTGGTTCTGCGGCCCTGCTGTGTAACAATGGGCCCCTTCCTTTGCTGATGGCTCTGCGTCCTGCCTGGCTCTGCCTTGGCACACAAAGCCTTGGGCTGCTCCAGACTCCTTCTGGGGGACACGTTGCACCACTGCACTGCCCTGGGAGAGAAATTCCTTTCTCCTTGTGTCCAGCCTGGACCTGCCCAGCTGCCCTTGGCATTAATTCTTTCTTTTGCCAGCTGGTCTCTACTAGGTAGAAAGGATCCACCATGTCTGAAACCACCCTTCAAGCCCACCCAGGACTCTCCTCCACTGTCCTCAGTCTCCACTCCACTGAGCACAGAGCTCCTTTGTCCCTCTGTAGTGATCATGTGCTCGAGGCCACGGGCACCTGGACAAGAAGGACGGTTCTTTTCTACAGGAAGGAAACCACAGAACCCCAGTGTTTTGAAGGCAGATGAGAGGCAGCCACCAGAGGCCAAGGCAAGGCAGACGTGTCTGTCCTTGCAGCTTCTGTCTGAAAGCAACCCTTGGACATACGGGGAGTTTTGGAGGTGGAATTCCATTTCAGCTGTGGGTGCCTGGACGGGAATGACACTTCTTCTCCCCAGGAAGGAAAGGGCAGAGCCCCAGTGTTTCAAAGGCTGATTAGTGGTGCCTCAAGGAGGCCAAGGCCAGCCAGACCTGTTTGTCTTGGCAGCTTTTGTCTTGGAGCAATCCTTGGCTAGATGCAATTTGGGAGGCCAAATCCCAGTTTTGTCCGTGGACATCTGGCCCAGAAGGACAGTTCTTTTCCATTGGCAGCAAAGTGAGGAGGCCCAGTGTTTCAAAGGCAGATGAGAGCTGGCCCTCAGGAAGCCAAGGGAAGCTGGACATTCCTGGCAGCTTTTGTCGGGGAGCTATTCCTTGGAGATATGGAATTTCAGAGGTGGATTCCCAATTTTGGCCATGGATGGCTGGACTTGAAAGATGGTTTTTTCCATGGGAAGAGAAGCACAGCCCCCGCGTGTTTTGAAGGCAGATGCGAGGTGGCCCCTAAGAGGCCAAGGCCAGCCTGAGCTGTCTGTCCTGGCAGGTTTCACATGGGAACAATCCTCGGACAGAATCCAATTTGGAGGTAGAATCCTAATTTCAGCCATGGGTCCCTGGAGGAGAAGGACAGTGCTTTCGCACAGAAAGGAAAGCAAGGAACTCCAGCGTTTCAGGGCCAGAGGAGAAGCACCCCTCAACATGCCAAGCTCAGCTGGACCAGGCAGGTGGCCCCCAGGAGGCCAAGCCAACCACACCTGTTCCACGCTCTTTGCAGCCTTGGGGCCCTGCAGCATCACCATTTTGTTCCTCTGAGGCCCAGCAATAGCACAGTGGTCTCCTTGGCTCTACAGCGGCACAAAGGCCCCTTGCTTCCACGAGGCCTGGCTGTGTCACAATGGTTTCCTTGGTTCCATGGGGCTGCAGAATAACACAATGGCCCACTGGTTCCATGAGGTCACAGAGGGTCACAAGGGTCTCCATGATTCCGTAAGGTGCTGCAGGGTCACAATGGCTCCTTGGTTCTATTGGGCTCCCCAGGATCACAATGGCCCCTTGGTTCCACAAGGCCTGGCTGTGGCACACTGGCCCTTTGCTTCCGTGAGACCTTGCAGTGTCACAATGGCCCCTTGCTTCTGTCAGGCCTGGCTGTGTCACAATGGCCCCTGGCTCCCATGAGGCCCTGTGATGTCACAATGGTCTCACTGGTTCCACGAGGCCCTGCAGTTCCACAATGGCCCTTCAGTGTCACAAGGCCTTGAAGTGTCATAATAGTCTCAGCGGGTTGCCCAGCTGCTTCACAATGGCCTCCTTGGTTCCATGATGCCCCGTAGCGTAACAACGGTATCCTTGCTTCCACACAGTCAGAATGGCCCCGTGGCCTCCTGGAGCCCCACAGTGTCACTACGATCCCCTTGATTCCACGAGGCCCTGCCGTGCTACAATGACCCCTTGCTTATACAAGGCCCTGCTGTGTCACAATGGCCCCTTGCTTCTGAAGTGTGCAAGAGCCTAATACTAAGAGAAAGGCGCCAAAAAACGCTTCGCCATTATCACTGCTCAACACCTGAAAGGCTTCAAAAGTGCTTCGTCATGATGGCTGCTTATCATAATCACTTTTGAACGCCTGGAAACTACGTGCCGTACGGGCCGTGCATAGCCCGCCTTGAGGCCCATAAAAAGGAAGGCAAAACTGGTGCAAAATGTGGAGGCAAAAGCAAAAGGTAGAATCCCCGCCCTTTGCCTTTCCCCCCACCACCACCATCGCCTGCCGTGAGGCACCCTGAGGCCTCCGGGAGCCGACGCCGCCCGCCTGGGGAGCACCCCCCAATCCTTCACCCCTGGACTGAAATCCCGAGGGAGTTGTGCAACCCCTAGCCCTGCTCCTTCGTCCCAGGCGGAGCCAGGTTCAGCTGCAAGCATCGAGCCTGCATCTCGGAGGATGGGCCGCCGCTTTCCAGCCAAACTGCTCTAGACTTCAGAAGAGGCAGATAAGAGGCTTCAAACAGCAGGAAAAAAAAGGCAAAAACTTCTCCACTTCCCCCACCCTGTCTCAGCAGCAACAAAGGTAGCACAGTGTGGTGGTGACTTATCCAGTGCTTGTTAGAGTAACCTTGTCTTTTCTAACTTTTCTCTACTTTTCTCCTTCTTTCTCTTTGCCTCTCTTACCATTAGATAAAGAGATACCCATTTGTTTGGCACCAACATTTAATCTCGTTTGGTTTTAATCTGGTCTTTGGGAATATTTTGAACCTTCAAAGTTCTTTCCTTTTTATACTCAGAGATTTCCTTTTCTTTGCCCTTCTGGGTGTAAATCAGATAGTAACAAAGTGTCATAATGCTCTCCACGGTTCCGTGAGGCGCCACAATGTCACAATGGACTTTTGGTTCCATGAACTTTGGTACTGTCAGCAACAGTCTCCTTGGCTCCGCAGGGTCACAATGGACCCTTGGCTCCATGAGGTTCAGTAGCGTAACACGGACGCCTTGATTGCATGAGGTTGTGCAGTGTCACAATGATCTCCTTGGTTCTGCGGCCCTGCTGTGTAACAATGGGCCCCTTCCTTTGCTGATGGCTCTGCGTCCTGCCTGCCTCTGCCTTGGCACACAAAGCCTTGGGCTGCTCCAGACTCCTTCTGGGGGACACGTTGCACCACTGCACTGCCCTGGGAGAGAAATTCCTTTCTCCTTGTGTCCAGCCTGGACCTGCCCAGCTGCCCTTGGCATTAATTCTTTCTTTTGCCAGCTGGTCTCTACTAGGTAGAAAGGATCCACCATGTCTGAAACCACCCTTCAAGCCCACCCAGGACTCTCCTCCACTGTCCTCAGTCTCCACTCCACTGAGCACAGAGCTCCTTTGTCCCTCTGTAGTGATCATGTGCTCGAGGCCACAGGCACCTGGACAAGAAGGACGGTTCTTTTCTACAGGAAGGAAACCACAGAACCCCAGTGTTTTGAAGGCAGATGAGAGGCAGCCACCAGAGGCCAAGGCAAGGCAGACGTGTCTGTCCTTGCAGCTTCTGTCTGAAAGCAACCCTTGGACATACGGGGAGTTTTGGAGGTGGAATTCCATTTCAGCTGTGGGTGCCTGGACGGGAATGACACTTCTTCTCCCCAGGAAGGAAAGGGCAGAGCCCCAGTGTTTCAAAGGCTGATTAGTGGTGCCTCAAGGAGGCCAAGGCCAGCCAGACCTGTTTGTCTTGGCAGCTTTTGTCTTGGAGCAATCCTTGGCTAGATGCAATTTGGGAGGCCAAATCCCAGTTTTGTCCGTGGACATCTGGCCCAGAAGGACAGTTCTTTTCCATTGGCAGCAAAGTGAGGAGGCCCAGTGTTTCAAAGGCAGATGAGAGCTGGCCCTCAGGAAGCCAAGGGAAGCTGGACATTCCTGGCAGCTTTTGTCGGGGAGCTATTCCTTGGAGATATGGAATTTCAGAGGTGGATTCCCAATTTTGGCCATGGATGGCTGGACTTGAAAGATGGTTTTTTCCATGGGAAGAGAAGCACAGCCCCCGCGTGTTTTGAAGGCAGATGCGAGGTGGCCCCTAAGAGGCCAAGGCCAGCCTGAGCTGTCTGTCCTGGCAGGTTTCACATGGGAACAATCCTCGGACAGAATCCAATTTGGAGGTAGAATCCTAATTTCAGCCATGGGTCCCTGGAGGAGAAGGACAGTGCTTTCGCACAGAAAGGAAAGCAAGGAACTCCAGCGTTTCAGGGCCAGAGGAGAAGCACCCCTCAACATGCCAAGCTCAGCTGGACCAGGCAGGTGGCCCCCAGGAGGCCAAGCCAACCACACCTGTTCCACGCTCTTTGCAGCCTTGGGGCCCTGCAGCATCACCATTTTGTTCCCCTGAGGCCCAGCAATAGCACAGTGGTCTCCTTGGCTCTACAGCGGCACAAAGGCCCCTTGCTTCCACGAGGCCTGGCTGTGTCACAATGGTTTCCTTGGTTCCATGGGGCTGCAGAATAACACAATGGCCCACTGGTTCCATGAGGTCACAGAGGGTCACAAGGGTCTCCATGATTCCATAAGGTGCTGCAGGGTCACAATGGCTCCTTGGTTCTATTGGGCTCCCCAGGATCACAATGGCCCCTTGGTTCCACAAGGCCTGGCTGTGGCACACTGGCCCTTTGCTTCCGTGAGACCTTGCAGTGTCACAATGGCCCCTTGCTTCTGTCAGGCCTGGCTGTGTCACAATGGCCCCTGGCTCCCATGAGGCCCTGTGATGTCACAATGGTCTCACTGGTTCCACGAGGCCCTGCAGTTCCACAATGGCCCTTCAGTGTCACAAGGCCTTGAAGTGTCATAATAGTCTCAGCGGGTTGCCCAGCTGCTTCACAATGGCCTCCTTGGTTCCATGATGCCCCGTAGCGTAACAACGGTATCCTTGCTTCCACACAGTCAGAATGGCCCCGTGGCCTCCTGGAGCCCCACAGTGTCACTACGATCCCCTTGATTCCACGAGGCCCTGCCGTGCTACAATGACCCCTTGCTTATACAAGGCCCTGCTGTGTCACAATGGCCCCTTGCTTCTGAAGTGTGCAAGAGCCTAATACTAAGAGAAAGGCGCCAAAAAACGCTTCGCCATTATCACTGCTCAACACCTGAAAGGCTTCAAAAGTGCTTCGTCATGATGGCTGCTTATCATAATCACTTTTGAACGCCTGGAAACTACGTGCCGTACGGGCCGTGCATAGCCCGCCTTGAGGCCCATAAAAAGGAAGGCAAAACTGGTGCAAAATGTGGAGGCAAAAGCAAAAGGTAGAATCCCCGCCCTTTGCCTTTCCCCCCACCACCACCATCGCCTGCCGTGAGGCACCCTGAGGCCTCCGGGAGCCGACGCCGCCCACCTGGGGAGCACCCCCCAATCCTTCACCCCTGGACTGAAATCCCGAGGGAGTTGTGCAACCCCTAGCCCTGCTCCTTCGTCCCAGGCGGAGCCAGGTTCAGCTGCAAGCATCGAGCCTGCATCTCGGAGGATGGGCCGCCGCTTTCCAGCCAAACTGCTCTAGACTTCAGAAGAGGCAGATAAGAGGCTTCAAACAGCAGGAAAAAAAAGGCAAAAACTTCTCCACTTCCCCCACCCTGTCTCAGCAGCAACAAAGGTAGCACAGTGTGGTGGTGACTTATCCAGTGCTTGTTAGAGTAACCTTGTCTTTTCTAACTTTTCTCTACTTTTCTCCTTCTTTCTCTTTGCCTCTCTTACCATTAGATAAAGAGATACCCATTTGTTTGGCACCAACATTTAATCTCGTTTGGTTTTAATCTGGTCTTTGGGAATATTTTGAACCTTCAAAGTTCCTTCCTTTTTATACTCAGAGATTTCCTTTTCTTTGCCCTTCTGGGTGTAAATCAGATAGTAACAAAGTGTCATAATGCTCTCCACAGTTCCGTGAGGCGCCACAATGTCACAATGGACTTTTGGTTCCATGAACTTTGGTACTGTCAGCAACAGTCTCCTTGGCTCCGCAGGGTCACAATGGACCCTTGGCTCCGTGAGGTTCAGTAGCGTAACACGGACGCCTTGATTGCATGAGGTTGTGCAGTGTCACAATGATCTCCTTGGTTCTGCGGCCCTGCTGTGTAACAATGGGCCCCTTCCTTTGCTGATGGCTCTGCGTCCTGCCTGGCTCTGCCTTGGCACACAAAGCCTTGGGCTGCTCCAGACTCCTTCTGGGGGACACGTTGCACCACTGCACTGCCCTGGGAGAGAAATTCCTTTCTCCTTGTGTCCAGCCTGGACCTGCCCAGCTGCCCTTGGCATTAATTCTTTCTTTTGCCAGCTGGTCTCTACTAGGTAGAAAGGATCCACCATGTCTGAAACCACCCTTCAAGCCCACCCAGGACTCTCCTCCACTGTCCTCAGTCTCCACTCCACTGAGCACAGAGCTCCTTTGTCCCTCTGTAGTGATCATGTGCTCGAGGCCACGGGCACCTGGACAAGAAGGACGGTTCTTTTCTACAGGAAGGAAACCACAGAACCCCAGTGTTTTGAAGGCAGATGAGAGGCAGCCACCAGAGGCCAAGGCAAGGCAGACGTGTCTGTCCTTGCAGCTTCTGTCTGAAAGCAACCCTTGGACATACGGGGAGTTTTGGAGGTGGAATTCCATTTCAGCTGTGGGTGCCTGGACGGGAATGACACTTCTTCTCCCCAGGAAGGAAAGGGCAGAGCCCCAGTGTTTCAAAGGCTGATTAGTGGTGCCTCAAGGAGGCCAAGGCCAGCCAGACCTGTTTGTCTTGGCAGCTTTTGTCTTGGAGCAATCCTTGGCTAGATGCAATTTGGGAGGCCAAATCCCAGTTTTGTCCGTGGACATCTGGCCCAGAAGGACAGTTCTTTTCCATTGGCAGCAAAGTGAGGAGGCCCAGTGTTTCAAAGGCAGATGAGAGCTGGCCCTCAGGAAGCCAAGGGAAGCTGGACATTCCTGGCAGCTTTTGTCGGGGAGCTATTCCTTGGAGATATGGAATTTCAGAGGTGGATTCCCAATTTTGGCCATGGATGGCTGGACTTGAAAGATGGTTTTTTCCATGGGAAGAGAAGCACAGCCCCCGCGTGTTTTGAAGGCAGATGCGAGGTGGCCCCTAAGAGGCCAAGGCCAGCCTGAGCTGTCTGTCCTGGCAGGTTTCACATGGGAACAATCCTCGGACAGAATCCAATTTGGAGGTAGAATCCTAATTTCAGCCATGGGTCCCTGGAGGAGAAGGACAGTGCTTTCGCACAGAAAGGAAAGCAAGGAACTCCAGCGTTTCAGGGCCAGAGGAGAAGCACCCCTCAACATGCCAAGCTCAGCTGGACCAGGCAGGTGGCCCCCAGGAGGCCAAGCCAACCACACCTGTTCCACGCTCTTTGCAGCCTTGGGGCCCTGCAGCATCACCATTTTGTTCCCCTGAGGCCCAGCAATAGCACAGTGGTCTCCTTGGCTCTACAGCGGCACAAAGGCCCCTTGCTTCCACGAGGCCTGGCTGTGTCACAATGGTTTCCTTGGTTCCATGGGGCTGCAGAATAACACAATGGCCCACTGGTTCCATGAGGTCACAGAGGGTCACAAGGGTCTCCATGATTCCGTAAGGTGCTGCAGGGTCACAATGGCTCCTTGGTTCTATTGGGCTCCCCAGGATCACAATGGCCCCTTGGTTCCACAAGGCCTGGCTGTGGCACACTGGCCCTTTGCTTCCGTGAGACCTTGCAGTGTCACAATGGCCCCTTGCTTCTGTCAGGCCTGGCTGTGTCACAATGGCCCCTGGCTCCCATGAGGCCCTGTGATGTCACAATGGTCTCACTGGTTCCACGAGGCCCTGCAGTTCCACAATGGCCCTTCAGTGTCACAAGGCCTTGAAGTGTCATAATAGTCTCAGCGGGTTGCCCAGCTGCTTCACAATGGCCTCCTTGGTTCCATGATGCCCCGTAGCGTAACAACGGTATCCTTGCTTCCACACAGTCAGAATGGCCCCGTGGCCTCCTGGAGCCCCACAGTGTCACTACGATCCCCTTGATTCCACGAGGCCCTGCCGTGCTACAATGACCCCTTGCTTATACAAGGCCCTGCTGTGTCACAATGGCCCCTTGCTTCTGAAGTGTGCAAGAGCCTAATACTAAGAGAAAGGCGCCAAAAAACGCTTCGCCATTATCACTGCTCAACACCTGAAAGGCTTCAAAAGTGCTTCGTCATGATGGCTGCTTATCATAATCACTTTTGAACGCCTGGAAACTACGTGCCGTACGGGCCGTGCATAGCCCGCCTTGAGGCCCATAAAAAGGAAGGCAAAACTGGTGCAAAATGTGGAGGCAAAAGCAAAAGGTAGAATCCCCGCCCTTTGCCTTTCCCCCCACCACCACCATCGCCTGCCGTGAGGCACCCTGAGGCCTCCGGGAGCCGACGCCGCCCGCCTGGGGAGCACCCCCCAATCCTTCACCCCTGGACTGAAATCCCGAGGGAGTTGTGCAACCCCTAGCCCTGCTCCTTCGTCCCAGGCGGAGCCAGGTTCAGCTGCAAGCATCGAGCCTGCATCTCGGAGGATGGGCCGCCGCTTTCCAGCCAAACTGCTCTAGACTTCAGAAGAGGCAGATAAGAGGCTTCAAACAGCAGGAAAAAAAAGGCAAAAACTTCTCCACTTCCCCCACCCTGTCTCAGCAGCAACAAAGGTAGCACAGTGTGGTGGTGACTTATCCAGTGCTTGTTAGAGTAACCTTGTCTTTTCTAACTTTTCTCTACTTTTCTCCTTCTTTCTCTTTGCCTCTCTTACCATTAGATAAAGAGATACCCATTTGTTTGGCACCAACATTTAATCTCGTTTGGTTTTAATCTGGTCTTTGGGAATATTTTGAACCTTCAAAGTTCTTTCCTTTTTATACTCAGAGATTTCCTTTTCTTTGCCCTTCTGGGTGTAAATCAGATAGTAACAAAGTGTCATAATGCTCTCCACAGTTCCGTGAGGCGCCACAATGTCACAATGGACTTTTGGTTCCATGAACTTTGGTACTGTCAGCAACAGTCTCCTTGGCTCCGCAGGGTCACAATGGACCCTTGGCTCCGTGAGGTTCAGTAGCGTAACACGGACGCCTTGATTGCATGAGGTTGTGCAGTGTCACAATGATCTCCTTGGTTCTGCGGCCCTGCTGTGTAACAATGGGCCCCTTCCTTTGCTGATGGCTCTGCGTCCTGCCTGCCTCTGCCTTGGCACACAAAGCCTTGGGCTGCTCCAGACTCCTTCTGGGGGACACGTTGCACCACTGCACTGCCCTGGGAGAGAAATTCCTTTCTCCTTGTGTCCAGCCTGGACCTGCCCAGCTGCCCTTGGCATTAATTCTTTCTTTTGCCAGCTGGTCTCTACTAGGTAGAAAGGATCCACCATGTCTGAAACCACCCTTCAAGCCCACCCAGGACTCTCCTCCACTGTCCTCAGTCTCCACTCCACTGAGCACAGAGCTCCTTTGTCCCTCTGTAGTGATCATGTGCTCGAGGCCACGGGCACCTGGACAAGAAGGACGGTTCTTTTCTACAGGAAGGAAACCACAGAACCCCAGTGTTTTGAAGGCAGATGAGAGGCAGCCACCAGAGGCCAAGGCAAGGCAGACGTGTCTGTCCTTGCAGCTTCTGTCTGAAAGCAACCCTTGGACATACGGGGAGTTTTGGAGGTGGAATTCCATTTCAGCTGTGGGTGCCTGGACGGGAATGACACTTCTTCTCCCCAGGAAGGAAAGGGCAGAGCCCCAGTGTTTCAAAGGCTGATTAGTGGTGCCTCAAGGAGGCCAAGGCCAGCCAGACCTGTTTGTCTTGGCAGCTTTTGTCTTGGAGCAATCCTTGGCTAGATGCAATTTGGGAGGCCAAATCCCAGTTTTGTCCGTGGACATCTGGCCCAGAAGGACAGTTCTTTTCCATTGGCAGCAAAGTGAGGAGGCCCAGTGTTTCAAAGGCAGATGAGAGCTGGCCCTCAGGAAGCCAAGGGAAGCTGGACATTCCTGGCAGCTTTTGTCGGGGAGCTATTCCTTGGAGATATGGAATTTCAGAGGTGGATTCCCAATTTTGGCCATGGATGGCTGGACTTGAAAGATGGTTTTTTCCATGGGAAGAGAAGCACAGCCCCCGCGTGTTTTGAAGGCAGATGCGAGGTGGCCCCTAAGAGGCCAAGGCCAGCCTGAGCTGTCTGTCCTGGCAGGTTTCACATGGGAACAATCCTCGGACAGAATCCAATTTGGAGGTAGAATCCTAATTTCAGCCATGGGTCCCTGGAGGAGAAGGACAGTGCTTTCGCACAGAAAGGAAAGCAAGGAACTCCAGCGTTTCAGGGCCAGAGGAGAAGCACCCCTCAACATGCCAAGCTCAGCTGGACCAGGCAGGTGGCCCCCAGGAGGCCAAGCCAACCACACCTGTTCCACGCTCTTTGCAGCCTTGGGGCCCTGCAGCATCACCATTTTGTTCCCCTGAGGCCCAGCAATAGCACAGTGGTCTCCTTGGCTCTACAGCGGCACAAAGGCCCCTTGCTTCCACGAGGCCTGGCTGTGTCACAATGGTTTCCTTGGTTCCATGGGGCTGCAGAATAACACAATGGCCCACTGGTTCCATGAGGTCACAGAGGGTCACAAGGGTCTCCATGATTCCGTAAGGTGCTGCAGGGTCACAATGGCTCCTTGGTTCTATTGGGCTCCCCAGGATCACAATGGCCCCTTGGTTCCACAAGGCCTGGCTGTGGCACACTGGCCCTTTGCTTCCGTGAGACCTTGCAGTGTCACAATGGCCCCTTGCTTCTGTGAGGCCTGGCTGTGTCACAATGGCCCCTGGCTCCCATGAGGCCCTGTGATGTCACAATGGTCTCACTGGTTCCACGAGGCCCTGCAGTTCCACAATGGCCCTTCAGTGTCACAAGGCCTTGAAGTGTCATAATAGTCTCAGCGGGTTGCCCAGCTGCTTCACAATGGCCTCCTTGGTTCCATGATGCCCCGTAGCGTAACAACGGTATCCTTGCTTCCACACAGTCAGAATGGCCCCGTGGCCTCCTGGAGCCCCACAGTGTCACTACGATCCCCTTGATTCCACGAGGCCCTGCCGTGCTACAATGACCCCTTGCTTATACAAGGCCCTGCTGTGTCACAATGGCCCCTTGCTTCTGAAGTGTGCAAGAGCCTAATACTAAGAGAAAGGCGCCAAAAAACGCTTCGCCATTATCACTGCTCAACACCTGAAAGGCTTCAAAAGTGCTTCGTCATGATGGCTGCTTATCATAATCACTTTTGAACGCCTGGAAACTACGTGCCGTACGGGCCGTGCATAGCCCGCCTTGAGGCCCATAAAAAGGAAGGCAAAACTGGTGCAAAATGTGGAGGCAAAAGCAAAAGGTAGAATCCCCGCCCTTTGCCTTTCCCCCCACCACCACCATCGCCTGCCGTGAGGCACCCTGAGGCCTCCGGGAGCCGACGCCGCCCACCTGGGGAGCACCCCCCAATCCTTCACCCCTGGACTGAAATCCCGAGGGAGTTGTGCAACCCCTAGCCCTGCTCCTTCGTCCCAGGCGGAGCCAGGTTCAGCTGCAAGCATCGAGCCTGCATCTCGGAGGATGGGCCGCCGCTTTCCAGCCAAACTGCTCTAGACTTCAGAAGAGGCAGATAAGAGGCTTCAAACAGCAGGAAAAAAAAGGCAAAAACTTCTCCACTTCCCCCACCCTGTCTCAGCAGCAACAAAGGTAGCACAGTGTGGTGGTGACTTATCCAGTGCTTGTTAGAGTAACCTTGTCTTTTCTAACTTTTCTCTACTTTTCTCCTTCTTTCTCTTTGCCTCTCTTACCATTAGATAAAGAGATACCCATTTGTTTGGCACCAACATTTAATCTCGTTTGGTTTTAATCTGGTCTTTGGGAATATTTTGAACCTTCAAAGTTCTTTCCTTTTTATACTCAGAGATTTCCTTTTCTTTGCCCTTCTGGGTGTAAATCAGATAGTAACAAAGTGTCATAATGCTCTCCACAGTTCCGTGAGGCGCCACAATGTCACAATGGACTTTTGGTTCCATGAACTTTGGTACTGTCAGCAACAGTCTCCTTGGCTCCGCAGGGTCACAATGGACCCTTGGCTCCGTGAGGTTCAGTAGCGTAACACGGACGCCTTGATTGCATGAGGTTGTGCAGTGTCACAATGATCTCCTTGGTTCTGCGGCCCTGCTGTGTAACAATGGGCCCCTTCCTTTGCTGATGGCTCTGCGTCCTGCCTGGCTCTGCCTTGGCACACAAAGCCTTGGGCTGCTCCAGACTCCTTCTGGGGGACACGTTGCACCACTGCACTGCCCTGGGAGAGAAATTCCTTTCTCCTTGTGTCCAGCCTGGACCTGCCCAGCTGCCCTTGGCATTAATTCTTTCTTTTGCCAGCTGGTCTCTACTAGGTAGAAAGGATCCACCATGTCTGAAACCACCCTTCAAGCCCACCCAGGACTCTCCTCCACTGTCCTCAGTCTCCACTCCACTGAGCACAGAGCTCCTTTGTCCCTCTGTAGTGATCATGTGCTCGAGGCCACGGGCACCTGGACAAGAAGGACGGTTCTTTTCTACAGGAAGGAAACCACAGAACCCCAGTGTTTTGAAGGCAGATGAGAGGCAGCCACCAGAGGCCAAGGCAAGGCAGACGTGTCTGTCCTTGCAGCTTCTGTCTGAAAGCAACCCTTGGACATACGGGGAGTTTTGGAGGTGGAATTCCATTTCAGCTGTGGGTGCCTGGACGGGAATGACACTTCTTCTCCCCAGGAAGGAAAGGGCAGAGCCCCAGTGTTTCAAAGGCTGATTAGTGGTGCCTCAAGGAGGCCAAGGCCAGCCAGACCTGTTTGTCTTGGCAGCTTTTGTCTTGGAGCAATCCTTGGCTAGATGCAATTTGGGAGGCCAAATCCCAGTTTTGTCCGTGGACATCTGGCCCAGAAGGACAGTTCTTTTCCATTGGCAGCAAAGTGAGGAGGCCCAGTGTTTCAAAGGCAGATGAGAGCTGGCCCTCAGGAAGCCAAGGGAAGCTGGACATTCCTGGCAGCTTTTGTCGGGGAGCTATTCCTTGGAGATATGGAATTTCAGAGGTGGATTCCCAATTTTGGCCATGGATGGCTGGACTTGAAAGATGGTTTTTTTCCATGGGAAGAGAAGCACAGCCCCCGCGTGTTTTGAAGGCAGATGCGAGGTGGCCCCTAAGAGGCCAAGGCCAGCCTGAGCTGTCTGTCCTGGCAGGTTTCACATGGGAACAATCCTCGGACAGAATCCAATTTGGAGGTAGAATCCTAATTTCAGCCATGGGTCCCTGGAGGAGAAGGACAGTGCTTTCGCACAGAAAGGAAAGCAAGGAACTCCAGCGTTTCAGGGCCAGAGGAGAAGCACCCCTCAACATGCCAAGCTCAGCTGGACCAGGCAGGTGGCCCCCAGGAGGCCAAGCCAACCACACCTGTTCCACGCTCTTTGCAGCCTTGGGGCCCTGCAGCATCACCATTTTGTTCCCCTGAGGCCCAGCAATAGCACAGTGGTCTCCTTGGCTCTACAGCGGCACAAAGGCCCCTTGCTTCCACGAGGCCTGGCTGTGTCACAATGGTTTCCTTGGTTCCATGGGGCTGCAGAATAACACAATGGCCCACTGGTTCCATGAGGTCACAGAGGGTCACAAGGGTCTCCATGATTCCGTAAGGTGCTGCAGGGTCACAATGGCTCCTTGGTTCTATTGGGCTCCCCAGGATCACAATGGCCCCTTGGTTCCACAAGGCCTGGCTGTGGCACACTGGCCCTTTGCTTCCGTGAGACCTTGCAGTGTCACAATGGCCCCTTGCTTCTGTCAGGCCTGGCTGTGTCACAATGGCCCCTGGCTCCCATGAGGCCCTGTGATGTCACAATGGTCTCACTGGTTCCACGAGGCCCTGCAGTTCCACAATGGCCCTTCAGTGTCACAAGGCCTTGAAGTGTCATAATAGTCTCAGCGGGTTGCCCAGCTGCTTCACAATGGCCTCCTTGGTTCCATGATGCCCCGTAGCGTAACAACGGTATCCTTGCTTCCACACAGTCAGAATGGCCCCGTGGCCTCCTGGAGCCCCACAGTGTCACTACGATCCCCTTGATTCCACGAGGCCCTGCCGTGCTACAATGACCCCTTGCTTATACAAGGCCCTGCTGTGTCACAATGGCCCCTTGCTTCTGAAGTGTGCAAGAGCCTAATACTAAGAGAAAGGCGCCAAAAAACGCTTCGCCATTATCACTGCTCAACACCTGAAAGGCTTCAAAAGTGCTTCGTCATGATGGCTGCTTATCATAATCACTTTTGAACGCCTGGAAACTACGTGCCGTACGGGCCGTGCATAGCCCGCCTTGAGGCCCATAAAAAGGAAGGCAAAACTGGTGCAAAATGTGGAGGCAAAAGCAAAAGGTAGAATCCCCGCCCTTTGCCTTTCCCCCCACCACCACCATCGCCTGCCGTGAGGCACCCTGAGGCCTCCGGGAGCCGACGCCGCCCGCCTGGGGAGCACCCCCCAATCCTTCACCCCTGGACTGAAATCCCGAGGGAGTTGTGCAACCCCTAGCCCTGCTCCTTCGTCCCAGGCGGAGCCAGGTTCAGCTGCAAGCATCGAGCCTGCATCTCGGAGGATGGGCCGCCGCTTTCCAGCCAAACTGCTCTAGACTTCAGAAGAGGCAGATAAGAGGCTTCAAACAGCAGGAAAAAAAAGGCAAAAACTTCTCCACTTCCCCCACCCTGTCTCAGCAGCAACAAAGGTAGCACAGTGTGGTGG
>NC_138781.1:46404753-46447981 GCF_965178545.1 Coloeus monedula
GATCTGAACACATGTCTTTAAAAACAGTCATTAACAGCATATCACTGGCTATGCAAGAATAAGGACATGCACAGATAGCAGTTTATTATCCCAGGAAACCAGGTTCCCTAGAAACCCCTTTCTATTGTCTAGGGTGATGGCATAGCCACCAACAGGCAGACATCAAAATAGTTCAGCCTGAGTTCACACACAGGAGATACATTAGTTAGTCCAGTTGGAAATAGCATTATAATTTAGTTATTTCTTAAAAAAAAGAAAAAATTAAGTCACAACTTTCTCTTACTGTAAAGCAAACTGAAATCTGTGCTTGAACTCTTTCTTTAAACATACCAAATAAGCACAGTGAAAGTCAGCCTCAGACTGAAGACATCTGTAAACTAAGGTTTATATTGCCACACAGAAAGCTGAGTTAAAATAGAATACATAAAAGTATCAGTCAACAAGAATCATATTCTCAAGGATCAAGAGGTGAACAAAAGCCCAACCTCCATTATGTTTTCTTCAGTTGGTTAGAAGGAACATAAACTAAAAATTTCATCTAAGGAACTGCAGAAATTGAGCTGGAGGGATGAGAAAGCCTTGAATTTCTTTTACAGACTTACTACTTTTCAATAAAACAGAACTGAGGAATGTTGACCAGACAAATGCACAACTGGACTACGCCAACAGAAAATAGTTTTGGCAATTCAGTTACCTGAGAAAAACTGATACCAGTATTGCAGAAATCTTTTCAAGTTCTCAAATGACATCAAAATGACCCAGTACACTTTGAAATATGTGATCCCAGTGAGTAGCCAGAGGTCAAGGAATACACGTTTCTGTATTGAATGTGATAAAAATTAGCAGGAACATACCTGGAACAACTAAAAGGCACTTTTAGCTGGCATGTGTTTTGATATATACTACAGCAAACTGTGTCAGGTATGACTTTTTACTGAATCTTCTAGTGGTCCAAGCAGTATAATGGTACACACTGTTAAATACAAACACTTGACCAACTAAATAGTCAGTGAGCAATGCCAGCATATTTAATACAGGAAGAAATCCACATTTTTATGGAATGTAAACAGTAAGGTTTCTAATAAAGACAGTTTCATTTAAAATATTATTATATGTTTAACATTACTGCATGCAACACTTGTCTAAACGTTTCATGTAACCTCTGTGTAGCTCTAGGCAAGAAACAGTCACCATAAGATATTTGGAAATTCTCCAGTCGTTGAGTCTAGCGCTGCACACAAAATTGCAAACATCC
This sequence comes from Coloeus monedula, assembly GCF_965178545.1. NCBI lineage: Eukaryota > Metazoa > Chordata > Aves > Passeriformes > Corvidae > Coloeus > Coloeus monedula. The sequence goes on from NC_138781.1 coordinate 46,406,009, forward strand.
TCAGTAAACTGTACACCTGGACAAGACAGATGTTTGTATATAAAAGGAAACTTCATTCATATAGCCACAAGGATCTGACCCTAGTGTTGTAAAAGGCACAGAAACTGGGGGGCATGCTAACTACAGCACTTAAAATGAGACCTTTTATTCCCCAGATTGCAAGAGATGCCTTTCAGGGGCAGCTAGACAACTGAAGTGTAAGTTCTGCCAGAAGTCAAGAACTGTCCCCACCATCATAACAACATGGTTGCTAAATTCAGACTGATACACAAAAAAAATTTAAAACATCTAGGCTTTTCTTACGGGTTCATTCTTCACATTTAAGAGACACCAACTACTGGAAACAATATTCTTTACCCTGTATTTTAAACCTTATGTAACAGGTGAAGTGAAAAGCACTAGTAAACAGCTGAATGACCACATCATTATTTCTTTATTGAATCCTTACTCTCACTTGAACCAAAAGTGCAAGGTATTAGTAAAATGTGAATATCACAGGCACCTGAACAGAAGCACAAATCGGTTTAGACTTTTGAAACTGTTTTTGTAAAAGAGCAAAGAAAATAGTCTTTGATGTAAGCTCACATGGTGCAATCCAAATAGAACATCAGTCAAAAATTAGAGATAACCCATAACTTATCTTCTGAAGGAGAAGAGCCCAAGCTCAAGTGATCACACTGATTTACAGGCACGGAGCTCTTCTAGGCAGCATTCTTGGTCTTTCACTACACTCACATAGCCACTGGCATGCTAAATATGATGGGTTGTCAAGCTGCAAGTGATGGAAAGGACAGTGTCCCCACCTTTGGTCAGATATTAGCAGATGGCTGAGACATGTGCAACCTGGAGCTGCCTTGAGACAGTGATGCAGTCTGCATCTTCTAGGAGTCTCCAACCAACACTCAGACAAATAATGGCTTGTGAGAGGAGGAAATACTGGACAGAATACTCTCCCCACTATCAATGGCCACAGTTTTAAGCTGGTGGTTAGGAATTAACTTTTCCTGATGCCTTTAAAGTAAAAAGCAGAAGCATACCTTCGGCACCTGTTTCACAACCAGTCCTGGAGAGTCCTGACTGGTATTGAGTTTGCTAGGTGTTCACTGTAAAACTGAAAGCTATCAACAGCTGAAGTTAAAAAAAAAAAAAAAAAAAACCACAAAAAACAACTGAAAACACACACACGAAACAAAACAACATAAAAATGTATTTAAAAATAACATTCCTCTTCAGTATGTTTTTCTCCTAGGCCACTGTCCTTACACCTGTGTTTCCACAGGAAACTGCTATACCTGGCATAAAATTACTCCACTAAACCATCCTGTTCCTTATTCTCCAGCAAGGGCACGCTTGTATCTCCCTTATCCTTTTCATTGGCATCTCCACTGTCCTTTGATTGCCCTGATTTCTGATGAGCAAATGTGTAAGTGTCTTGGTCTGTGTCCGTCAGGGGTGGAGGCTCCTCCTCAGTGTTAGAAGAGCGTTTAATGTCTTTTCTGAAGGAGAATGGAGGTGGAGAAGGCGGCAAGCTACCAATGGGTCCATCAAAAGGCCGGTACACATCAACTTCTGGAGCGACTGAGCCATTGGACTCCTTCAGCAAGTGTCCATAGACCACAGCATCATCAATAACTGCATAGACATGAGACTCATTGTTTTGCCTCCCTTTCCCAAATAAGCCTTTTTTTCCAGGCATCTGGGTATTCACATTAGCATTGTACACTCCCACCATGGGATTCTGGGTTTTCTTCTTCCTGTAACAGAGTCGAAATTGTTAACAGGTCAAAAACAACACATCTGGTGTGCTAGAACTCAATAAAAACAGCTTCTGTTCACTCATCCCAGCCACACAGTGTCAGGCAGCCTACCTGGATTAAAGGCTTTACTCACAATTTGGGGAAAAATAACTCTTGCGACTAGACATGCTTTTTCAACAGAGCAGAAAATAACTTCACATTATTTGGTTACCGACTGTTGCTCTGCTGATCCTGAAGTTTGCAAGATTGACTCCAATGGTCTCCCAAGCACTGGGATCCTGGCTGTGCACTGTACCGAGTCCCACAACATCCACTGGCATTAATAAGACCCAGAGACCATTAGATCCTCACAAAAACAAGGCTGAGTGTTACTGAAGACAAGATAGTGGGTCAAAATGAAAGTCAAATGAACTTTTCTTCGTTATGCTTTCCTGAGTGACTGTCCCTAAATTGGAAAGAACAAAGGCTGAACTGAAGACTTTTAAGCCTTTATTTGTAAAGTTTTTCCTGTGTGGCAGGAAAATGTGCCCCTAACTGCACAAGTCACCATATTGCATAAATTCTTTCCAGCTCTACCGCTTCAGGACCCAACCACCTTGGCAGCACTGAGCATACATGTATCAGAGAGCCCAGGCTATCAGTGACTTCTGATTCTGCTTGTATGAGTAAAAACATAATTTTTTATTTTTATGTTTTTATGTTTTGCACATAAGCTTTGCAAAACCCACTTCTCTCCCCAAGGGCTCATCTCAGAGAAAAATGCTCCCACTTGATGTGCGGACTCCAGGAGTTGCTGGAGGCTGTGTGGATGAAAGAATTAGTGTATCTGTGTGAGCTCACAGCTTGTTTGAACAAAGACCTGAGTAGAATGCCACGCATGCACTGGCCACATTCATTGGGATTTCATGTGGCAGGGACTGCTGAGGAGGTCCAACCAACACCTGATTCACAGTACAGCCAAAAGCCTGCACTTAAGGCCAATGTAAGCACTGCTCTGCAGGTTGAAGTAATGTGACTGCTGTGTTCTTAAAGTCAGTCAATTTAGAGTAAAGAAGCATTCCTGGGGGTCACACTACAGACCTCATACTTTAGACCCTGGTTCAAGGGATCTGTATCAACCTGTGAAACAGAGGGCCCAGCAGTTCTCCCAAAAAGCCTTCTTGAACTGCTAAGTTACACATCCTGAATGATGAACTTACTTCTTCCTAACACAGCACACAGTCAGTCCAATCGCTGTGAGAACTCCAGCGCCGGCCACCACAGCAAGTATGATTCCAAGGTCTGCAAACAGACAAGGAACAAGGACACTGAACAGAAGAAAGAACACCCAGCTTTCTCCTGAAATCTGTCTGGGTTTGAACCCGTCAAGAGCTTCTAAGCATAGCAGCTGCCTGCAGAGCAGGAGTTCCCAAACCATGCTCGCCACAGGACAAGACAAGCCATTTCCAAGAGGTTGGAGGCCAAGCAACAGCAAATTCTCACTACTGGCAGTGGAGCATAACCAAATCAACCAACCAACCCACCTCAAAGAATTTGATACAGTTCATGCACTGCTAAACTTACCCACAGCACCTCACAGATCTCTGGCTGAATAGGCAAGGAAGAGATGAAACCACAGAAAGAAACAGAGAAAGACTCAAAAGAAGAAATAGTAACATTTCCACATCTTCCCCTCAAAACCATCCTTTCCTCTGAAATGCACAGGTTGTGTTGACCTGGGGTTATCTAGGAGTCATAAAATTGATTAGGAAAGTCTATGCGTGAGCAAAGAAAAATGCTTCATGCTTTAAAAGAAGTATACATTAAAAAATGGGGGAAAAAAAGATCAAAAAATTAGAAAGTGCAAATGTGAAACAAATTTACATAAGCAAAGCCTAGCCTAAAAATGCCCCCTCATCTTTTTTTTAAAAAACTGTTTACGTTTCAAGGAGATGAAAGAGAACAAGAATGCAGAATTTGCTGCTAGCAGTCAGGGCCCTAAATGGTCAGACCTGTCCTAGGGAGGATTTCTTGCTCATGTGAACAATGAGACTGATTGAACTGCTAACATAAAGTGAGGACTACTTGGATGAATAAGTTTGCATAATCAAATCCCAAGTTGTTCACCAGGTCTGTGACCCTGGAAGGGAAAAACATCACTTGATCTTATTAAACATTCTGTCTGTTACCTCCAATTAAAATATCTAAATTAAAACTTTTTAAAAAATGAAATCTAGTCTTACTACCCCGATCCCTGCAATTGCTTGTGTTACTGAAAGAAAACTCGGAAACACACCTCCCACTCCCAAAAAACCATACCACATTAAAACCCCTCCTTGCTCCCCAGCTCCTAGAAGCACCCAGCTGAAACTCTCGGGAGTTTTTGAGGGACAGACGTTTTCAAAGGCAGGAAACTCACAAACTACCCACATCTAAGGAGGACCACCACCCACTACTGTTACCCCAAGGGAAAGCAAGGATACAAGCAGAAAACAAACCACCATGACATTACAGGACTCACCTATCTGCTTGTCAGCAAAAGTCACCCAGAACTGCAAGGTCAGCTGTGTCTTATCCACGGGTTTACAGTTGGAGATGTTCACCCAGAAGTTGTGATGCATATTTCGGGGCTGAGGCAGGAGCTCGTCCTCGCGGCGCACGGTCTCCTCTGCTCCCAGAGTCTCCTCCTTTATGTTGATGTAGGCACGGCCCGTCTCACAGGCAATGCCCATGCGGTCCTTGGAGAAGCCGAGGCGGGCAGTTTGCTTGCTGGGCACAATGATGAACCAGGATATGGAAATGTAAGGAGGTAAACCATAATGCCAGTTCGGAGTCTGCAAGTAAACTTTAGCGTTTGGATTTGGACTCACAGTGAATGTGCACTCATCTGCAGCGAAGGCAAAAAAGACAAGAAAACTTAGTTTTGATAATTATCGTCCTTTTCCACATCAGTGTTATCACAATAAACACAGACATACCTGCAGAATTTCCCACAATCAACAATCCACTACCTGGAATACAAAGCTCCTTCTCTCTTCCCGAAATAAACCACATCACTGGTTCAGATAAAGACTGATTCTAGAGTATAGTCCTAGAGCCACTGCTAAAGAATTGAACTCTTAATTTCTGTTTAACCATATGTGCTTTAATAAGCCTATTGAGAGATCTATCACTGTACAACAAAGTAGTATAAAACCCACTACCTTACCTTTAATATGTGGCACAAAAGACATTTTCAGATCCTGAGGGATAGACTCATTGATGAATCCTTTACCAAATGTTTTTAAGGATATGGTGATATTATTCCTCATCTGAATCTTTTCAATAGAGCCACCAGGACAGAATACACCAACATTGAGCTCGGTCTCTGGGGTGGCACTAACAATGCTGTAGCTGTAGCTCGTGTTGCACTTCTGCTCTGGGACGTGTTGCTGAAGTTTCAAGGTCGGAGATGTAATTTCTATGTTGATCAGATCGGTAGCCAAGAGCTTCCAAATAAACTTATGCAGTTGAATTGGCAATCGGGTAATAGCCTTGGGCACTGAAAGGGAATAGACCTTCCTCTGACACCAACGAATATCCATACAGCCTGCAAAACAAAAACAAAATCCCAAGGGCTGGGTATTTCTTGCAGAGGAAATACCTGGGCACACATGGAGTACTGTCAGGTTTGCATTACAGACCCAGATAAGCATCTACCTAAGAAAATATCCACTCTTAGTAACCTTTACCCAAACGTGTACTGTTTGTACTTAAAGAGCTTTATTTTACAGGTGCAGGACACCAAAGTAACAAACAGAAACAGATTCCAAGTCCCTCACTCAAGATATACCTGCTGACTGGGACACTGTTGCAGACTAGTCAAGGTACGGATACATTAAATCTCTTTTCTATCCTTAGTTGAAAGCATTTGGGAAAGTCCTACATCAAGGGGACACGCAAGCAGCACAAGATGCACTCCTGATGGCAACCTTGTTCCTGCATTTTCATGGGCAGATTAATGGCTCTCTGGCTCTGTTTCCATAATCTGCAGTGAGAAGATTCTTAGGTGACTTCTACCTCTCCCCTTCTAGGAACAGCCACGCAGTTTCTGTTCTTAAAGGTAGAATGATGTACTGAACGAGGTCACCTCCAGATCCATTGTACCCATCTCCCAGCTGGCCAACACCTCATTTCCAACATCAATCCATTTAAAGCCAAAGTGAGGGAGAAGATGTGGCTGACCCCTGGGGAAAAACATGCAAAAGCACTCCCTAAGAACCAGCATTAAGGCACTTTTGTAATACCTATGCCTTTTTCAGCCGTGATCCTCAGGCGGGACAGGTCCTTGCACAGAAATGAGATCCTGTAGACAGCACCAGAGACTAAAGTCAAGACACGGTCGCAGGTGCGAGGATCCTTGCAGATCAGGCATACGGGTTCAGACACGAGGGGGATCTGGCTGGGCCACCCTTCCAAGTGTATTGTCACAGTCATGTTCTTCTCCTTGCTCAGGTCGACCAAATGGGTGACATCTGCAACAAAAACACCCCAGAGCAATTACAGGCAAGAAGCACAGTGTGAACCAGAACTTCCTTTGCCTCTTCTCACCCCATTATATGAGCAGCTGTTACAGCAAATACTCGGAACATCTGGAAGGAGAAAACAGAAGGAAAGAGAAAAAAATGCTAGTTCATAAAGATTGACTATTACGTGGAAAGATAGATTTTTGGATCCACACAACATCGTGGTGCTGTTAATAAGGCACCTCTCTCTGATGTCAAAGAAAGCAAGGTGGTCTAGTGGAAGGTGTCCCTGCCCATGGCAGGGCAGTTTAGAACTGGATGAACTTTAAGGTTCTGTCCAACCCAAACCATTCAATGATTCTACAAAGGAGAGGGGGGAAAAAGCAGTGTACCTATATACACACATACACACACATACTCTATTACTATTCTTCATTTTCAGGTTTTAGCTTTAGCTACAGAGTCCTACACAAAGTCCTACACAAAAGGTGAATAAAATAGCTTTCTCCTGTGTGGGAAATCAGACACACAAAAAGGCAAGTGGTCAAATGCAATTATCCAAGCCATTGGCACAACCAAGCACATAACCTAGGACCCCTACCAGAAGGTTATCATTTTTCAGAATGTTTTTTCCTGCAGCAGCTAAACACAGGAAGAGTTAGATCAAGAAGTTATTGTGACTGGAAAGACCTGTATTTTCTTCTTATTTAATGACAAGCACCACAGACAGCTGTGGAATACCCAAATGTTTGGGAAGCTTTGAGAATATGCAGATACCGATGCATTTTTAATAAGAGCAATGTTGCAGTTGGCAACCTGAGGGCTGAATTTGAATCTTTGATGGAACTTACATAACTACAAAATCAATCATGGAATTCTATAAAATCCTTAGAGAAACCACTGTTGTCCCTCAAATCCAAGTGGTTTATTACTTGCATTTCATTCACAGAATGACAACCTGTTTTTAATCTTTTAGGTGATTATCGTCTTGTCTACCAGCCATAAATATATATTAAAATTCTCTCTGCTTTCCAAAGTAGAAGGGAGATAAAGCTGATTAACTGAATATAATGTTTTCATTCTGTCTAGCTTCCAAGATGCCACACACAGTAAATGTAAGCAAACACGACTTTGTTAACAAGAATTCTGTGAGGATTTGCTGTTCATAAGTGGAACCAGGCTAGACAGACAAAGAACAAAGAATTGTAACAGTGAGATGCTACAGATCCTTTTTGGATATGTGACTTCAGGGCACAAGCCATTCAAACCTTATTCTCTCTAAAATTACTTAGAAAGCCTCTAAGTAGCTCCTGACACAGTGGCAGTCAAGTTTGGACTTTCTTCCACCTGCTCTCCTGCAGTGAGTGAACCTTGATTATCAACCTCCACCTTGAACTGAGGTCAGAGCTGTGAAGTCAGAGGCTAAATCACTAACTCCATGGCTCATTACCTAGACAGGCCTTTTATTTCTGTTTTTAGAGAAATGCTCTGGTATTACAAGTCAGTGTGCTACACCAATCTGAATTTTGGGCTAGAAAACAAACAAACAAACAAACAAACATTATTTTCTTAGTGTAGAGAAAGAAATCCAAAGAATGAAGAACATTCAAATATGTAGGGGATATTATTACTGGAATACCTTACTGACAACTTTTGTGTTTAATGTGACTTCTTCACACTTGTTCAACCTTCTCTAGGAAGTAAAATAAAACTCCAAGGAAGGAAGAAAGGAAGGAAAGATGCATATTGATGCCATTAGTAATATGGAGACAATTTTACATCTCTCGTTTCACCAGTTAATGCCACAGATCTTTCTACCTACCATGACAGTGGGTTTCACCTTGTTAAGTGCAACTGCTCATGTAGGGAGCAGAAAACTGGGCTCACATTTTAAGAATGATCTTTAAAATGTTGAGTCTTATGTCTGAAAGCAAAACTGTTAAAGGCAGTTTTCAATTACATGATTCAGGTGCTGGAAAGGGAAAGGAGTCTCCATTTATAAGTTACAGTGTAAAAAATACAACAGCACTTAATACGCCATTGCAAATTGCAAATTTCAGCATCGCTGCTTGCCTTGCTGTACTGGTGGCCAGTGGTAGGGCAGTAAAACAGGCCTCAGTGTTGCTTGGCAACCTCCTTAAACTCAGAGAGAGACCAAAGACAAAAGAGTATTTCTCTCCCTGGTGGTGCTCAGTCCAGATATCTGTAAGCAAAAGCAACAAAAGGAGCAGGCAGGTACTTACTCTCATCAACTTGTGGGAGCTGAACAACGACTTGGAAAAGCAGGCGAAGGATGCCTGGGTTCTGGGCATCCTGATCACAGCCCTGGAGGGACATGTTGAAACTGCCAGCAATATTGGCAGGCTGGCTGTCACTCAGCTTGAACACCTCCGGGTTGCTGGGGGAGCCCGGGATGTAGTACTCCACCCTCTCCTCCTTCCTTTCGCAGTTGGAGAGGCTGTAATTGTGGAAGAACACGCTTGCTCTCATGTTGGAAGGAATCACAAACTGCCACGTCATGAGCTCATCTTCTGGAAAGCCCAGCGGGTAGTTAGGGGACATCAGAGTGATTGAAGACTCCCCCTTCAAAGTGGATTCAATAATGCACAACCCTAAAACAGGGAGGGAGCCACAACATAACAAACAAGTTCCAATTACTGAAGACACACTGGCATATCCAGCACTCCAGAAGCAGAGAATTTTCATTTTGACAGTGAGATCACCCACTCCAACTACAGGTTAGGTTATTACAAAACACTCAGACTAAAACATATACTTGAGCTGATTCTTTTGTCTTCAATTACAGCAAAGGTAAGGAATATATTAATACTGCATTTTCAGTTTAGCAGGTTAGCCTTTCAAGCACATGGACAGACAAGCCTTTATTATTGGGAAAGGCGAGATCCTAATTCCTGTGCCTGGCTTTGCAAGAGCAAACACTCAACCTGATAACTGCTTCTGCTTCACTGGGTTTTGGGAAACAAAAGAGGCAAGCTTTTATAGCAGCATGTAGCTCTCTTTACAAAAACCTCCTAAGTCTAACAAAAGCACACCAGCAAAGAGCCACAAATAGGCACAATAAAACACAAATGTGAACTGTGCAGGCTGTGTAAGACACTTTATCCTGGGATAACTCTCAGCAGTGTGAAGTTGGGTACATAGAGATTATGGTCCCACTCTAGGGCTCCAGTGACGATGTGTAGCTGTGAGGAGTGCCAGGAATTACAAAACACTCATGTTCCAGTAGCTAGAGCCTGGACCATGTTTCTTTTATAACCGATAGCAACAACACTAGAATTCAAGTACAGAGCAAGATTTGTCATGAGACCACAAAGTAACCCACTGATTGCTGTATAATATTCCAGGTGTTTTAGGAAGATAATTACACAACAGTTTATGTTACTGTGCAGGTTGAAACAGATAAATGTATTTAAAGCAGCCTCATGTGTCTCCCATGCACTGCTTCCCTTTTCCCACACTCCTCTCTTGAAGAGAGGCATTGGTTTGAGGCTCCAGAAGTTAAAGAAGCTTTTTTCAAAAATAAACAAGACTACACTACACACTGCAACCAGCAAAAAACTCTCTGACTCATTCTAATTATATTACCTAGTCTCATCTAGCCAAAAACTCACAAAACCAAGAAAGCAGGTATGTTTAAGTTTTAGGAAGTTTAAAGAGATTTAAAATGATTAATGCGCACCAAAACCAGAGACAGAACAGTTTTCATAATTAACAATCAACCAAACTAAGATATTTTGACTACAGAAGAGCACCATCTAACCAAACTAAAAATCATGCAACAGTAGTTCCCAGAAAAGATGAAGTGGAAGGGAGCTAGGGACAGCAGCACCAAATCTGGAAGGGTAACTGTGAAGAAAGGTTGAAGTAAATTTTGCTGCAATCTGCAGGAGGCAGTTGCAGTACTCCGTACTCACGTTTTATGGAAGCCCTGTTGGCTATGTTGAAGCCTGAGGTGGTGAGAAGTGAGTGCCACGGGAGGTGCAGGGACATGACAACTCCTCCCAGCAACTTGACGCGAGACACGGAGCCATTCCTGCAGAAGGTGCCAATGTTGACTGTGGCCTTATCAATACAGCTGTTGATGTTGTAGCTAATGGAGTCTGGGCATGTCTCTCCTGGTTCAATCTGTCTTAGCCATGGGGTAGAAAATTTTAGCTCAAGTCCAGCTTTTGTACTTGCCTTCACATCCCAGATGTAAGTCCTGTTAAGGCGAGGTAGCCCCAGTGGGTAAAGATGGACATCTCCAAAGGGACATGGACCTGACACACAGTCTAAAGGCAGAGAGAGAAGAGCTGTGATACACTCTGGAAAGCATTCCATTAAATGGGGAGTTTGATACTTCCCCTTCCTTGCCATTATCACAATTTTTATGTTGCACTTAAGTTTTCTTCTACGTGCACTGAAAGACACTCCTGTCACATGGTCACAGCTTGTCTCCAAACAGGACTCCCAGCCCATAGAATAGACAGGATAAACCTGCTTTAGTCAGGCTGACTAACAGAAGGGATTCATTGTCTCTAGTATTCCGCCTTGTTTGCTGAAGAATTTAGAAGGTATTTAGTGAATAGGGTAGAGTCTGAATGGGGAAAAAGGAGAAATGCAGTGCCAAGTGAGCTGGAAATCACAGGTCTAGAGAATCCATTTTATCCCATCTCCCCCAGAGAGTTTCTGGCAAATCATTCATCATTTAATTTCTTACTGCTTGCCATGAACTGTATTTTTGTTCCCTTGGTGCCCAGATGAACAACAAGAACTGCCACTGCAGGATTCTGGGGGGAACCCAAAAAACTTTTATCTAAAAAATCCAAACAATTGATTGACACACAAAATAAATATACTTTAATCCATGTCTAGGCTTCAACTCAAAAGCAGAAATATCACAAGTGTGTCTTGCAAATATATGAGCTATATATGAGTGAGTGTTACTATCTGCATGAATCGTATGAATAAAATTCCAAAACATTAAGAGAATTATCCTTGAACATCACCCCAAAAATAATGAAGATGTTACTAAAGACTGAATACTCAATGAAGTTTGGGATCTAGATGACAAGTAGCACGTGTTCATGCCGTTAAAGAGTACATACTCCAAGGATAACATTCAAAGCAGAAGCTTTAGTTACATTTCTGAGCTTACAGTTTCTTGACTTCAATAATATTCATTAAATATAAAGAAACATGTGCAGGTCTTCGATGTTTCTGTTGTCCTTATAGACACAATCAAGCTGTTCATCAAATACATAATATATTATCATAAGTGTTCAGAGGCTTTTGACAGGAGTAAAAAGATTCTTTGATGGGTTTATAAATTGTAGGAAAACGAAAGGCAGCATGGAACTGATGCAACAAACTGCCATCTAGCTGTTTCCAACACAGCCAAGTCAACACTAATTCTGCCACCTGCAATACAGACTTCTTTAGCTTGCATAGTAGTAGCAGTAATTCAAGGTTTTTTATCAGTGCTCAGAGATTTCTTCTTACCTAAGATTATGGCAGATACCTTAGTACAGTAGCAGGAAAAAGAGCATGTGGTTTTACTGGAGGAAAATTACCTCTGGGGAAGAATTAAAAAATCTGTATCTTACCAATATTTTTCTGAATTTCCATGATGAAATACTTCTCTGGAGTACTACAGGTGAAGGTAAAAGTCACATTCTCCCCAGACTTTATCTTGAGGTCAGACCTGATGACATTTTTAATGCGAATTCGACAGCTTGGTGAAACACCGGGTCTCAGTTTAATCGTAACTGTGGTGTTGTCCACTTTATGAAGAGAGATCGTAAAGGAAGCTAAGAAAGAAAAAATACACAGAATAGAGGTGTTTTGTTATTAGCACGTATGAATAACACCAGGCTCTCCACACAGCCCCACAGACGCCACAGTGTCCAAGGGAATATTAGCATCTACATTCTCAGGAGCCCCATGTGTTGTACCAATGGAAAACACCTTCTCTCTTCCAGCACAGACAACATAAAAACACGCTTGCTGCATGTGCCCAGGAGAGGTATACAGGGAATTTGTGCAGAATCAGTTCTGCTCCAGTTTACCCTCACCAGTGTCATTTATTTCACACTTAAAAAGTAGCTCAGCTATTCTTTCAAATTTTTGTTCTCGTGATTTTTCTTTTCAGTCTGTTTTCACACAGCCTGCTTCATTTCTGAAGGCGCCCATCAAGTCATGACTCAATCCAAGAAGTTTATTCAGCAGCCAAAACAAAAAACGAGCTTCAACTTTAAGCACAAACAGTGATAACAGGTGAATCTCTGGGTACCACTCAACAATTACTGCAGGCCAGATGAGGTATTCCGGCAATACCAAAAGCACATACCAACAGATATTTTTATGTACAGTCATGGCCCTCTCTCACCCTCCCCACCCTTGACAACTCATTCCCTGAAGGTACAGGATGCCTGTGCAGTGCCCCTCACCACCACAGAAGGCATCTGGTGGCCTGAAACAGACTGTGTGTGCTTGGACACCTCCTCTCCATCTCTGACACCACCATCACTGATTCACAGCTTTTGGGAAATACTTCACAGATTTCAACCTATCCTCAAGTACTGCCAGATGCAGGAGCAGCTCTCACAGGAAGTACTGCAGCCACTGAATAAACTGCTAGTTGAATACTCTTTTATCAAAAAAAAAAAAAAAAAAAAAAAAGACCTTCATGAAAAAATAGTTTATCAAAAAAATTACTCAAACCTGACTGTCTTCTAAAAATATACACACAATATAAGACACCAGGGAGCACTGACTGGACATCCAACATGACTATTATTAACTTCAGTTGGATGCTTAGCAAATATTGAGCCCAGCCCTAGCCAAAATAAGTCAAGTTTGCAATGAAGTCAACCATACCCCAGCCCCAGGTGAAAATCTGAAGAAGCTCAGTCAGTAAGTTTTCCGCTGCTTGTTTTCACTGTTCTCCCTTCCTTATTTCAGTGTGTGGAAGATAGAATCACAGTGTCTACAGCATTTGTGCTTTCAGTGTATACGGAAAAAAATCACACATATAAAAATTCGTAAGAGATCTAGAAATAAAGGTACCCCAAGTTCGGTTCAAAAATATTTCTTCCTTGAGTGGAACATCACACAGGGCTGCAAGACAAAGCTCTGCCTGTATGCCAGGCTGGGAATCCTCTTGCTCATTAATCTCAATGAAGGAAGATTTACACTGGCAAACCCAGCAGAGCAGTACCCTGAGGGAGCCCGTGAAGCCATTCCAATTACCAGGCAGCATGTCAGGAAGGTGTAGGAAAGCAGCTGGCTCACACACATCCGCAGGATGCCCCAGGCTCTGTCCAACTGCTCAGCATCCCTCAAGCACCAGTCTGGTCCATGTCAGCTGCTGCTGATGCAGGGGTGATAAGGATGCTGGTCAGAGCCCAGAAATGCAGGGACTCACCTGGTGGGGTTCTGGGGAGCGGGGCTGAACACACCATGGGAACCCTTGATCAGCAGAGCCCTCTAATGGCACACGAGCACACCAGAGACCCTCAACAAAAAAACCCACCCAGCTCAAAACCTCAGTCATCGCAGCTGCTGAAAGCAGCTTATTGCATTAGTGACTCAATTTCACACAAAAACCATCTGTTCTATCGAAGAGAGGTTCAAAAACCTAATTTTTACAGGAATCTCATGGTTTTGCAAGGCCAGACTTTCACTGCAATGCTTTGCAAAAGCCCTGGGGACTGAGCAGTCGGCATGGTCCGTCCCTGCCACTGGAAACATTCCTGTTCCAGGTTTGCCAACACCAGGCATCAAAAATCCCACTGCTAGGGGAAGTAGGGCAGAATAGAGTACTCAAAGACAGAGCCCATCATGTGTTTGTCTGAGTTTTGTTGGACTTGAGCTTTTTTGCAGCCTTTCTAGCTTTTCTACACAATCTTGGGGTCAACAGACTTAGTAAGTCCTTGAAACTGCCTTACCTATTTGCCTCCAGGATCAAAGGTTTTAAATGAAAATCTCAAACACCACAAGGCTTGCCAAATTGCAGTGCATATTTTTAAACACAAGTTTACCAACCCTCTAATACCATTAGTGAGTACCTGGTCACTGAGTAACTTTCCTACAGCTTTTCAGTGCTGGGACAGTTCTCTGACCTGAGAGCCTACACTGAATTCTCCTGCCTCTTCCAATGGCTGGCACACTTTACATCTGGGTTTCTGCCTTAGAAATGCTTTTGCAGAGGTTTTTCCTGAGGAAATAAAAAAGATGATGGTGTAGCCTGGGAGCTGCCTGTACAATGACCTTCAAAGCACACAGGGACAATTGCAGGGGCAATGTCCATGGGGTGGGGAAGAGAGTAAAGCCAAGCAAGCAGTCAGTGCTGCTCTTCCTCATTCTTCAGGAGGAAGCAGTCTCCGGAAGAGAAAGTGAAACAACTACTTCCAACCTAGCCCAGAGTTTTATTTCCCATACCACTGGATTCTTTTTGGGTTCTCTTGGGGTCTTTATTTATAACACTAAGTGCACAAAATACCTTTGACCATGATGGTCATTATTTTGCCGATGTTTAAGTCACCCAGCTATGAAGCGTTAACAGCATAAACCAAATAATTAATAACTATGGACAAAAGAGACTTCTTTCTTGCACATGGTAATTGTCATAGTCATCTTGTAAGTTTACAAATATTACTGAAAAGTCTGTTCCTAACTCTCTAGTCAAACACTTATCACTGTTCCTTTCCCCATCCCTGGGATAGCAGAGCCATATGGCAAACCTGGCAGGACAGGGTCCAGGACCACCAACAGCTAGCACTCCTGCACCACATGCTGGCACATGGCTCTAATTTTTAGTCATGAAGATTAAGTTTAAGCATAGTTTTAAGCACATGACTAGTTTTAAATCAAAACAAATACACACCCTGAGCTGAAACCAAGGAACAGAAATTTTCAACATTTTGAAATAAGCAAAGCATTCCTACAAGGGTCAAAACAAAGTATCATCTTCCCCAACCCTAGAAAGACCCAAATTCTGCTGCCTAGACTTTTTTTCCCTCCTTCCCCCTCCTCCTGCTGACTTCGTGACCATATAATTGTTCTTCACTTGATCCCTCTGCAAGAATATCATATATTTGTCAGCTCAATATAGTTTTCCAGCATAGATTTGTCCCATTCCTCAGCTTTCCTAAATAGGACCTGCCCAAAATCACAGAAATGCTTTCAATGATCAATATATCATCACAGCAGTAGCCAACAATGATGCAGATCTATACCAAATTAGGCCAGCAAAGTTGCCTGCTAGGAGCCCTCAGGAAAACAGACACCTTTAGCACATAAACAAACAGCTTGCACAGATGAAAATCCACAGATAATAATTTTGGCCAAGAAATAAGAGCACGGTGCTGTAATGCCAACAGCAGCCAGCTGCTAGGGGTGTGCTAAGCTGCATTAGACTATCAAATCTAATAGGAAAAGCAGAATAATAGAATCATGCAGAAAGTATATCCAGTGATCCCAAAGTTACTAAAAAATAAATGAACAAATGGCTAAAACCCTCCAAACTACAGCCACACATGAGCAGCACGATAGACTACTTAAAGAGCACCTTTATTGGAGAGCTTTTATGAAGACGAGTGAGTCTACTCGTGATTCACACTACTCTGTCTTTGTCTATGACTCACACTGCATGCCTTTTTATTGGGATTACCAGTAACCGGACACACATCTTGAAAAGAAGCAATTCCTATGCCTTATTGCTGCTGCACAGGGATGACACACAGGATATCCAAACCAACAAGAGGAAGCATTGCCAAGCTGCATCTCATCTCATTGTCTATACAACAATGAAATCCTTCAGTTGGAGGTAAAGCCTCCAATCCCGAGCTGGTTCACAGCTGATGCAGACAGCTGATCTCACCCTATTCTTTCTTCCTCTAAGCACTTACAGTTTTGCAGCCTCCCTTGGATATTTCATCAATTGCCCTTATCTCAATCTGCACCCTCCCTTCCACAACTGGATTTTTCTACTGCTCATCCTCATTTCAGAACGTGCCTTCATGAGAGTCGTGTCATCACAGCATCCCTCTATCACTAGAGTAATGCCCCTCTCTGCACAAGCACAGCTTTTTCTCAACAGTACGATATTTCCAAACTTCTGTGTTACTGCTCAGAGCTCTCCCACTGGGGTTAGAAGCAAACTGCATAGTGTAAAACAAGTTCGATTACTCCAGAGAGTTGAGCCTAAATTTATTCACAGTGTTTGCATCTGACAATCTCATAGTTATTGTAACATGTACATATAAATGCCAAAAGGACATTTTTCCTGTACAAGAGGGGGTGCAATGTAGAAGACAGCTGGCGAGTAGTCAGGGCAGTGGCACCCACAGAGAGTGTGTGTAAGTATGCACAAGCAAAGGACTTGGCAGAACTGCAATTTTTATGGCTAGGTAAAGTGCCTTACTACACAAAGCAGGAGCTAGAACAGAGTCCAACCAGTTTTGGCTTGACAGCTGCATTTTATTGCAGTAATTTACCCATAAAGATCTATGGATTGTTTCACATGACTTGACTGGATGGATTAAAACAATCAAAAAAGCCCCAGACAGACCAAGAAAACAAAACCCACAGCAAAATCCCAGATGTTAATTTATCCCAGAATTATGTACACAAACTGTTGGTTTGCTCATTCCGGTTAAATCACGGGCTTGTTCCATGACAGCCACTTTTACCGAAACCCAGTTGGATGGAGCTGACTCAGACCCCATTCATGAGCTGGAGGAGCCGGGCTGCTGTGCAAGATGAGTAGCAGCAACATTTGCTCCGATTAGGAAATACCTGTATCCAAACCCCTGTTCTGCCCCAGGGGGATCTGAACCCACACAACCAACACACCTCTTCGGAGAACAGGCTCGTTCCCTGCAGTGTACCGCACCACCAGCTTGGAACAACGATGGCACAGGGATGCTGTGTGCCTCTACAGCTGGGCAGGCTCTCCTGCAGGCTCACTGCCTCCTGCAAGCCCTTGCAGGGATGCTGACCTGCAGGTACATTCAGAGCCTGCTGAGCTTATTCCACTACACATAATCTGCTGCAAGAGTCATAGCAAGGGGGTGGGAAGCAAGGGGTACAACACAGTAACTCAGTGTGGTGCTGCATCACCTCCAACACAATTCACTGCACAGTTCACTCAAATTGGCCAAAAACACGTCAAAAAATATTTGAGAGAGTAAACATCTCCCTGCTTTGCCAACTCAGTTGTTTTGCACCTGTGTTATTAACAACTTCTTTCACAATTTGAGTCCAACTCTCCAGCTGCAGCACCCAATTGCCCAAGCATCATCCAATCATCCAGTCTCACCTGCAATGTAATCCAGGTGACTGACTTCACGTTCTTCAAGCCCTTAGCAAAGTTAGTCAGGGACCCACACACCTGGACTCCTCTCACCTCCTGAACAGTGCCGTGAGCAGCAAAAAGGGGATCACAAGCACCATCACAAACTGCAGCCAACCTTTCCTCTTCAGCTGCAAGCTGCTGAAATTCTGTTTGACTTTGTACACCAACCAGGTTTTCTGTTTACATTTAAAAGGTAAACTATTATCTACATTACATGATTATCTCCTCATATTCGGACCTGTCTTCCACCATCACATTTGCCTGGGATATGAGGTCCATATTTTGTGAAAGGATTGCTTTAAGGGAATCACCCAGAAAATTACAGTGATAAAATCTGCAAAGCTTGTAAACTCTTACAGATAGATGCTGCCAATTGCTATTATGCCAGTGGTAAACACACCTTGAGAGGGCACCTGGGGGAGAATACCCATTCCTCAGCCATCACAGTACTGCCCCCTAATCTTCACTGATTGTTTAAACTGATAGCCAGGATGGGGATGCAAAGCAGGCGGGATGTCACACATTTCTCTCCTCATCAGGAAGGGCAGACACTACTGGCATAGTGATGTTACAAGCCATTCCAGCACAATTCACCAGAGAAGATCTGTCAGCACCCCAGGCCAACAAGGCTGCTCACTCAAAAGTTGTTAATTCATTAATTTGTAACAGGAATAAAGTCCCTTCAGATTTAAAATAACTGGGGGAAAAGCCCCGAACAACTATACATTTCCGTACTTCTACCCCTTTCTCTAGAACCTTTTTGAAAGATAATTAAGACACTCATATAACTCGTGTGATAGATTTTTTTAAAAGAAGCTTTTTT
This sequence comes from Coloeus monedula, assembly GCF_965178545.1. Taxonomy (NCBI): domain Eukaryota; kingdom Metazoa; phylum Chordata; class Aves; order Passeriformes; family Corvidae; genus Coloeus; species Coloeus monedula. The sequence goes on from NC_138781.1 coordinate 46,424,432, forward strand.
CACCACAAGTGGGAAAAAGTGTTGACTCTGAGCTGCCTTTTCTTAACTATTATTTTACAGATATGAAGTGCTGCTGCTTCTGTAGAGGTGAGATGGAGAGCTCATCAAACACCGTGTATGAGCTGACCACCAGCTTGTATACAACATACAAAATGTTCAACACATGGGTCTGCACGGCTTGATGAGAAAATGTCACACTGGCTCGAGGAACACTGACACCACACAGGTCCCAGCAAGAGCCTTCCTTGATCAAAGGGGTGTTTGCTTGCACAGTTTTTATCCCTACCTTGATTTAAGCCAGCAAGAGGACAACATTTCAGAGCATGTCTGAGCAGCTCTTCGGTCTTGGCTCTGGTTAACAAAGGTGTAAAAGCACATTTCGCAATCAGGGATCCCTCCCACGCTAAACATCCTGCCGTCTCTCACTTCTGAGAAACTCCAGATCATCCCTTTCCACTCCTCAAAGCTGGCTCTCTCCTTATGCTAATGTCTCACAGCCAGAGACTCAGAAAAGCCAAAGCCAACTCCAAAATGCCAGCATTATTGTACCTCCCAAAATAAGAGTTTGATCCAACACCAAGTAACCACACTCACTTTGTTCCCCAAGAAATCAAAAGGCACAGCTCAAAGCAGGCTGCCCCCTTGCACCCTTGTGGATGGTTGTTAAAAGTTGTCCAATAGAACAGGCAAAGTAGAGACCTTGTCCCCTGTACAGGAGATAGATTAAAAAATCTACACTCACAGGCAGACTAGATCTTACTAACATACCTGAAAAGCATATCTACTAGACACTATGGCACAATTCTTCAGCTGAAGGTCTTCCAGGAGGCCATATCAATACCATCCACACCAGGCAGGCCCTGCTGCAGGCAGCAAATCCTCACCTCTGTCACCAGCCAATACAGAAACTCAAGATGTTGCTCTAACATAAAAACCAGCAGCCAACAATTTACTAAGCACAGCCCAGCCCACGTCCTTTCCTTCACGCCCTGGTGGCACAAGCAGATGTGAAGCAAGAAGAAACTGTACAGTAACATCTGCAAGAGATTCGAGTTTTATGAATCAAGGGATGGTGACCCGGCTCTGTTGGCTGAATCCTACTAAGAGAGCACCAAAAGTCAGCAGCTGCTCTTCAGGAACTGGTTAATGGTTTGGTTCCAACAAGCCAACCCGGGCTGCAGTGGGTGTGTTGTCCTCTCCAGAGCTGAGGCTTGATAGAGACACCCGAGCAGCATCAGTGAGTTGGATGCTGTCCCAGAAACTGGTGGAAGTGCTTTGTGTTAAAGTGACGTCTTTACTCTTTCCCCCAATTGCGCAAAGGTTTATAAATTACAGAAATTACTACAGGTTCAGATTAAAAAAAGTATTTTAACAGAAGCTTACAAGAGTAGCCCAAAAAAGAGCTCATTTAGATCAAAACTAGCATCCAAGGCCATTTTCCCCATATCCTCTAGCCTGACACACGCTTTGCTGCAGCTGAGTCTTTCTAGGAGCCCTTCCAAGGACACCAAAACCAGAAAACATCCAAAGGAAGACCTCCAGGGAGCACCCAGAAGAGAGCAGGAGGGCTTGGCTCCTGTAAGAGAACTACTGCTCAGCGGCACAGCCCACTGATGGCAGTGGTGAGCAACCCCTGCTTCCCCCACAGCCCCAGGAATAACCCAGTACCACCACTGATCCCGCCCTGGCCACAACACAAAGGGGTACCACTCCACACACATTCACTGCTCTTCTCTACCATTCATCTCTCACTGCCCAGGACCTGAAGAAGGTCATGTTTTGCCATCAGCAACTACAAAAAGCAAATGAGAATGTGATCAATACAGAGAAACTGGTGAAGAACAAAAAGGAGCTACTCAGCCATGATCTACACTAATCTGCAAACACACCATGCTCCTGTCACCCATAGCTTTAGTTAACACAGGTAAAGCCAAAAGTATCTTGACTTTGCTCTCAGCACAGGATGGCTCCTCATGCTATTTCATATTTGAAATATTTCTGGGATGCACTAAGTGCAGAGTTGTTCAGCCTCTGCCTAAGACTGAGGGGTTGGCAGCTGTGGATCACAAAGCTTTTCATTTAACATATGCCTGTATGAATATCAATTAAGCTGGGTGATAAGGGCTACGTTAATAAACCAAACCCCAGAAACATTTATTCATGTAAATACCGCAGCTGCTATTACATATTTCAAGAGGTCAGATTATTTTTCAGTAATTTTTCTCCTACTTTTTCTTCTATTCCAACATTATTTATAGATATTTCCTATAAACAATTAACAAGCCTGAGCACAAGTGACCCAAATGATATCTGATATCAGGCAGGGGAAAGGTTTTTCCCTTATTTCATAGAGCAAGCCCTGATTTGTATCTAGAAACTCATTGCAGTATAGCAGGACAACACACAGAATTGTAATAAAAATGAGAGGAGGACAACCTTCTAGCTAACAAAATTTCGTCCATGTCACAGGTCCATGGTGCTACTCTGGACATGAGATTCAGCAGACTCCAATTCTCTCACCTTGTCTCTCCCTTGACTAGTCCTTTGCCTTAAGCCAGTGCCAAAAAATAATCCTTTTCAGCATGTTATCCCCTAATTATTGTTTGGCTGATGAGCCACCGCACCAAACGACAACCCCAGGCACAAAAAAGACACCAGCTACCTAAGGAGCCAGGCTCAGGAGCTGGCTCACCACATCGCGTTTCTTCTCTCCTGGGCCACTTTGTAGCCAAAGGGCTGCTATTTGTTCGTGTTTCCAGTTCAGCGTATGAGTAAGCCCAGGACCAAAAGTACAGCTCTTGGAGAAACTTCATTCACACAGCTCCAGAGATCGCAACCTTGCTGAGGATCTCTAGTGGGGGGGGACACTCAAATTGGTGGTCATTTGTGCTGCTGTGGACAATAACGTCAGCTCAGTGCATTAATCCTCAAATATTTTCATGTTCCCACCTCCTCACGCACCCACTCAGGCCTTCACATTACCTCTACATCCCTTCAGACTTACAGATGAACAAAAAATACACACAGACAAGGCTCACCTCTTAAAAACAAGCATCTCAAACACACAGAGTTTTGGAACTGTGGGGAGAAAAAAAATTAAGGGTATTTTCTGGTGGAGAATTTAAGGCAGTAGTACCAGAACTGGGACACACTATAAATAATTTACTATAAACACATTAGTTTCTAGAGAGTAAGAAGTTAGCACTCCAGACTGATAATGGCATGAGGCAAGCAAAAAAAAAGTTTCAACACATGTACGTTGTTGTAGTCTTAAAAGGAGAGGTCTCAATCGAATGATTCAGAATGGAAATAATCCAGTTTCCACTGACTTTCAGAGGAGAACAAACAGGGCAGTTATTTATATTCTGTCAGAGCAGCAGAAAGACCCTGCTAACAGCTTAGGGTTTTTTATTTTATTAAATGAAGCAGCTTTACATGTTAAGACTGACGTGTGACTCAAATCAGTCAGTTGCCAAGAAAAGATAACTGGAGGGTAGAGCAAGAATCAACACGGCACTATCTCTAAACTCACTTATTATAACAATGACATTTTAAAGACAAAGCCCAGAATATATATGCAGATTTTATCACATTTATAAGGATACTTTAAACCTGAAACGTTTGTTTATGTTTCAAAGACAGCATAAAAGTCTGATTAACTTCATTATTAGTGCCTCAAAGAAACATTTTCAGTCAGAAAACACATTTTCAAAGGTCAGATAAGCAATACTCTGTTCACACTCCCACGTCTGTGCACAGCTATCACACCAAATACTTCTTTCTGTAGTTTTCCAGCTATAAGTTAGAACCAATCTTTCATTTGATAATTTACTTTACGCATTAAGTTGCGTCTCAAGAAAACCCACAAGCTCCTCTGAGGACAATGTGACCAGCCACGCTTGACCTACACCTTCCTACAGGAACATCACTGTAATACTGTTCCTGCTGGGAAAGGGTGGAGGGAGAGGGTGGAGGGAGAGAGGAGAAGGAACTTCATCAAGGATGACAAGAGACAGCTTTAGAGACAGGCACACCAAAATTTGTAGCCATCCCACCAGGGCACCACGATTCCCCAAGAAGAGGCACATGTACCTCATACACACCCCATGTGCACACCCAGGCTAAACCCAGCCCTGCTGAAAGGGAGGAAGCTGCAACCAAGGAAAGGGAGGCAGCCAAAACACAGCAACAGCAGAGGCAGTACCAACATCAGCACCAGGGCAACAAGAACTCCTTAAAAATTACAAACTACATAGGAGTGCAGAGGAAAATCTTAACCTGAGCTTTCTTGGGCTTTCGGGACAAACCTTTGCTCAGGGAAATGTTCCAACAGTTTTGGTTGTGCAATAACAACAGCAGCTCCCACTGGAAGGAAGGACACACCAGATCTCACGTGCCAACGAACCCGGGAAGGCACCATTTCCCTCTCCTGTCCCACTCACATCATCACAACCTTCAGCCTGCCAACCCATGCTGCCAGTGTGGCTGAGACTAAGCCACCTTTTTTGGGGAACTGGGGGTTCACAAAGAGGAGGAAGGCACCACGTTAGAGAGTTTGAGAGGATGACACAGGACCTGGCACGCAGGAGTGGTGGTGCTTGTGCAGGAGACAGACCAGAAGGCAGAAGCATGCAGCTGGAAAGGAAGGGACTGAAGGACGTAGGAAGAGGGGCCACCATCAGTGGCAGCAAACCACTGTGCCTATCAGTGGTGTTTTGTGCAACTTCACTCTTACTAACTTTGCTTTAAAGATCTACTTCAGGATTTACCAAAGGGCAAGGCCAGTGGTGGGCGAGCTCTCTCTCTCCCAAGTTCCTCCAGATTAAGCTAAGATCCTTGGGCAGTCTACCTTCTCTGCTTCTTGTGCTGACCCATCTAAGGTTTTAAACTTTTGTTTACTCTGAAAACAAAACACAATTAACCACAGCATAATATCCTTTCTTTTTCCTTTGAAGAGACTTAAAGAGACAAATTGCTTTTATTCACTCAACTCAGAGGCAATACATTAAATGCAAATATTTTATTTAAAATACTACACAGCTTGAAACTCAAACCTCAGGGCTGCCCAATTTCACAGGAAACATTTAGAGTGCATTCTTTATAATAATAACGGCCTGAGCCCCACTTCAGTATAAGTGTAGTTAAAGGTAATAGAAATATTAAAAAGGCACAAATTTCACATCAGACTCTTTAAGTAATTCATAGTCACTACAAATAACTCACCAGTTATTTTGTATTTTGTACATACTTCAAGAGCCTTTAACAGGACTACTGATAGCAGTGAAACAGACTGTTTAGTCTTGAGGATGGGCATTTTTTGCAATCAAGCAGCTTTGGAAATTGAGGAAAACACCACACACTGTCCCTGTGTCCATAGCTGGAATTCTTTTGGGGTCGAACATAGGGTTAGATACAGGGGATTGCAACAAACATCCAGGGATTTCAAGAGATGCAGAGCTGGTAGTGAGCATTAAACCATCTGACTCAGATGGGCATATAAACCTTTCCATTTCCCTGCATCTACAGTTCACCCATTGCTCTACATAAATAATATTCTCTTTGCTGAAAAACTCAGGCAACTGCACAATCTCACACAGTACACAGTCCTGGGAACTTCTGCCCTTTACAGAGAATTCAGCTGCCCCTCTGGCTTCCAGCGAAAAGGACTTTGTAAAGTTACTCGCATATTCAATACCCCACCAAGAGAGGATGTAAAGATCAAATTTATCTTGTTAGCATTTTTAAAGAGAAAGAAAAGAGAGCGTTCGGAGGAGAAGCGCTGAAACTGAAATGTCCCACCGCACAAACATTACGGATGCGATTCTATCCCATCCGGACCACCACCCCTGCCTCTTTTCAATAACTAATAGTCATTAAATCAGCAGCAGGACACGGGGATAAAGGCAGAGTCACCAGTCTCCCGCCTACGGTGCCGCCAACTAAGGCGAGTCCGGGCTCAGCCGCACGCCGGGCGGGTCCCCCCGGCCCGGGCAGCCCCTCGGGCGCGGTGGGGAGGGGATGGGCAACTGAGCCCGGGCTGGGGGTGATGGGGAACCGAGCCGGGGGTAGGGGTAACCGAGCCGGGGGTGGGGGGATCCGGCCCATCCCTGTCCCTGTCCCTACCTTCCCGCGGGACCAGCTGCGCGGAGGCGGCCAGGAGCGCGGCCAGGAGCGCGGCCAGCGCCCGGCCCGCCGCCATCTCCCCGCATGGACCCGGCGCCGAGGCGGGCGCGGGTCCCCTCCGGCGCCGCCGCCGCCGCTGCTTCCTGCTCCACCTCGCACCTGGAGGGGCGGGCAGCGCAGGTGAAATCCCTCCTCTTCCTCCCGGGCGGCGGGGCTGGCTCGTCCCCGCCCGGGCGCTGCCTCCTGCCCCGGCGCAGCGGGGTGGAGCCGGCTTGGCGGGGCGCCGGAGGTGCGGGTCCTTGTCAGAGAGGTGTGATTCCTGCCCAGGTCCTTGTCAGAGACGTGTTACTCCTGCCCTAAACGCTTTTCCCTGCCCATTCCCGACATCATTAACACTTACCGAAAGGGGTTTGAGTTGTTGGTCACCAAGCTCCCCTCTCCCCCTTGGAGGGTGGCCGGCGTGTTACCGGGTAAAGGGCCCCTTGCCTGCCAAAGCATCCCTGAGCTTCGATGCTTAGAGGGAACTTAAAGCTGGGGACAGACTTTTTGTAGGGCTTGTAGCAATAAGACAAGGGGTAGTGGTTTTAAACCGCTAGGGCAGGTTCAGACTGGATATGAGGAAGAAATGTTTTGTGATGAGAGTGGTGAAACGGTGGCGGAGGTTGCCCAGAGAAGTGGTGGGAACATTCACAGACAGGTTGGACAAGGCTCAGAGCAAGCTGATCTATTTGAAGATGTCACTGCTCATGGAAAGGGGTTTGGACTAGATGGCCTTCAAAGGTCCCTTCCAACCCAAACCATTCTGTGTTTGGAAGTGCCACGTTTCAGACAGAAGTAGGTGCCTCCCAACGAACAGCAGTTTGTATCTTGCTTGTTAAATATTTGGGGACTTTTCAAGGGAAAACTCTGAGCAGAAACGATCATGACATAGTCTGGAGTAGATGTTTACCCAGTGACTAAATACCTTACTAATGTCAGACAACTCATCTTCTAGTTATCCATGCAGTTGCTTTGGAGCATTTGTTTCTTTGGCGATATCATTACAAAAACCCAATACATTTATACTAGCCCACAGCAGCACCTGGCTGTTATAGGAATGTATGGGAATGTACATAGGAATATTCACGTTCAAAGAAGGAGAAAAGTCCTAATAAGATCATAAATTCACAGCCTGTTACAGAATTGAGACTAAGCTTTGGAGATGACTCTTTGCCCTTGCTGATTTCAGCTGGCAGTGAGCATACTCAGCTCTCCTGGGAGATCTCTACACCTCTTTTATAGATAAATCTATTTTTCAGTGATCTTCTGCATAGTACAGCTTTTTACTCACCTTAACAAAGAATATGCAATTAAAAGAAAATATATTTAGGAAAAAAAAATCAGTCTTTAGAACAGGATAATGTTAACAAGAAAGTAATTAAGTGGTTATATGACTGCAGAGAAATGAATGGATAGGAGTTCTATGGTCACATGAGGAGAAACAGAAAGATTCTGAGGGGCTCAAATCAGATCTGATACCACTTCCATATTTTAAGGAAATAGGGGAGGTCTAGAGTTTTTATTTTCTTCTACTGGAGAAATAGGAAAGCATTTAGTTTATGTTAATTGTCTTACCAGATTTCACATCTTCATAAAGTTCAGTACTTTTCCACTAAAAGTAATTCTTATCTCCGCTTTATATTGCCTTACAGTTCCTCTCTTTTTTTTCCCCCTAAAAATATCTAAACATGGAAAAAGCTTAGAATTCCTAAGAAGTTAGACTTCCTAAAATGGACATGTGTTTATGTCCATTACAAATCTTAACACTACTCTGTCATTTGTAATTCTGGTGCACAAAACCGGAAATTGCCCACTGTCTGGCTGCTCTTGTGTTGTCCTCAGTCTTCCCAGCAACTTGCCAGAATTTCCAAACAAGAACATCACCATCTAATCCCTTTGTAAGCTCTATAAACATTTGCTGGCCAAGCTAACATCACCTCTGTGAGACAACTAAGTTCAGTTTGCTCCGATTTGGAGCTGATGTGCTGAGAGACAGTCTGTATGACTTTCCTGCTGTGATAAGAGAGTAAGTGCTCCTCCTCCATAGGGTCCAGGGGGCTGCATGTGATGGACTGGCCATATTTGAGAGTCACTTCCTAGTAGATTTGGACATCTACTGTTGCATAAACAGTGTAGATAGTTGGATTAAGATATTTTAAATACTTGGTATGGGAAAGCATGCAGAAACAACCACTTCAAATCGAAAAACATTGACTGTCTATACATATAATTTTATGGGGGAAAATTATCAACACGAAGTGAAGGCATTTTCCATTGGCTTCATTGGGGAAGCACACAGCTTATGTGCTTCCTTACAGTGGCAGCAGTCCTAGTGGCTGTCGCTGATCAGCAACAGTGGAGTCAGCCTCCATCACACATTTTGTCTAGGCATACCAGGATGCTATAGCAGTGTCTCAGGGGTTGGCAGAGTTGGTTAAAGAGTTGTTCCATGCATGTGACAGGTTGACCCTGGCTGAATGCTAGATACCCAAAGCCACTCCATCAGCTGGGCAGGGGAGAGAAAATAGAGTGAAAGAAAAATCAGACTTGACTTGGGGAAATTAATTTTGTTTATTGCCAATCAAATGAGAGTAGGATTATGAGAAATAGACCCGAATCTTAAAAACACCTTCCCCCATCTCTCCCTCCTTCCCAGGCTCAACTTCACTCCCAATTTTCTCTACCTTCTTCCCCCCTGAGTGGTACAGGAGGATGGGGAACAGGGGATCCAGTTCAGCTCATCACGTGTTGTCTCTGCTGCTCCTTCCTCATCATGCTCTTCTCCTGCCCCACCGTGGGGTCCTTCCCATGCAAGACATTTCCACAAACTTCTCTAACATGAGTCCTGCCCATCGGGTGCAGTTCTTCATGAAGTGCTCCATCATGGATCCCTTCCAGCTTCTCAGGAACAGACTGTTCCAGTGTGGGTCCCTGCAGAGGTACAAGTCCTGCCAGCAAACCTACTCCAGCATGGGCTCCTCTCTCCATGAGTCCACAGATCCTGCCAGGAGCCTGTCCCAGCATGGGCTTCCTATGGGGGTTTCCTTCAGCCACATCCCCCTGCTCCAGCATGTGTCCCTCTATGGACTGCAGGTGGATCTCTGCTCCGCCATGGACCTCCATGGGCTGCAGCAGCACATCTGCCTCACCATGGTCTGCACCAGGGGCTGCAGAGGAAGCTCTGCTCTGGTGCCTGGAGCACCTGCTGCCCCTCCTTCTGCACTGACCTTGGTGTCTGCAGGGCTGTTTCTGTCACATGTTCTCGCTGTTCTCTCTGATGCTGTTCTGCAGGTTATTTTCCTTTTCCCCTTCTTTGCATGTGTTATCCCAGAGGTGCAACTGCTGTCACTGAAGGATTCAGCCTAGGTCAGTGGTGGATCTGTGTTGGGACTGGCTGGCATTGCCTTCTAGCAACTTCTCAGAGAAGCCACTCCTGCTACCAAACCCTTGCCACACAAATCCAACACCTCTACCCCAAAACACCCTGACCCTCAGAGTACAGTTCAAATGGAGGTGCATCATCCTATGTGATGATATCTGAGCATCTAGGAGGTAAGGAAGCATCTTCTGACAGTGAATGCTGTTGAATAGGCACCCTGCTAAAATCAGACTTTTCCCCTCTGCAGAAAGTGAGTACCACAGGTGAAGAACTGTCACTCTAGTGACAAGAGTTGATCTGCTAAACATAAAAGTAACTTAATCTGCTTTGCTATGACCTTAACTGCCTCACCCTTGTTTTGAAGATGAAGAAAGAAGAAAAATTTGAAGAGTAAGAGACTCTTCCTTTCGCGTCTCTTTTAACCAAACTTTCGTTTGAAGTAGTTACCAGCTTTCACCTCAGTGTACTTTTTTGAGAAGGTGAACACTCTTGTGATCCTGTCAATTTGTCCACATGTCTATTTTGGCTGTTGCAGCTGATGAACAATTCCCTAAGTCTGTCTTTTTATTGAAGACAAATAATTTCTTTTTAATTGTTCCATCCTGGGTTTTTTTCGTTGCTTAAAATATTTCCGGGTTTCATCTTTTTGGTTATGCCTATATATTGGCAGTGACAGGAAGGACCTTGATTTTTAGTCTGAATGTAGGCTAAATGTGAAAGGGTTTGTAAGCAAACCTACCCTCTGAGGCTGGAGGCAAGCAAGAGCAGCACGTGTCATTTTACATTCTTCCTCCCTGCTCTACGGTCATTTCCCGGAAAAGAACAAGAGTCAGCTGGGTCGGATTTGGGGGCCAGACTTACTGGATCAGCTTGACGTGGTGTGCAAATCTATGGATTGAAGCTCCCACGGGTTGAAAAATAATTGCTTCTGCAGTCAGTGTGCGCCTACACACAATGAAAGCTCCATCAAGAATGTCTAATTTGGCTTTCACCTCTCATTAGCTTAATGCAAAGTGCCCTGGTCCAGCTGGAAACAGTGTTGAAAATCATACAGCTTAATCCTCATTAACATTATTTGCCGCTTTTATGGTTTTCTTCTGCAAGTCTTGAAGTGTGTTGTAGCAGCCATTTGACGTGGGCCATGTACTACATTTCACTGGTGAGCTTTGCTGACTGGCTGACCACAGTAATGTCGACACATTTCTGAGGAAAGGTGGGGATTAATCATCATGGACATGTGAATTTAACAAGAGAATACAGGGAAGAGGAAAAAACGGGATACAATAAGAAAAACCATGTATGTGCTGGTTAGTCAAAAACATTCCTATCATTTGTTTATGGGAAATACACCTTTCCTTTGAGTATGGAAATCATATCCTTTGCCTCGAAATGCCCTATAAATTACGCATAGCAAGTTGCCAGAAAACACTGAAATGCTATAAAGGGAAGCACATGAATTCTGAACTATACTGATTTTGAGAAGCAAACCTCCCACTTCAGCTTCCTTATCCCCCCATCCAGTGTGTGCAACAGCTAAATAAACACCTCAAAGACTGAGACAGTGTTGTCCCTACCAATTGTTGTCACTAAGAGATTCCACTCCCTACTTTTTTTCACCCAGAAAGAAATCATTAAAGTAATAATCATAAAGGCATGAGGGCATAGACTCTTATGGTCAGCCCAGGGAAAACTCTGATGAGAAAATATCCAATCACTTCACACTGAAAGAGAGACACAGGTGCTCTTTGTCCTAAGGAAACAAAGTTCACTTGAGTAGTTTTTAGGATGGTGCTTTCTACTGTGCTCTGACTCTCAGCACCAGAACAAGCTTGGTGAATCCTGAACCGAGGGCTGTGTATTCAGTGCAGATGTCCCTGAGGCAGGTGGTAGAAGAGCCAGTGCAGACTCAAAGAGAACAATCAAGATGCAGTTCATCGTGCTTGAAACACAGCTGCTGTATGAGACAGTATTTGCTTTCACTGGGTAAACCAAAGCAGCTTTCAGCTAGCTGTGCAACACTCATCCAGCTGCCCAAAGAGCATCAGACAAGTACCCATGCTGGTGAGAATTAGGGTGTTCCAGATGAATTTCCAAGTATTTCATCTCCTCTGTTAAGATCAGATCAGGCAGCTGATTTATGACCTTATACCAGGGTTATGCCTAAAGACGTTACTTCACATGGAGAGCTTGAGCCTTGTCACTGTGCCAGCTCTGAGGGTGAGCCTTGCTCCACAGAGCTTGGAAATGCATGAGCCAAAGGCAGGAGAAGCACATAGTGTAGAAGAGGATGTGTTAGAGGGAGCACAACCCAGGCTGCTGGTGCCTGTACACACCGGACAGGGGTGAGTGCAGCTACGCATCACTGGGGGCTGATTTGCTGGGGAAATTGCTGTGTGCTGGCTTCCCACTTCTGCTGCAGTTGAGAACAGCAATGATGCACAGCATCTGCTTTCCTGGGCTGGAAGATCAGCTCAGTATGGCAGGGAAATGGTAAAAAGTACAGCATCTCCTGCAAGAGCACAGGAAATAATGCATTTTTCAACCCTAGGAAATTTTTGGTGTATTTTTATGGCTATCTGAAGCTTACTGGAATATAATGAATGTGTTACCTCCTGAGGTAGGCATGGAGATGTGTAACAGCCTATTTATTTTTTGAGTTAGTTTTACTTACCATGTTTAATGAAAGTTATCGATTCCCCTTATACTGTAGCTGCATCACCCTAGCAGACTAATTAAGACAGAGCAGGTTAATATTAAGGAAAGATGTGAGAGCTTTTTATGTTTTCTCATCTCTGTTCAAGAGAACCAAAGACATTGTTTCCTCTGCTTCAATCCTAGCAGGAACATCGAGCTGTAGTAATACAGCACATCTGTCACAGCTTTTGTGGGATGCAGCTCCTCTCTGCTGTGCGTGGCAGCTGTGTGGAGAAGAAGGAGTTGAAGTCTCATGACTATCTCAACAAATATGGAAGGAAGGAGGTGGGGTTTTTATTGCCTGCCAGGTGTACAGCTCCACATGGTCTTTTATGTATTTGTGAAAATGTGAGCCATACGAGCATATTTCATTCCCTTGATAACTTCTTACAGCAATTCTTCTGCCAAAGCTATTCTTCTACTGAAGTGGTTCCACAGGCTAAGTCTGCCCCTGCACCCCTGACCAGGTCTGGTGAGTCACTTCTTGGGGGAAGCAAGTGACTCAGGAGGAGCAAGGGAGAGCAGCAAACATAAAGGCCAAGGTGTATTAGAGTCAGGACCCTTCTGATAAATGTAGGTATGTACTTAGATAATTATGTTATCAACATGATCAATGTTGTACTGACACTGGATCTAGTCCACTCCACCCTCTGGACACAGGATTAAGTCCATGTCTGCAGGATAAAACAGAATTTTTGACAATAAAATAGAATTATTTTCATTGCTATCCATATAGGATCAGAGGAAGTTTCCTGAGTTGAAGTGTATTTGGGAGCTACTCTATTACAGTGCTTATCAAGGATATACATGATGCTAAATAAGCAAGACAACTCTGCATGATCTGTCATAACATATAAATTATTGATCATTCATTTAAAAAAAATGTGTCCAGCTATAATAATGATCCATGGAATATTTTGGATTCAACAAATCAAGTCTATAGACTGAAATTATGCAGCACATAATTTTGGTCAAAAGCTTAATTATTTCCAAGTTATTCATGGTGGTTAGATGAATTGTAGGCAACATAGTGCTTACAGCACTTGAATGCTGATTCTGATTAGTTTTTGAATACAAGTGATATTCAGTGATGCTTGAATGCAGGGCTTTGAGCCAAGGCTTGTTACCTGAAAATACACCCACAAAGCACCTCAATAGCTTATAGAATTTTTTCTCTTGCCAAAACATTTAAAATGTTCTTGTTGATATCTCTGAATTGACTTGGCAGGTCTGCACAGGGAGTGCAGAAACATTTGTTACTGCTTATTCAATGTTTTCACGCCACAAAACGAACAGCCCTGGAGCTGACTAGTCGCTCTCCCATCGATTAGTTACCGTGGGGCTTTTTCCTCGTCATAGCCTTGATGTGAAAATGATGAGACAATCAGACTTCTGCAAAGATTGCAACTTGTATGCGCAAGGTCTTATCTTGTCATCTTTTGCCCTTTGCCTGAGACGTCACAAGCGGGGCTGGATGGAGCAGCAGAGCGGAGAGGGATGCGAAAAGCTGCTCCCTGAGCCAGGGGGAGGTGGGGCACAGACTGCGAGCCAGCTCTGCCCCTGGCCAAACTTCTCATGCAGTAAGGCTCACTCGTTCACCTAAAGAAGACGAGTGGGATTTATCCCCGGGCATGCTTCAATAAACAGATAGCTTGTAATTTTCCCGTGAAACTGGGTGTGAAGAATGTGGTGCTGTTACAGTAGAATGGGAGAAAAATTGCTCCCCCCCACTAGGTTTTCATATATCCTGGATATAAAGTTACCATTTTCTTCTTGATCACAGTTTAAAGGGGATTTACTCAGGAAGGGAGACAAGCAGGACTTCATGAGGGGCTGCTTTCCCCACTTCTGCTTTGTGCTATGCCAAATGCAGGGGAAGAAAAAAAACATACCAGCAGGCCAGAGTGGCTGTTTGGCTGGTTTGTATCCATCTGCTCCCAAATGGTGGTCAGGGGTGGTTCAGCAAAAAAAATTTATTGCCTTCCCCCATGAGACACTGTGGCCTGAAAGGAGTAACTTGCTTGCATAGGAAGGGAGTGCTCATCACATATCACACAGACAGGCAAAGGAGACAGCAGAGAGAGCCTCGAGGCTCAGGCATTTCTGAGCTGCTGGGAAGAAACCCAATTTTTTGTCAGGGAGAATTCATATTTCATCATCTTTATCGGTCGCTAAGTGAAACCCTAACAAGCCAGCTTAACAGCAGGAGCATTCCTCGTCATGTAAGCTCTGGTTATTTATTGCATACTCTATGGATCTGTCACTTGGTGTAGACATCTCTGGTACAGATGTTCAAGCTCTGATAACAAAAATTATAAATATTATGTGTGGTAAATAACTTGTAGAATAGAATACCACTACCAAATGGCACATACGCCTGTATGTGTACTCAGCAGAGACAGCCTGAGACACGTAAGGGACTCCAAGGAGAAACCAGCACTTCCCCATGGCTCCCACACTGGCACCTATGAAATAGGTCTCTTATATATGGGAACTATTAGTGATGTGCCTGAATTATTAGCTATTTTGGTAAAGACATGGTAAAGCTGAAAAGAGCTTGAGACACTGAAGTTTCCTCCTTGAGCTGTGCACAGGGATTAGCATTCCCATGCCTTCATAAAGGTCTATGGCTTTTGTTATGAAAGTGAACCAGGTGCCTACTGCATGATATTCTGCCTTTAAAGGGGTTGTGTTACTGAAATGATCCAATACACAAAGACACTGATTGTGCCTGGCACTCACCATCTTCCCATCATGGATTTATAAAGCTCCCAAGCAGGGGGCTTGCACCCCAAGATTTTCTGTTGTCACTCATACCTAGTCCTATTCTGGCAAAATATTTGCCATCTCAGGTGGGCATGGAAGAAAAAGGACTAGGTCAGGGATTAAAGACAGTTGTGGACTTGAATGAGATTTAGTGGTGCTCTTATAGGTTCAATTGCAGCATGTTGTCCAGGAAACCGAAGCTAAACTTCTTATTCCACATGTAAAACTGCTAAGACTTTCCTGGAAGTGTTTAATGAGAAAGAAGTGAGAATATGCTAAAGTTATTTTAAGTTATACAGAATGTATCCCAAAAAAAAGTGAGATTCTGCCCAACAGGATAACGTGAAGTGTTGAAGTTTTGTTTTAACCAAAGTCTACAGTTAGATCCAGTTAGATCCAGTTAGATGCAGTTAGGTCCAGTCACCAAAGCCAGCAGAAACTTTCTGTAGAAGCTGGTAACATACAGGCCTGGGGTGAGATCTAGCTCTGTTTTTGGGCCTACAGCTTATCTGCTGCTCTTTTGCGTACTGACTTCAAAATGCAAGCTGTTGTACTTCTGCCACAGAGATGATACATTCACAGATCCCAAAGCTCATATATTAAAGACCAAAACTCAAGTGAAAGGCACGTACTAGAGGATCAGCATTTCTCAGAAGATAGTTGCCGGACGTTGCCTGTGGTCATCATAAAAGTACCACAGGATCTGCAAATCAGAATGTATTTACCTGGCACATATGCTGACTTTTCCAACACCAAATAACGCTTCCAGCAAGAAGAACTTCGCCCTAGGATTCCAGAGGTGAACTTCAAAAAACATCTACTTTACACTAAAACAACTTATCATTCTTAGGAGAAGCACAGACTTGGTAAAAAATTGCTTTATAAATGTCCAGTTTATTGGACAAGGAGAACATGCTGGCAACAGCAAGCAATGTAAGGTCCTTCTGCCTTAAAAGGCTCAACATCTTTTTCAACTTCTTTTTCTTTCCTGATCCCTGCCTGTGCATTCAAGCTCAGCAGACAGCACCAAGCCTTCTCAAATGAGCCCCTACAGAATGAGCCTGCTATCTCTTTCTCTAGCAAAGCTGTATATGAAACAGGAGGAGAGAGGGAGCATATTCTTTAGGACACTGCATCTGTATCATGAATCAATTGTGAAAGTCAGTTGGCTCTCACTCCACATTTAGCAAAACACAAATTCATATTTTCCATTTCAGAGAAATACTTTGAGAAAAGTAGGTGCAGAACATCTCCATTTAATTTCATAACAGGACATAGCATCAGCCTTTAGTGTATGCTTTAAACGCTGTTATTTTCCTTGCTTGATTTCATTTGACTCTTCCTTTGTGCTGTCAAATATTCCTGCTGTCCTACACAGGTGAAGTCAGCTGGACACAAATGTCACTGCTGCAGAGATCTGCACAAATCTATTCCCTGCTGGAACATCAAGCCCTCTGTCAGCTTTTTACATCAGGGGAATTCACATTCATGGAAGAGAGCAGGGACAGATCCTGGCACGATATTTTTACCTATCCCCTGCTCAGGTGCTTAAACTTTCTTGACTTCAAATTCCGCACATTTGACTCTGTAACACATTCAAAACAGAGGCCTATGGTGCAGGTTTGTAGGGACAAACAGGGAACTGACTCACCTTTGCTGTCCCCTCCTTCCCAGCATTATGCAGCAAATGTAGAAGAACTCCCTGGATTTAGAGCTGGGATGCAAACTCAGCTGAAAATCCTAAGGAGTCTCCCTAAACCATAGCCGCTCTGGAGCATTTGGTACATGGATGCTAATTGCCTCCTGAAATATTCTTGAATATCTTCGTGCTGTCAGATGACTTTTTTTGGAGCTACGCAAGATGGCGCAGCTTACAGCATCCTTCATGCTGCCAGCGGCACCTCCCGATCCCGCTGTGATTCCTTACACGCTGTCCCCAGGATATCGGTGAGGCCAGCAGGCTCCTTGGAAGCGAACAAGACTGTAGGGGAGATTCAAACTGATTCCTTTGGTGAATGCCACATTCACTGTGTGGAGGCTGAATGGCCCTCGGGTTATTTCAGCAGAGCAATAACTTAGACAAAGTGATGGTTAGTTCATTTTGGAGGGAAACTATGTGAAACGGTAAGCCAGTTTCTCATTTCTCAATAGACATATGTTCCTTTGCAGACATCTTATACAGGTAGCACGAACTAATGCCAGACCTGCCAAGGCTCAACACAGTTCCTTGCACAGAGGAATTGTGCTTCTTTAATAAAAGGCCCCAGTGAATATATGAAAATATAACTGCACAGAAAGAAAATCATCATCATCATCATTCAAGGAAACAGCTCTGGACTGTGGGAGGTACATATAGTATCATACATATCATTTAATGGAATATATAGTTTTCACCCATTATAGATTGGGAATGGCACTTTCTGGTTAAGATTGTCTAATGCTTCCCTCTCTAAAATGGTTTTTGATTGTTTGTAAGCCTATCATACCCCTGGTGCTGAAATTTTTCATGATATTTAATTCATCCTGAATTCCTTGAGTACATTCTAGCTAAATTGATTTAACTGATTCAATAAACTCATAATTTTATTGCTGGTAAAAAAATATGGAAAGCCTTTTGTTTTTCAAAAAAACTCTGCTGTTCATATGCTTTGGAGCATGAACTAGAATAGAATGGGAGTGGTTTGTCTGTGTAGGGTTTTCCAAAATTTCTGGCAGTCTGAAAGCTCTTTGCCTTCTGTTGCTGATGTCATGTAGTTTTCAGGTGTCCCAGTTTGCTGAGCCAATAAGCTTAAGGCAACAAGCTCTCAAGGAGATGTGAGAAAGGGAACAAGAAGGCAACATGCTCTAGAGGTGATGTGAGACAGGGAACAAGGCAGGAGACAGGGCAGTGCTGTTGTAAGTCAAGGTAAGTCAAGGTAAGTCAAGGTAATGCGCTCTCAGGCTAAAGCAGCAGAACCGACATTTTTGATAAAAGTTTGTCTTATCCGAAGATTTCACCGAACCAGATCGTAAAGCAAATACCAGAGACAACCGCAGGAGGAGATCTGCAGCTTTGTCTGTAGAATAGTCCTGGCATGGAAGTCATGGAGCTTTGCCTGTCCTGCTGGGAAAACACCTGGAGGATGACGTGCTGGGACTTCCAAGATACCCATCCCTCCTGCCCTCTGCATTCAACATCTGCTCCAGGAAAAAGGTCTCAGGAGCTCGGAGACCACCACTGTGTATTGGCACCTATCAAAAGCTGCAGGTTACATGCTGAGAAGTAGAAGAATTTTAATTTATTTTTGCCGCACGCTCGTGAATCCCCAAAGCACACAATGTTTCTGCTATCACACTGCTGAGAATCAAACCAGCTCACCAGGCTGCTGCAAGCTTCACTTGCAGCCACATGTACATGCACCTTCTCTAGAGAGTGTATTTGCCATTCATCATCTAACCTTTACATGGATCGAAGCTCGCTTTGTTTTGTGTAATTCTTCTTCCAACCAACATTTTAATCAGTCAAGTTTTCAAAAACCATGTCTGTTAAAAAGGGTCACTAGTGCTGTGCACAAGGGCAGACAGAAGAAAAAACAATGAACAACAAGATGTCCCTGATGCACTTAAAAATGCCCCCAGATTTTTCAGTTTGTTCTCCAGTTTTGTTTACTTTACTATTGTTAAGAATAAGCAAAGTTTCTTTGTCATCATTCTTTTGTCCCTGAGACACACAGTTATTATCAATATTTTCCACAGTTGAACAAATAATTAAAAATGAATAATTTATACAATTAAGGCAGTCTTTGCTCCCATTTATTTAATAACTGCCAGAGGATCATAAATTTCTTTTGCATTTATTCCTTAGTTAAGTTTATTTGCTACAGCTTAATGATCCTACTGCTCTGTAGATTGAATGTTAATTTTAAGTAATTATTCACATTCATTAATATGCACATTGTTTTCTTGTGGCTGGTCAAATAAATCAAATTATGTCATTTTTATCTGCTGGTTGAATACATCTGCAGTCACTTCCAGTACAAACGTTCATAAACATGAATGCAATGCTTGTTTGTTGGGCACACGAACTTTGAGAATCCTCTTCTGAGTTTATTTGAACTTGGAAACCATGATTTCCTCCATATTTGCAAGCAAATGAGCACAAAAGGTGTGGCAGCACATCTACACCAAATGTATTTAAAATTCAAATGGCTATTAACTTGTGACTTGATTATTTGTACATCTTTCTCCAGTCCTTCAAGTGCAACTGGTGCATTCAGGCCTCTGCATTAGACTGCTATAGAAAAAACATTATTCCTTCCAGGTTCTGACATCTTCCTTTCTCTAATGCATTCCCAGCAGATAAACAGCACTCTTTTATACTTCTGACAGGCATTTAAGAGTTTCTTTATCCAGTTCACAGCGGTAATGAGAAATAAAAATTACTTTCCTGGTACTGCGTCACAATGACCTGCTTTAATGTGAGCTTTTCTTTTGATTTCAGTGGCAGATGGATCCTGGCTTCTTTCAGTAGATGGTTACTCTGCTCAGAAAAAATCGTAATTTCTTTAGCAGCAGCATGCAGCTTTTATCAGAGGAGAATCATACTGACCTTCCCAAGGTCTCTGCTGTCTTCAAGAGAAAGTTGCTTTTTCACGTTCTATCAGTTCTCAATAAAACCCCTTCTCATCATGGCCCAAAGCTCCTGGTAATGTCATTGCAGTAACAGTGCCTTGAAACCTAAGGGTTAGGATTTCCTAAAAGCTGCAGCATAATTATTGCCATCAGACCTTGTTTGTTGTGAGAATTTGAAGTGTGATTTTAAATCAGTGAGGTGATTGATATTACTGAAAAAAATATTATAAACCCAAATATAATACAACAATCCAATAATAATACCACTAATATGGTATCGCATAATTAAAGTACACCACCAAAAAACTATTTTGGTGTGAAATCTACAAGTACTGTGCTTGGGAAAAGTCTTCCCTCTGCACACTGAAAACCTCTGTTCCAGAGGAGTATCTCTGCACAATCCTTCCACAGAAATGCCATATACCGGCCTTTGTGAACCTTGGGGATTACAGATGTGGTGGGAGGCTTTGTTACTGTCAGAGAGCCAGGCCAGCTACAGAATTGTTTTAATTTCATTGACTTGCATTAGTAGGCTTGAGGACAGGCTGGAATAGGTTCTACCAGAGGAGCAGTACACCAGGAGGTGCAGGCAGACATGTAGGGAGTGATGCTTACAGCTCCAGTTGGTGGGTTGCCTTGGTTAGTGCAATGCACTGCCCAAATCCACCCCAGCTCAGTGGCACACAAGCACTTCATGTTCAAGCCAGGATTTGAAGCAAGGGCTGCAGGGTGCTGAGCTCTCACATGGATTCCAGTTTCTCCTTCCCCCCTGGCACAGAGCTCTCTCCTGGCTTCCTTCCTATCTTTCATTCTCTGCAGATTTTTGCTTTTACACAGATATTACTCACCTGCCCTGCCTTTGTTTTCCCTTCAATTGCTAACACACTCAAATATCCGCTTGATAAAGCATTTCCCCTCCTCCCCTCCTCCTTCCCCTCCTTTCCCCTCCAACTGCTATTCACCATGCACTGCCTTTCCAAGGGTATCCAATTTAACTGAGGTCCCTCCTGGGATTAATCATTGGAGATCAGCAGGACAGCCTTGCAAGGCATCATCTCTTTTGCAGGTCTGAGTGTCCTGCTGCTATTTGTCCATTTTTTTCATATTTTGGCTTATCATTATGTTTGCATTTGTAGTTGTGAGTGCCAAAGCTCTGTTCAGAGAGTCTTAATGATGTTATAAGTAGATAAACTAAAGGAGGTTTCTGTGATAGCAATTCAAAGGTCCACTTGGAGCCAAGACAGTCCAGGAGTGACCTCCATGGTAACCTAGAGGGGCTGATCCCACGGCAGTGTCTCCAACCATCTGGAGACAAAGCCAGGGCTCAGTCCCTCCCCTGCTCCTTCCAAGCCCTGTCCCCTCCTAAGCTGAATGGGTCTGCTTTACTATGCATATGACAACAGCCACAGCAACAAGTTAGTGAAGAAGCTTGAGGATAAAGTGTGTTGACAGGAATTATTTTATAAATAACAAGATTAGTCTGATGAATAAAAAATGTTATCAACATTATAAAAGTCATTATAGGGGAATCATTTGTTGAGCTCAGGAAAAAGTCACATAAAATACCAGAGATATTTCTTGTCCGTGTATCAAATGAGTAAATAACCTTGAGAAGAAAGCAAGCAACTTTTTAAAAACAATTTTTATAAAAATATGCCAGTAAATATCCTACTTTGTACAAATGGATACCATTGATTGATACATATACATCAGGCCCTCACTCTTTGGAAATGGAAACATACATTTGATTTGTATATAAAACTCCCCTGTTTAGTTAAAAAGAAATGAAGGAGGCTATCAGACACAGAGGCACTCTTTCCCTCAAGGTCTTTAAACGAGAAGGATTCGCACTAGCAGGGAAACCTCCGTTCAAAGAACTCAGTCTACATTTTCTCATCATCTGGGGAGGAAAGCATTGCATCCGCATGGGGAGCTGCATCCATCTGAGCACCAGCAAGCTGGGCTGTTCATGCTCAGAAGCAGGCAGCTATGGTCTTTATGTTGTTTTTGAAGAAGGTGCTGGGGCTGCGGGAACAGTTGCAGGGTTAGCAGGTCTCTAGATAATGATCCTGAAGGAAGCTTTTAGCAGAATACATTTCCCGTTATTGTAACACACCTACTCCAGGGTTATAATTGTTCCAGATAGATCTAATGCTTTCCATTATGCATCACTCAGATTGCTTTGATAAACAAAGCATTTGCTCATGTTGATTGTAAAATGAGAAGGAAACTCACACCCTAATCCAATTTAAAATACAGCCGGGAGTTGGATGTTGATTACAGTGTGAATATAGACACTGTCACATCAGTGTAAACCCAGTCGCTGGATTACAAAAGAGCAGTTTGGTACTTGCAAAAGTGGGGAAAAGGAGTGGCACCAGCTCCCAGTACCCCTTTGAGTCTCAGGGCTATGGATTTTTCTTAATCTCATTGCGTTACGCAATAGGCATGTGCTCCTCGGTGTGTTCAGGCATTCTGCTTATTTCAGCCACTGAGAGGTGAGATGGGAAATGGGAAATCTGGGTTAAAATATAAGCACAGATCAGGAGTCACAGTTTGTGAAAGAAAGCTGTGATTTAACTGTTAGCCTGGCTTTGAAAAAAATCTGAGAACTGACGGATGGAAAAAAATAAAAGCAAGAACAGTGAAATACAAATAGGGAATTGAGGGGGAAGGGAAAGAACGGAGATGAGCAAAAGCCAAGGGAAGGTATTATTGGGGAGCAGCATGAACACTAATGGGAAATGATAACCCCACAGAGAAACAGGATTCCTATCCACAGATCCAAACTGTTGGAAATAAAAAGACTTTACTCTTTGTTCAGCTGCTTTCATTAAGACAAAGAAGGCAGTGGTCTCGGTTTGTTTCAGGTGTCGATGCAGTTTCCACATCATAAAGCCACCTACACCAGTGGCCTTTTTGGTACCAGCAGAGATGTCAGGAGCTGCAAGATCAGAAAGCCTTCATCTTCCTAGAGGCTCTTGCCTGGCCCCCATCCCTGTAGTGCCTGAGCAGAGCAACAATCCCATCTGACAGATGGGAAGAGAAGTAAAGAGATGCTCAAGTTCAACCAGGCAGCCTGCATGAGAGCAGGGTTTGGATCTGCTCAAGCTCAAGCCCAGCCTTCCATTCAGCCA
Source organism: Coloeus monedula (assembly GCF_965178545.1). Lineage (NCBI taxonomy): Eukaryota > Metazoa > Chordata > Aves > Passeriformes > Corvidae > Coloeus > Coloeus monedula. The sequence continues at coordinate 46,447,181 of NC_138781.1, forward strand.
TCCCTTCTTGGTGAGGTATACATACACTGGAGCTCTCTGTGCTCTCTCCTGAAGAAAACAGGGCTGGTCCTTCTTGCAGAGCAGCAAGGCACTGGGAAAAAAATTCTTGTTTGCTGTCTAACGGAGTTTTACTTGGGGGGCATTTGGTTTTGTATAGCTGGATTACTGCAAACATGAACTTCAAATTAAAGGAACTGCCTTTGTTTTCCTTAAAAAATAGGTTTTCAAAACAGTGTACATAAGATCCCATGAGACTTACTGGCTCGACTGCAGGCCAGATTCAACTCTCAGATTACATAAATGGAGACTAATTCAACTGCTGCCCATAATGTTGCTGCAAACACCCTCTCAGTCAGAAGAGAACAAAGTCCACTCCTCAGTTTTGCCTCAGAATAAAGCCCAAAGGAGCATACTTTCAGGAAAATATAATGTCCCCTGAAATCTCATGGCCAGCTACTCCAGATGTTACCCAGATGTGTCTGAAAACCGTGTTTCTATAAGAGGCTTAGACTAAAGAAACAGTGATAAGACAACATGGGGGTTTTTGTCCTGGTAGTGCTCTGAGACAGACTGGAATATTACACGCAGTGTTGTACTTGCAGAAGCTATAGCCCCTTGTAGGATGGGGCTTCTACACTGGACTCAGTTCTGTGCTGATTTCAGCTCTCCGTCTTCCATCCTGGAGCTGACTCTTGGAGCATACCCTGAGCTCAGTCACGTAAGGATACAAATGCCCATAGAGATACACTCTTGGACAAAAGCATAGGAAAGAAAAGCGTAAGGTGGGAAACTTTTCCTGTA
>NC_138781.1:46448181-46491341 GCF_965178545.1 Coloeus monedula
ATCCCGCTGGAAAGGGAAAATGTGGAGAGAGGGGCAAGCGGGAAGACGGTTGCTGATGTGTGTCCTTGGATCGCAGTTCCTCCCGGTGAGTCTGTGCTGCTGGAAGTTTGAAGGAGATCAGTCCTGGAGTACGTGTGGGTTCACCTGTGGGTTTGGGAGCGACGCTGGCCATGAAATTCCAGGGATGTTCCCTTTGCTGGAGTGAGAAGCAGTGGAAGCACTTTGCTGTCTGCTTCTTCATCGCCTGCGCCTCGGTCCCCTGGGGCTCCAGGTAATCCCCTCTCACCTTTGCTTTTCCAAGGGTCTCTAAATGAGGGCTTGAGCTTTGGTGTAGCTCCCTTTACAGGGAAGATCTGTTCCAGGAAAGGTCTCCTGGTCTGGACCGATGGCGTTGCAGGAAGAGCAGGAAACCCCGCAGCTCCTGTGGCTCCCTCATCCGATTTGCCTGCAGGCAGCAGCAAGGATCATTCCCAAGTGTCATGCCCTGGCTCCGTGACTCGGTGAGGTTGTGTTCCCCCAAAGGCCAGGGGCCGCTTTGTTTTGCGGCTCACGAAAGTCCAGCTCGGTGGTGCTGGGTTTGGTTTTTGTGTGTAATGAAGGCACTAAAAAATTCCCCTCCTTCACTGGCACAGCCCTGGAGTGGGAGCAGATTCCCCTTATCCCGCAGTTATCCCGCTCCTGCCCTGGATCCCTGCGGTGCCGTGTGTTCTCCAAGCTCACAGCACTGCTGGCTCTAAACAAGAAAAACAATCCCTGTTCCTTCTCTTCTCCGTCCTTGATGTTCCCAGGCCCTGCATCTCCCTGGCTATTCCCTGTGGGAGTCTTCATCTCCATCCCACCTTATCCCGATCAGGTAAGGGTCTGAGATGTGTTTAGCAGCAAATGCATTCCTGTGAAGAAAGCCAAGAGCAAAGAGCATCCAGATGCAGAGAAGTCTTTAGAAAAGCGTTCCAGACGTGCAAATGAGGGATGTGTCTTCCTGCATCTCCTGTTGTTTTTCTCTGTCACGTTTTGGAAGGGTTTCTCTCAGTGATTTCCTGCAGTCCAGGTGCGTCCCTTCTTTTGTCCAAATCCAGTGCCAGAGGATCGAACAACTGACGAGTGGGGCCTGGGATGAAAACGGTTCTCCTAAAATGAGGGAAACAATGCTAGAAGAGAAATGAGCATCCTTTTAATGCCTGGAATAAAAATGCTGGAAAAGGGCACTTTTTATTTGCTATGGTGTCATTCTCCTTTTTTTTTCCATAGCTAAAACTCCACGGTGAGCAATCAGAGCAGAAATAGGAAATGCAGGAGTCTTGGATTCCACAGTGGGATTAACTTCCCTTTTCTGCTCTCTTTCAGGACAGGAAAAACCACTGAACTCGCCCCATCTTTGGGACCAAGAGCTTTGGTGCTGGAGTAGGCAAAGCCAGCTAGGGCCCCCCTTGTCCTGCCCATGGTGTGGGTCAGGGACAGGCTCCTCTTCTCCTCTGTGCTGGGATGAACTGCCTAGGGAATGCTATTACTGACAGCCCGGTCCTAGCCCCGGCTACTGGAAATGGGCGGAGGTGAAGAGGCAAGTGCCAGAGTTGCTTGGGGATGATGGAATTGTGGTGTTTGGCTGTGCCCAGAGGGGCAGGTTGGGCATTTCTGTGTGTCTGAGGACCGGTTTGGGTGCTGGGGAGCCCGGGGAGCCGAGCTCTCAGTGCATTCCCAGCTCACCCGGGGGTGGGAGCTGGTGCAGGGCTCTGGTCGGGCTCGGGGCAGGCCCTGGCCCCGGCACAGACACGCTGGGGTGGTTTGGGGCCGCTTGGGGAGCCGTGGGAGGAGAATGAGGGATGGTGCTGGGCAGAGCGATCGGCCTGTGCTCGTGTCAGCGCAGCCGTGCAGGGCACTGGGATCTGGGTAAAACACCGGCTCTCCTGGTGTTCAGGGAAGCAAGGTCTGTATTTATCCATACATATTTATCCCTACATATTTATCCCTATATTTATCCATGGATTATCCATATATGTTTATCCATATACATTTATCCATATTTTTATCCACGTATTTACCCATGAATTTATCCCTATATTTACCCATGTATTTACCCAGGTATTTTATGAACACTCAAGTGCCATATCCATGTATTTTATGAGCACTTCCAGGGTTGGTGACTCCACCACTGCCCTGGGCAGCTGTTCCAGCGCTGGACAACCCTTCCCATGCTGGGCCAGGAGATGGATTCTGGAAATGCAGACTCCGAGGAGCAGGGGATTAAGGCAGCATTGGATTCCTTTATTCTCCCAGAAGGATAAAGGAGATTTATCCCCAGACGAACCAGAGGTGTTCACACTGAGGTCATTAGTGGGATTTCTTCCTTACTCCCACAAATACCCACTGGGGTGACAGAGTTCCCTACAAGGGCGGTGTTGGAAGGAGCTGCTGGAATGTTTTGCTGTTTATTGGGATCCACAGGATGTTTGGTGTCTCTCAGAGCTGTTCCAGGCTTTCCACAGACCCAAACGCTCCTCACACTTCTCCTCAGAGTAGAGAGGTTTCCCAGAGTGCTGGTTTTTAATTTCAGATGCTGGGATAACGACACGGCTTCAGGAGGCAGGAGACTCATTGTGCTGTGCCTCAGTCCAGGCAGGGACAACCCCCAGCTAATAAAAACCTCTTTAAAGCACAAAAAGTCCCATTAAACTGATATTATAAAGGCTGCAAATTGAAGCAGGCCTCAATCAGAAAGCAGCAGAATTTAATTCCCCCCCCTTGCCCATTTGCATGATGATCTCCTTCCTAATTGCCCATCTACGCTTTTCCCACAGAAGTGCTGTCCCGAGGTTGGAGATGGTTCCAGCTTTATGGAGCTTTGATCTTTATCTGCTTTTACTTTTTACAGGGCACAGAACCCGAGAGTGGCAGCTGCTTTCCTCTTGTTCCTCCTGTGGCAGTGAACTGCTCTTCCCGAGGACGGCTGCAGGAATTCTCAGGCAGCATAACGTATGGAATGCCAGGCACGCTACAGAATTCCAGTGGGAGCAGCAGGAACTTCTGTTCTTTACTGGCAGGGCTGTGCCATGAAGGGGAGCTCGGAGATATTGGTCAGCTCAGGGAATGAGCCTGGCTCATGGTAAGGAAATTCACTGTGCAGTTACTTCGGGCCCTTCTCCTCCTTCTCCTCCTTCTCCTCCTTCTCCTCCTCCTTCTCCTTCTCCTTCTCCTTCTCCTTCTCCTTCTCCTTCTCCTTCTCCTTCTCCTTCTCCTTCTCCTTCTCCCTCTCTTCCCAACACCAGTTCCAGACCTCAGTATAATCCATGTTCCCACAGCCTGACCTTGCAGTTTTCCCAGTTTAGCAGCCCCAGCCACACTTGCAGCCTCTCTGTCTGGACTTTGTCTTGCTGAAATCTCCCTTTGTTGATCCTTTGCTGCCTCACCTTTTATCCAGCAATAACGTGCAGTGGGTGGAAGCTTCTCAGAATTCCCTCCCTGTTCCACTGGAAACATTCCCAAGTGGAAGCAGCTGCACTGCCCATCAGCACTTGCCTGCTTTTAGGGGTGGTTGAGGCATGAAGGATGCAACAAATGGAGTTGGCTCCAAGGGGATGAAATGCTCCCCCTGAGGCTGCTCAGAGAGCTGGAGCTGAGGAATCCGGGTGGGAATCACTCCAAGAAAAAGGAAGGAAAAGAGAGCAGAGGAACAGGGATGCAATTCCAACCTCTCCAAGGACTGGGATGGGCACATTCACCAACACCATTTAATCTAGACACGATTTCTTCTTTGCCTCTGGCTGCCAGGAGCAGGATGAGCAGTTTAATGAGTTTAAATAGTGAATAGTTTAATTAGCTGGAAGAGACTGGATCAATAGCTGCTTAAACAAACAACTGGATCCCTGTTTCCAAGCTTGGATGTAGTTTTGGAAGGTTCCTGGCAGTTTGGCAGGGATTAGTGATGCTGAGAATGTGCTTTTTTGTGGGTTTGGGGCTTTTACTCCTGTTCACGTGGCTGCTCTTTTTCTTGTTGAGTGGAAAACAGGAGGGAAAGAGCAACGACGGAAGGAATTCCACTCTTGCTGCTTCAAGGGATGGATCAGGAAGGGAACAGGCTGCAGGGAATTTGGAGTGCAAACTGAGATCTCTCCGATATTTTCGGCTCAGTCAGTCCATCAGTGCTTGGTAGCTGTTTAGGCCACGTGCAAGGTGAATGATGGTGCACATGGCAGAGCTGCTGGTGGCTCCTTCCCCTGCCCGGCTGTCAGTCACCCTGCAGGGTGCTGGAGCAGCGTGCCAGAGGCCGTGGATCCTATGGATCCCATGGATCCCAGGGGCGTGATCAGGAGCCTGGGCCTGCTGGCCACTCCTTGCTCTCTCTTACCCTGATTTTTCAGCTCTGCAGCGAATCCAGCTTGAGTTTTTCAACCCCCTAGAAACCCAGGGACCTTTCATGTCTGTTCTCAGATCTGGGATTTAAATCCAGCCCTTATCAAAGCACCCCGTGACCAGGCAGGCCCTGAATCCCAGCAGGGATCTGATAAAGAGGGACCTGACATCCTAAAGAAACCCTTTGAAATCCTGCTGGGATTGATTTGTATCCATAATGGAGCCCCGAGCTCTCTGCCAGGGAGAGATGAAGCTGCTCCTTTGCTTTATTATCCTCAGGCCCATCCCAGCTTTGAGGGAAATTCAGTCCCTCTTCAAGCCCCAAAATCATGGAAAAGCTCCTTTGTATCCTCTCCACAGCCCCTACGTGGATTAATCAACTTTTTATTTGATATGGTGTCATTCTCCTTTTTTTTCCATGGCTAAAACTCCACGGTGAGCAATCAGAGCAGAAATAGGAAATGCAGGAGTCTTGGATTCCACAGTGGGATTAACTTCCCTTTTCTGCTCTCTTTCAGGACAGGAAAAACCACTGAACTCGCCCCATCTTTGGGACCAAGAGCTTTGGTGCTGGAGTAGGCAAAGCCAGCTAGGGCCCCCCTTGTCCTGCCCATGGTGTGGGTCAGGGACAGGCTCCTCTTCTCCTCTGTGCTGGGATGAACTGCCTAGGGAATGCTATTACTGACAGCCCGGTCCTAGCCCCGGCTACTGGAAATGGGCGGAGGTGAAGAGGCAAGTGCCAGAGTTGCTTGGGGATGATGGAATTGTGGTGTTTGGCTGTGCCCAGAGGGGCAGGTTGGGCATTTCTGTGTGTCTGAGGACCGGTTTGGGTGCTGGGGAGCCCGGGGAGCCGAGCTCTCAGTGCATTCCCAGCTCACCCGGGGGTGGGAGCTGGTGCAGGGCTCTGGTCGGGCTCGGGGCAGGCCCTGGCCCCGGCACAGACACGCTGGGGTGGTTTGGGGCCGCTTGGGGAGCCGTGGGAGGAGAATGAGGGATGGTGCTGGGCAGAGCGATCGGCCTGTGCTCGTGTCAGCGCAGCCGTGCAGGGCACTGGGATCTGGGTAAAACACCGGCTCTCCTGGTGTTCAGGGAAGCAAGGTCTGTATTTATCCATACATATTTATCCCTACATATTTATCCCTATATTTATCCATGGATTATCCATATATGTTTATCCATATACATTTATCCATATTTTTATCCACGTATTTACCCATGAATTTATCCCTATATTTACCCATGTATTTACCCAGGTATTTTATGAACACTCAAGTGCCATATCCATGTATTTTATGAGCACTTCCAGGGTTGGTGACTCCACCACTGCCCTGGGCAGCTGTTCCAGCGCTGGACAACCCTTCCCATGCTGGGCCAGGAGATGGATTCTGGAAATGCAGACTCCGAGGAGCAGGGGATTAAGGCAGCATTGGATTCCTTTATTCTCCCAGAAGGATAAAGGAGATTTATCCCCAGACGAACCAGAGGTGTTCACACTGAGGTCATTAGTGGGATTTCTTCCTTACTCCCACAAATACCCACTGGGGTGACAGAGTTCCCTACAAGGGCGGTGTTGGAAGGAGCTGCTGGAATGTTTTGCTGTTTATTGGGATCCACAGGATGTTTGGTGTCTCTCAGAGCTGTTCCAGGCTTTCCACAGACCCAAACGCTCCTCACACTTCTCCTCAGAGTAGAGAGGTTTCCCAGAGTGCTGGTTTTTAATTTCAGATGCTGGGATAACGACACGGCTTCAGGAGGCAGGAGACTCATTGTGCTGTGCCTCAGTCCAGGCAGGGACAACCCCCAGCTAATAAAAACCTCTTTAAAGCACAAAAAGTCCCATTAAACTGATATTATAAAGGCTGCAAATTGAAGCAGGCCTCAATCAGAAAGCAGCAGAATTTAATTCCCCCCCCTTGCCCATTTGCATGATGATCTCCTTCCTAATTGCCCATCTACGCTTTTCCCACAGAAGTGCTGTCCCGAGGTTGGAGATGGTTCCAGCTTTATGGAGCTTTGATCTTTATCTGCTTTTACTTTTTACAGGGCACAGAACCCGAGAGTGGCAGCTGCTTTCCTCTTGTTCCTCCTGTGGCAGTGAACTGCTCTTCCCGAGGACGGCTGCAGGAATTCTCAGGCAGCATAACGTATGGAATGCCAGGCACGCTACAGAATTCCAGTGGGAGCAGCAGGAACTTCTGTTCTTTACTGGCAGGGCTGTGCCATGAAGGGGAGCTCGGAGATATTGGTCAGCTCAGGGAATGAGCCTGGCTCATGGTAAGGAAATTCACTGTGCAGTTACTTCGGGCCCTTCTCCTCCTTCTCCTCCTTCTCCTCCTTCTCCTCCTTCTCCTCCTCCTTCTCCTTCTCCTTCTCCTTCTCCTTCTCCTTCTCCTTCTCCTTCTCCTTCTCCTTCTCCTTCTCCTTCTCCTTCTCCTTCTCCTTCTCCTTCTCCTTCTCCTTCTCCTTCTCCTTCTCCTTCTCCTTCTCCTTCTCCCTCTCTTCCCAACACCAGTTCCAGACCTCAGTATAATCCATGTTCCCACAGCCTGACCTTGCAGTTTTCCCAGTTTAGCAGCCCCAGCCACACTTGCAGCCTCTCTGTCTGGACTTTGTCTTGCTGAAATCTCCCTTTGTTGATCCTTTGCTGCCTCACCTTTTATCCAGCAATAACGTGCAGTGGGTGGAAGCTTCTCAGAATTCCCTCCCTGTTCCACTGGAAACATTCCCAAGTGGAAGCAGCTGCACTGCCCATCAGCACTTGCCTGCTTTTAGGGGTGGTTGAGGCATGAAGGATGCAACAAATGGAGTTGGCTCCAAGGGGATGAAATGCTCCCCCTGAGGCTGCTCAGAGAGCTGGAGCTGAGGAATCCGGGTGGGAATCACTCCAAGAAAAAGGAAGGAAAAGAGAGCAGAGGAACAGGGATGCAATTCCAACCTCTCCAAGGACTGGGATGGGCACATTCACCAACACCATTTAATCTAGACACGATTTCTTCTTTGCCTCTGGCTGCCAGGAGCAGGATGAGCAGTTTAATGAGTTTAAATAGTGAATAGTTTAATTAGCTGGAAGAGACTGGATCAATAGCTGCTTAAACAAACAACTGGATCCCTGTTTCCAAGCTTGGATGTAGTTTTGGAAGGTTCCTGGCAGTTTGGCAGGGATTAGTGATGCTGAGAATGTGCTTTTTTGTGGGTTTGGGGCTTTTACTCCTGTTCACGTGGCTGCTCTTTTTCTTGTTGAGTGGAAAACAGGAGGGAAAGAGCAACGACGGAAGGAATTCCACTCTTGCTGCTTCAAGGGATGGATCAGGAAGGGAACAGGCTGCAGGGAATTTGGAGTGCAAACTGAGATCTCTCCGATATTTTCGGCTCAGTCAGTCCATCAGTGCTTGGTAGCTGTTTAGGCCACGTGCAAGGTGAATGATGGTGCACATGGCAGAGCTGCTGGTGGCTCCTTCCCCTGCCCGGCTGTCAGTCACCCTGCAGGGTGCTGGAGCAGCGTGCCAGAGGCCGTGGATCCTATGGATCCCATGGATCCCAGGGGCGTGATCAGGAGCCTGGGCCTGCTGGCCACTCCTTGCTCTCTCTTACCCTGATTTTTCAGCTCTGCAGCGAATCCAGCTTGAGTTTTTCAACCCCCTAGAAACCCAGGGACCTTTCATGTCTGTTCTCAGATCTGGGATTTAAATCCAGCCCTTATCAAAGCACCCCGTGACCAGGCAGGCCCTGAATCCCAGCAGGGATCTGATAAAGAGGGACCTGACATCCTAAAGAAACCCTTTGAAATCCTGCTGGGATTGATTTGTATCCATAATGGAGCCCCGAGCTCTCTGCCAGGGAGAGATGAAGCTGCTCCTTTGCTTTATTATCCTCAGGCCCATCCCAGCTTTGAGGGAAATTCAGTCCCTCTTCAAGCCCCAAAATCATGGAAAAGCTCCTTTGTATCCTCTCCACAGCCCCTACGTGGATTAATCAACTTTTTATTTGATATGGTGTCATTCTCCTTTTTTTTCCATGGCTAAAACTCCACGGTGAGCAATCAGAGCAGAAATAGGAAATGCAGGAGTCTTGGATTCCACAGTGGGATTAACTTCCCTTTTCTGCTCTCTTTCAGGACAGGAAAAACCACTGAACTCGCCCCATCTTTGGGACCAAGAGCTTTGGTGCTGGAGTAGGCAAAGCCAGCTAGGGCCCCCCTTGTCCTGCCCATGGTGTGGGTCAGGGACAGGCTCCTCTTCTCCTCTGTGCTGGGATGAACTGCCTAGGGAATGCTATTACTGACAGCCCGGTCCTAGCCCCGGCTACTGGAAATGGGCGGAGGTGAAGAGGCAAGTGCCAGAGTTGCTTGGGGATGATGGAATTGTGGTGTTTGGCTGTGCCCAGAGGGGCAGGTTGGGCATTTCTGTGTGTCTGAGGACCGGTTTGGGTGCTGGGGAGCCCGGGGAGCCGAGCTCTCAGTGCATTCCCAGCTCACCCGGGGGTGGGAGCTGGTGCAGGGCTCTGGTCGGGCTCGGGGCAGGCCCTGGCCCCGGCACAGACACGCTGGGGTGCTTTGGGGCCGCTTGGGGAGCCGTGGGAGGAGAATGAGGGATGGTGCTGGGCAGAGCGATCGGCCTGTGCTCGTGTCAGCGCAGCCGTGCAGGGCACTGGGATCTGGGTAAAACACCGGCTCTCCTGGTGTTCAGGGAAGCAAGGTCTGTATTTATCCATACATATTTATCCCTACATATTTATCCCTATATTTATCCATGGATTATCCATATATGTTTATCCATATACATTTATCCATATTTTTATCCACGTATTTACCCATGAATTTATCCCTATATTTACCCATGTATTTACCCAGGTATTTTATGAACACTCAAGTGCCATATCCATGTATTTTATGAGCACTTCCAGGGTTGGTGACTCCACCACTGCCCTGGGCAGCTGTTCCAGCGCTGGACAACCCTTCCCATGCTGGGCCAGGAGATGGATTCTGGAAATGCAGACTCCGAGGAGCAGGGGATTAAGGCAGCATTGGATTCCTTTATTCTCCCAGAAGGATAAAGGAGATTTATCCCCAGACGAACCAGAGGTGTTCACACTGAGGTCATTAGTGGGATTTCTTCCTTACTCCCACAAATACCCACTGGGGTGACAGAGTTCCCTACAAGGGCGGTGTTGGAAGGAGCTGCTGGAATGTTTTGCTGTTTATTGGGATCCACAGGATGTTTGGTGTCTCTCAGAGCTGTTCCAGGCTTTCCACAGACCCAAACGCTCCTCACACTTCTCCTCAGAGTAGAGAGGTTTCCCAGAGTGCTGGTTTTTAATTTCAGATGCTGGGATAACGACACGGCTTCAGGAGGCAGGAGACTCATTGTGCTGTGCCTCAGTCCAGGCAGGGACAACCCCCAGCTAATAAAAACCTCTTTAAAGCACAAAAAGTCCCATTAAACTGATATTATAAAGGCTGCAAATTGAAGCAGGCCTCAATCAGAAAGCAGCAGAATTTAATTCCCCCCCCTTGCCCATTTGCATGATGATCTCCTTCCTAATTGCCCATCTACGCTTTTCCCACAGAAGTGCTGTCCCGAGGTTGGAGATGGTTCCAGCTTTATGGAGCTTTGATCTTTATCTGCTTTTACTTTTTACAGGGCACAGAACCCGAGAGTGGCAGCTGCTTTCCTCTTGTTCCTCCTGTGGCAGTGAACTGCTCTTCCCGAGGACGGCTGCAGGAATTCTCAGGCAGCATAACGTATGGAATGCCAGGCACGCTACAGAATTCCAGTGGGAGCAGCAGGAACTTCTGTTCTTTACTGGCAGGGCTGTGCCATGAAGGGGAGCTCGGAGATATTGGTCAGCTCAGGGAATGAGCCTGGCTCATGGTAAGGAAATTCACTGTGCAGTTACTTCGGGCCCTTCTCCTCCTTCTCCTCCTTCTCCTCCTTCTCCTCCTCCTTCTCCTTCTCCTTCTCCTTCTCCTTCTCCTTCTCCTTCTCCTTCTCCTTCTCCTTCTCCTTCTCCTTCTCCTTCTCCCTCTCTTCCCAACACCAGTTCCAGACCTCAGTATAATCCATGTTCCCACAGCCTGACCTTGCAGTTTTCCCAGTTTAGCAGCCCCAGCCACACTTGCAGCCTCTCTGTCTGGACTTTGTCTTGCTGAAATCTCCCTTTGTTGATCCTTTGCTGCCTCACCTTTTATCCAGCAATAACGTGCAGTGGGTGGAAGCTTCTCAGAATTCCCTCCCTGTTCCACTGGAAACATTCCCAAGTGGAAGCAGCTGCACTGCCCATCAGCACTTGCCTGCTTTTAGGGGTGGTTGAGGCATGAAGGATGCAACAAATGGAGTTGGCTCCAAGGGGATGAAATGCTCCCCCTGAGGCTGCTCAGAGAGCTGGAGCTGAGGAATCCGGGTGGGAATCACTCCAAGAAAAAGGAAGGAAAAGAGAGCAGAGGAACAGGGATGCAATTCCAACCTCTCCAAGGACTGGGATGGGCACATTCACCAACACCATTTAATCTAGACACGATTTCTTCTTTGCCTCTGGCTGCCAGGAGCAGGATGAGCAGTTTAATGAGTTTAAATAGTGAATAGTTTAATTAGCTGGAAGAGACTGGATCAATAGCTGCTTAAACAAACAACTGGATCCCTGTTTCCAAGCTTGGATGTAGTTTTGGAAGGTTCCTGGCAGTTTGGCAGGGATTAGTGATGCTGAGAATGTGCTTTTTTGTGGGTTTGGGGCTTTTACTCCTGTTCACGTGGCTGCTCTTTTTCTTGTTGAGTGGAAAACAGGAGGGAAAGAGCAACGACGGAAGGAATTCCACTCTTGCTGCTTCAAGGGATGGATCAGGAAGGGAACAGGCTGCAGGGAATTTGGAGTGCAAACTGAGATCTCTCCGATATTTTCGGCTCAGTCAGTCCATCAGTGCTTGGTAGCTGTTTAGGCCACGTGCAAGGTGAATGATGGTGCACATGGCAGAGCTGCTGGTGGCTCCTTCCCCTGCCCGGCTGTCAGTCACCCTGCAGGGTGCTGGAGCAGCGTGCCAGAGGCCGTGGATCCTATGGATCCCATGGATCCCAGGGGCGTGATCAGGAGCCTGGGCCTGCTGGCCACTCCTTGCTCTCTCTTACCCTGATTTTTCAGCTCTGCAGCGAATCCAGCTTGAGTTTTTCAACCCCCTAGAAACCCAGGGACCTTTCATGTCTGTTCTCAGATCTGGGATTTAAATCCAGCCCTTATCAAAGCACCCCGTGACCAGGCAGGCCCTGAATCCCAGCAGGGATCTGATAAAGAGGGACCTGACATCCTAAAGAAACCCTTTGAAATCCTGCTGGGATTGATTTGTATCCATAATGGAGCCCCGAGCTCTCTGCCAGGGAGAGATGAAGCTGCTCCTTTGCTTTATTATCCTCAGGCCCATCCCAGCTTTGAGGGAAATTCAGTCCCTCTTCAAGCCCCAAAATCATGGAAAAGCTCCTTTGTATCCTCTCCACAGCCCCTACGTGGATTAATCAACTTTTTATTTGATATGGTGTCATTCTCCTTTTTTTTCCATGGCTAAAACTCCACGGTGAGCAATCAGAGCAGAAATAGGAAATGCAGGAGTCTTGGATTCCACAGTGGGATTAACTTCCCTTTTCTGCTCTCTTTCAGGACAGGAAAAACCACTGAACTCGCCCCATCTTTGGGACCAAGAGCTTTGGTGCTGGAGTAGGCAAAGCCAGCTAGGGCCCCCCTTGTCCTGCCCATGGTGTGGGTCAGGGACAGGCTCCTCTTCTCCTCTGTGCTGGGATGAACTGCCTAGGGAATGCTATTACTGACAGCCCGGTCCTAGCCCCGGCTACTGGAAATGGGCGGAGGTGAAGAGGCAAGTGCCAGAGTTGCTTGGGGATGATGGAATTGTGGTGTTTGGCTGTGCCCAGAGGGGCAGGTTGGGCATTTCTGTGTGTCTGAGGACCGGTTTGGGTGCTGGGGAGCCCGGGGAGCCGAGCTCTCAGTGCATTCCCAGCTCACCCGGGGGTGGGAGCTGGTGCAGGGCTGGGTGACAGCCTCTGGTCGGGCTCGGGGCAGGCCCTGGCCCCGGCACAGACACGCTGGGGTGCTTTGGGGCCGCTTGGGGAGCAATGGGAAGAAAATGAGGGATGGTGCTGGGCAGAGCGATCGGCCTGTGCTCGTGTCAGCGCAGCCGTGCAGGGCACTGGGATCTGGGTAAAACACCGGCTCTCCTGGTGTTCAGGGATGCAAGGTCTGAGGGACCGGATTTACTTGGGGTTTTCCAGGACAGCAGGAAGAAGAGGAAATGTGGTGCCAGAGGTGCGTCCCATCAGGTTGCAGTTCCCTCTTTCCCATTTCCATTTCCTCCTCAGTGCGGGTGTCCCCTGCAGCCCATGAGCACGTGGCCGGTGACAACTCCCTGTCTGTGGAGGGATTCCTTATGGAACAAGGGCAGATGACACTTGTGTGAGGCTTACGACTGTTAGAATTAGACCAGGATGGGTTTAAGGAAAACTAGAATCGTGTGTTAATCTTACTGGTCAATGAACAAATGGAATCCACACTTCTGTAAGAAAAAATAGAGTGTATGGAGCATATAGAAGAAGCTGGTTTTGCCTGCTGCTGCTGCTTGGCTGTATCATGTAACCCCATTCGAACTCTGCCTTCAAGACAGCTGTGAGACCGTGAAATAAAGAACTTAGCAGAACAGCAGCCTCCTCTGCTCTTTCACCCTGGTCCGAGAAGGAGGGGTACCCTGTCAAAGGCTCAACACTTGCCTTTCTGACTTTGTTTCTAAATTTCTACCTTTCTAATTTTGTTTGTTTCTAATTTTTTTGTTTGTTTGTTTCTAACTTTGTTTTCAACTTTCTCCCTTTAGAAATTTGTTTGTTTCTTGTATTTTACCTCTTTGTTTGTTTCTAAATTTCTGCCGTTGTAACTTTGTTTCTAACTTTCTACTTTTAAAATTTCATTTGTTTTTAACTTTTTACCATTCCTCCCAGCGAGGGCTGTGTGCAGAATACTAAAACCTGTTAAGTTCTTCACTTTTACGTCTATAGGCAAATGCTACTGATTTAGATGTAAATTCATTTTGAAATAAGCCAGCCCTCTCTGTCTACTCTGTCGCATACAGCAATATAAGAAGCTGGGAATAGAGATCCGCAGGTGTTGAGAATAAGGAGCCGGCGTTTTTCTGTAGGAAGGAAAGCAGCAAGCGCCTGGCCGCAGGAGCCGAGACGCTCGGGCTGCAGGAGCTGCAGAGCGCCCGGAGCCGGCTTTTCCCTGTGCTCTGTGCCTGCCCCCGGGCTGAGCTGGGCGGCGCTGCTGCCGCCTGGTGGCGAGAGCGCGGCACTGCCGCCCCCGACACGGCGCCCCGGCGCTGCTGCCGCCCGGTGCCGGCTGAGCCGAGAGGGCGGCGGCCTCGGTGGCTGCCGAGCGTGGCAAGGAGCGGGAGCGAGCGGGGCCGGGTCTGTCAGCGGAGGGGAGGGGCGAAGGGCGGTTCGGAGCGCCAAGGGACACGGCCGTGCACGAGTGGGGCCACAGCTATGGAAAGGGCCGGGCGCCGTGCGGGGCGGTGACCGCGGGGAATGACAGCGCGGGGGGCGGCCCGGCGGGGCCGGTTTTGCCGGGCAGCAGAGGCGCGGTCGCAGCGCGACCCGGGCGGGAGGCACCGGGCGGGCACGGTCGGAATAGAGCCGCCCGCGTGTCGCTCTCAAGGAGGCGGCTCGGAAAGGAAGGCGCAGTTCCGCGCTCTCGGGACGGCGTTAAGTGACGTTTTTATTAGAATATTATAGTATTTATTTTATTTTATTATTTTATTATCTGCCAGGACCTTGCAGAGGGTGGTTTACACTTCCGCCACACTCAAGATGGCGGACGCAGTAGGCCCCCTGCGAGAGGTGTCCCTGCCGATGCCTGCCGCCGGTCGCGGAGCCGTCGGCCGCCTCCGGCGCGGCTGACCCCGCCAGCCGTGTCCTCGCACCGGGAAGCACGGCGGAAAATCGCGCGGAAAGCGCGGGGCCGGCGTCGGAGTCCGGGCCGGATTCAGGCAGCCGACTAGACAGAAGCCCTTGTGAGGGGCGGCGGGGGCCCTAAGTGTACCACACTAAAGATGGCGGCTCGACCGGAAGTGGCTTCTGCCAGCACCCAAGATGGCGGCGAAGGGCGGAAGTGTCGTCACTGCCACACTAAAGATGGCGGTCGTGTGCACTGTTTTCTGACCTTCTCAATATGGCGGAAGGGAAGGCCCCCCCCAAGCTGCGTCTATTCGGCTGCCTGAACGCGACGCCGACGCCGACGCCGACGCCAGCCCAGCGCTTGCGCGCAATTTTCTGAGGCGTTTCCCGCTACGCGGACACCGACTGTGGGGTCAGCGGCGCCTGGGGCAGGCGGGAGCATTCAGGCAGTCGAATAGACGGAGCGGGGGGGGGGGGGGGGGGGGGTCCTTCCGGCCGCCATCTTGAGAAGGTCGAATAGCCACATCGGTGCGGTACCGGTGACTTCCGCCCTTCTTCGCCAGGAGCGCCAATGGCGGGGAGCCCGGGGAGCAGCGCTGCCGGGCCGGGGGCACCGGGGCGGGTGCTCCGGGCTCGGAGGTGAGCGGGGAACGGGGACAGCCCCGAGCGGACGGTGGGGGCCGCGGGGGATCGGTATTCCGGCCCAGGGATGAGTGTTCCGGCACAGGGGTGGCTGTCCCGGCACAGGGATGCGTTCCTGGACTGTCTAATAATATTATTTAACGATCGTGCAAGGAGATCTGTATAAAAAAATCCTCCGTGGTCATCCTTCTCCCACAGCCCCGCTGTGTTTTCAGGATCTTGGGGGAAGAGTTTGGGTCTGAACAAGGCTCTCGGGCACAGGGTGGGATTCTTGGGGTGCAGGGCCAGGATTTGGACTCGATGCTCCCTGTGGGTCCCTTGCAGCCCAGGAAATGCTGCGATCCTGTGCCTCTGAGGGTGAAATAAAGGGCAGCGGTGGGGTTTGTGCCCGCTGTATTCACGGCCCCGCCGGCTCAGGGCGGGTTAAAGGCGCAGCTGCCCCGAGACAGCGGGACCGGCCGGGGCTGCTCGCTCCCGGTGCTGCCGCCTCGTGGGGAGAGCCCGGCACTGCAGCCCGCGCAGGCGCTGGACCACGGGATGGGCGTGGAACAGCAGCGCAGGGGATGCTGAGGCAGCCCAGGGAATGCTGCGGTCCCAGGGAAGGCTGAGGCGTCCCCTGCCCGGGGCACTCGGCAGCAAACCCCTGATGTTGAGCAGAAAAAGGAAAGTTCTGGGTTAGTGGGAGGAGGTTTCTGGAATGGAGCTGGGACAGGTGCTGATCCACGCATGGAATCACGGGCTGGTTTGGCTTGGAAGGGACCACCAGGATCATTTACACTCTGTTTGTTGTCTGATTGCACAGCGAAGAACATCCAGAACTGCCACCTCACCCTCACGGACAGCAGGAATGTCTTCCATAGCTCTTGTTTTGGAATGGGAATGGCTGTTGGGAGCTCTGGCAGGACCAGGTAAGAAGAGAAATGGGATCATTGTGGCTGCTGCTGGAGGTGGTTTTCTGCTTTCCGGCTGTTCTTCTCATTGATCCTTTCACAGCAGTGTTCTAGGGCACATTTGAGGGTAATTCCAGGAATTTGAAACCAGATGAAAACTGGTGGGGCAAAAATGTGAACACAATCCATTTCTGGTAGTTCCAAGCTTCTCCCACAACACCGTTCCAGGGGAAAGCTGATAAAAGGGTAAAGATGCAGAGGAACAAGTGCTGTAAAGCCCCCTGGCGCTCTGAGAGAGCAAACCTTCCAGTAGTCCCAGCAGATCTCTTGGAGAAAGTGTGGGATCGCAAGGTTTTCCAGGAAAGCAAAACAAGGGTGGAGATGAGGGAATAGGCTTCCAGTTCTTCCTTTAGCTGAAAGCCTGGGGGAATTGAGAGGGGCCACAAGAACTGTTTGTGTAGGCAAATGGGAGTTTGGGGTCTGAATCTGAGTTTCCCTCTGGGGCATTTTTGAGGGAAAAGCTGAGGTGCTGTTTAAGGGAGAGAATGGACATTTTTGGGGTGGAAAAAGTTGAATCAATATTGTAGAGGAAGTAAAACGCTGGGGGTAAAAGTGGATGCAATGTGGAGGGGACAGATTGAATATTTTGGAGGCAAAATGGGGAACTGAGTAGTGGAGAGATGGGGAACATTTTGGAGGCAACACTTGACAAACTCTCTGGGGTGGAGAACGACCACATTGAGGGAAAAATGAGGTGATGAGCAGTGGGCACGTAGGGAAGGTCGTGGGGGTAAATCTTGAGAAAAGCCCCGTGGTATTCAAGAAATCCTTGGTAGCAGGACTGAGGAATTCAGTGGTGGAAAAATAGGGGAATTTTGCGGGGGTAAAACTTTAAAAGATCTAAGAGTTGAGAGTGTGTGTTTTTAGGTAGAAAGGATGTCTTGTTGAAGTTGGGCGTCTGGATTGTGGCATTTATGGATCCAGAAAGTAGAAGATAAAGGAGACTCCCAAAGCCTCGGTAGCTGTGTTAAGAAATCCGTCCCAGGGAAGAAAGGTACCTAAACCTCCTAGAAGTAGGGACTAATTAGCATGGGAAGGGGAAAACCCACCCCCAGTGGGAGAGAGCACGCCGGGTAAGGGAAGAGAAGGATGCCCTTAAGAAGAAGTAGGGAAGGTGAATTTCTCGGCTTGCTGAAATGTATCAAAAAGTTTGGAATCTGGGTCTGTGTGGAGGCCGGGATTTTCTCAGCCATATGCAGAGCCCAGCACTAGGAATAAAGGAATTCCAGGCTTTACAACGCCAAAAATGCAGTACCAGAGAGTTCTGTTATCCCGAGGACTTGGGGGATACTTGGCAAAAATTTCCGGGGGCCCAGGCTGGACCGAGCTTTTAACGCTCCCCGGATTCACGGGATCGGGGATTCCAGCGTGCCCTGCACGGGTTTTTTCAGGGAAGTCCCAAATCCTTCGTGTGAGCACGAAGCAGAATCCCCTGGGAGCTGTGAAGGCAACAGGATATTTCTTGGGAATTTTGAAGGGTTGGGTGAGTCCTCAGTGTTAGGTTGGAATGAACGCAAATTGTCCGGGAGTTGCTGGTTTGGGGATGGCCGGGTCTGGGTTTGGATTTGTGGGCACCGAGTGTTCCTTGTGTCAGCTTTAGGTCTTCTGGATTGGTAGGAATTGTCAGAGAAAAGAGAAGGCAATTGAAATGCGGAGCTCCATTCCCGGAGAAATGGTCAGGATGGGAGCGGGAAGGCTGTGGAGCTGCTGGGAGCTCGTGGAGAACGAAAGGATCTGAGGCCTGGAGGCAAAAGCTGTGGAACAAAGCCTGAAAAGGGTGTGGGGTGGGGCGGGAGGGGGAGGAGGGCACCGTGGTGGGGGGAAAGAGGGAAAGGATCCCTGCTCCGGGAATCCAGCAGGGACCAGGAGAGGATCATTTTCCATCCACTGCTCTCAGTGGAATCCTAATAAGGACGGTGGAAGGGAAGTGATTCGTTTGTTCTTAGGTTTGGAATGAAAGGTGCTCTTGCAGAGGGGACTATTGACCTGTTAAAAATCTGTTGGATACAGGAAAAGAGGGAGGAAGCAAGCAGCTGGGGAATGAAGGGGTGGATTTTTTGGTGGATACAGGGAAAGACACGGGAAGGGGCTCTCAAGTAGAATACACCTCACGGGCAGCACCAGGAGAAGCCTCAAGTGCCCTTTTTTTCCAAGCTCTGACATTCCAGAGGAGTAAGCAGTGGTCAGCCCATCACTTTCTGTATTCCTTGGATGCCCAGTGCTTTGTTGGGAAGAGATAATATTTGGAAATGAACAAATCCGGGGATGTAATTTCCTGATAGTAAAGCCCCAGAGAGCCTGGTTTTGATATCCTTCCAGCACCCAAACGCAGCAGAGGGAATCCTGGCGGAGCTGGAAAACGCTGTCGCTCCGTCGGTGGAATTCCTGGGAACTGGAAAGCAGCAGAAGCAGCAAGAACAGAGTTGGAAGCAGGCTCCAGCCGGGTAAGGCAGACACCAAATCCTTTGGAACTGGGCAGGGGTGGGAAGAATGAATTCTTACATTTGTAGCCCAGGGATTCCTGAGCAGGATCCCGGCAGGGAAGACTGCAGGGATCAGGCTGGGGCCTGATCGCAGCTGGGGGCAGCGAGCCTTGGAATTGGCTGAAGGGAAGAAAGAGGGATCCTTTGAGCACAAGGATCAGGTGTCAAATGCGGAGATGGCATCAGACAATTCCTCGGGAGGGTTTAGTTCCTGGGCCAAATCGATCTGCTGCCTTGTGAAGGAGCTCAGAGACCTGGGAAGAGCCCAAGCAACGCAGGGAATGCACCGGCAGATAAAAGTGCCGGGGAACGGTGGGGAAAAGCATCCGAACAGGGGGCCTCGTTTTGTACAGGGACGGTACAAAAAATTGTCCGAAAGAATAGGAATGGAATGGGATTTTACGTATTCCTCGGAGGCCACAATCCAGTGGGAAGGCTGAGAGAAAGAAACAAGGCCTAAAAAGGCAGATGAGCCAAATCTGCCCAAAGCCTCCAATGGCCACATTCCCTGGCATTGCTGAGGACTTCAGCCAAGCTCCAAGCAAAAGGTGAGCCCCTGATTTTGGTGCCAAGGGAAACTCCAAGTTAAGAATGATCCAAATATGAAGCGCTTCTCACAAAACTCAGCTTTGCAAACCTTTCTTTGGGCTAAAAAAGAAAAGATGGGAATGCCCTTGGCAGAAAAGCAGCTGTGAGGCACAGCAGGCTTCAAATGCCTGTCAGCAGGAGCTCCAGGAGAAACGGCTGCTGGCTCCGGGCATCCTGGGCTTTCCAGGCAGGTTTTGTAGCAGATTGCAAGGCAGTTTTCCTGCCTCTGGGGGGTGGCACCTGCATCCCGCTGGAAAGGGAAAATGTGGAGAGAGGGGCAAGCGGGAAGACGGTTGCTGATGTGTGTCCTTGGATCGCAGTTCCTCCCGGTGAGTCTGTGCTGCTGGAAGTTTGAAGGAGATCAGTCCTGGAGTACGTGTGGGTTCACCTGTGGGGTTTGGGAGCGACGCTGGCCATGAAATTCCAGGGATGTTCCCTTTGCTGGAGTGAGAAGCAGTGGAAGCACTTTGCTGTCTGCTTCTTCATCGCCTGCGCCTCGGTCCCCTGGGGCTCCAGGTAATCCCCTCTCACCTTTGCTTTTCCAAGGGTCTCTAAATGAGGGCTTGAGCTTTGGTGTAGCTCCCTTTACAGGGAAGATCTGTTCCAGGAAAGGTCTCCTGGTCTGGACCGATGGCGTTGCAGGAAGAGCAGGAAACCCCGCAGCTCCTGTGGCTCCCTCATCCGATTTGCCTGCAGGCAGCAGCAAGGATCATTCCCAAGTGTCATGCCCTGGCTCCGTGACTCGGTGAGGTTGTGTTCCCCCAAAGGCCAGGGGCCGCTTTGTTTTGCGGCTCACGAAAGTCCAGCTCGGTGGTGCTGGGTTTGGTTTTTGTGTGTAATGAAGGCACTAAAAAATTCCCCTCCTTCACTGGCACAGCCCTGGAGTGGGAGCAGATTCCCCTTATCCCGCAGTTATCCCGCTCCTGCCCTGGATCCCTGCGGTGCCGTGTGTTCTCCAAGCTCACAGCACTGCTGGCTCTAAACAAGAAAAACAATCCCTGTTCCTTCTCTTCTCCGTCCTTGATGTTCCCAGGCCCTGCATCTCCCTGGCTATTCCCTGTGGGAGTCTTCATCTCCATCCCACCTTATCCCGATCAGGTAAGGGTCTGAGATGTGTTTAGCAGCAAATGCATTCCTGTGAAGAAAGCCAAGAGCAAAGAGCATCCAGATGCAGAGAAGTCTTTAGAAAAGCGTTCCAGACGTGCAAATGAGGGATGTGTCTTCCTGCATCTCCTGTTGTTTTTCTCTGTCACGTTTTGGAAGGGTTTCTCTCAGTGATTTCCTGCAGTCCAGGTGCGTCCCTTCTTTTGTCCAAATCCAGTGCCAGAGGATCGAACAACTGACGAGTGGGGCCTGGGATGAAAACGGTTCTCCTAAAATGAGGGAAACAATGCTAGAAGAGAAATGAGCATCCTTTTAATGCCTGGAATAAAAATGCTGGAAAAGGGCACTTTTTATTTGCTATGGTGTCATTCTCCTTTTTTTTTCCATAGCTAAAACTCCACGGTGAGCAATCAGAGCAGAAATAGGAAATGCAGGAGTCTTGGATTCCACAGTGGGATTAACTTCCCTTTTCTGCTCTCTTTCAGGACAGGAAAAACCACTGAACTCGCCCCATCTTTGGGACCAAGAGCTTTGGTGCTGGAGTAGGCAAAGCCAGCTAGGGCCCCCCTTGTCCTGCCCATGGTGTGGGTCAGGGACAGGCTCCTCTTCTCCTCTGTGCTGGGATGAACTGCCTAGGGAATGCTATTACTGACAGCCCGGTCCTAGCCCCGGCTACTGGAAATGGGCGGAGGTGAAGAGGCAAGTGCCAGAGTTGCTTGGGGATGATGGAATTGTGGTGTTTGGCTGTGCCCAGAGGGGCAGGTTGGGCATTTCTGTGTGTCTGAGGACCGGTTTGGGTGCTGGGGAGCCCGGGGAGCCGAGCTCTCAGTGCATTCCCAGCTCACCCGGGGGTGGGAGCTGGTGCAGGGCTCTGGTCGGGCTCGGGGCAGGCCCTGGCCCCGGCACAGACACGCTGGGGTGCTTTGGGGCCGCTTGGGGAGCCGTGGGAGGAGAATGAGGGATGGTGCTGGGCAGAGCGATCGGCCTGTGCTCGTGTCAGCGCAGCCGTGCAGGGCACTGGGATCTGGGTAAAACACCGGCTCTCCTGGTGTTCAGGGAAGCAAGGTCTGTATTTATCCATACATATTTATCCCTACATATTTATCCCTATATTTATCCATGGATTATCCATATATGTTTATCCATATACATTTATCCATATTTTTATCCACGTATTTACCCATGAATTTATCCCTATATTTACCCATGTATTTACCCAGGTATTTTATGAACACTCAAGTGCCATATCCATGTATTTTATGAGCACTTCCAGGGTTGGTGACTCCACCACTGCCCTGGGCAGCTGTTCCAGCGCTGGACAACCCTTCCCATGCTGGGCCAGGAGATGGATTCTGGAAATGCAGACTCCGAGGAGCAGGGGATTAAGGCAGCATTGGATTCCTTTATTCTCCCAGAAGGATAAAGGAGATTTATCCCCAGACGAACCAGAGGTGTTCACACTGAGGTCATTAGTGGGATTTCTTCCTTACTCCCACAAATACCCACTGGGGTGACAGACTTCCCTACAAGGGCGGTGTTGGAAGGAGCTGCTGGAATGTTTTGCTGTTTATTGGGATCCACAGGATGTTTGGTGTCTCTCAGAGCTGTTCCAGGCTTTCCACAGACCCAAACGCTCCTCACACTTCTCCTCAGAGTAGAGAGGTTTCCCAGAGT
This sequence comes from Coloeus monedula, assembly GCF_965178545.1. Taxonomy (NCBI): domain Eukaryota; kingdom Metazoa; phylum Chordata; class Aves; order Passeriformes; family Corvidae; genus Coloeus; species Coloeus monedula. Next base: position 46,469,908 of record NC_138781.1, read on the forward strand.
GCTGGTTTTTAATTTCAGATGCTGGGATAACGACACGGCTTCAGGAGGCAGGAGACTCATTGTGCTGTGCCTCAGTCCAGGCAGGGACAACCCCCAGCTAATAAAAACCTCTTTAAAGCACAAAAAGTCCCATTAAACTGATATTATAAAGGCTGCAAATTGAAGCAGGCCTCAATCAGAAAGCAGCAGAATTTAATTCCCCCCCCTTGCCCATTTGCATGATGATCTCCTTCCTAATTGCCCATCTACGCTTTTCCCACAGAAGTGCTGTCCCGAGGTTGGAGATGGTTCCAGCTTTATGGAGCTTTGATCTTTATCTGCTTTTACTTTTTACAGGGCACAGAACCCGAGAGTGGCAGCTGCTTTCCTCTTGTTCCTCCTGTGGCAGTGAACTGCTCTTCCCGAGGACGGCTGCAGGAATTCTCAGGCAGCATAACGTATGGAATGCCAGGCACGCTACAGAATTCCAGTGGGAGCAGCAGGAACTTCTGTTCTTTACTGGCAGGGCTGTGCCATGAAGGGGAGCTCGGAGATATTGGTCAGCTCAGGGAATGAGCCTGGCTCATGGTAAGGAAATTCACTGTGCAGTTACTTCGGGCCCTTCTCCTCCTTCTCCTCCTTCTCCTCCTTCTCCTCCTCCTTCTCCTTCTCCTTCTCCTTCTCCTTCTCCTTCTCCTTCTCCTTCTCCTTCTCCTTCTCCTTCTCCTTCTCCTTCTCCTTCTCCTTCTCCTTCTCCTTCTCCTTCTCCTTCTCCTTCTCCTTCTCCTTCTCCTTCTCCTTCTCCTTCTCCCTCTCTTCCCAACACCAGTTCCAGACCTCAGTATAATCCATGTTCCCACAGCCTGACCTTGCAGTTTTCCCAGTTTAGCAGCCCCAGCCACACTTGCAGCCTCTCTGTCTGGACTTTGTCTTGCTGAAATCTCCCTTTGTTGATCCTTTGCTGCCTCACCTTTTATCCAGCAATAACGTGCAGTGGGTGGAAGCTTCTCAGAATTCCCTCCCTGTTCCACTGGAAACATTCCCAAGTGGAAGCAGCTGCACTGCCCATCAGCACTTGCCTGCTTTTAGGGGTGGTTGAGGCATGAAGGATGCAACAAATGGAGTTGGCTCCAAGGGGATGAAATGCTCCCCCTGAGGCTGCTCAGAGAGCTGGAGCTGAGGAATCCGGGTGGGAATCACTCCAAGAAAAAGGAAGGAAAAGAGAGCAGAGGAACAGGGATGCAATTCCAACCTCTCCAAGGACTGGGATGGGCACATTCACCAACACCATTTAATCTAGACACGATTTCTTCTTTGCCTCTGGCTGCCAGGAGCAGGATGAGCAGTTTAATGAGTTTAAATAGTGAATAGTTTAATTAGCTGGAAGAGACTGGATCAATAGCTGCTTAAACAAACAACTGGATCCCTGTTTCCAAGCTTGGATGTAGTTTTGGAAGGTTCCTGGCAGTTTGGCAGGGATTAGTGATGCTGAGAATGTGCTTTTTTGTGGGTTTGGGGCTTTTACTCCTGTTCACGTGGCTGCTCTTTTTCTTGTTGAGTGGAAAACAGGAGGGAAAGAGCAACGACGGAAGGAATTCCACTCTTGCTGCTTCAAGGGATGGATCAGGAAGGGAACAGGCTGCAGGGAATTTGGAGTGCAAACTGAGATCTCTCCGATATTTTCGGCTCAGTCAGTCCATCAGTGCTTGGTAGCTGTTTAGGCCACGTGCAAGGTGAATGATGGTGCACATGGCAGAGCTGCTGGTGGCTCCTTCCCCTGCCCGGCTGTCAGTCACCCTGCAGGGTGCTGGAGCAGCGTGCCAGAGGCCGTGGATCCTATGGATCCCATGGATCCCAGGGGCGTGATCAGGAGCCTGGGCCTGCTGGCCACTCCTTGCTCTCTCTTACCCTGATTTTTCAGCTCTGCAGCGAATCCAGCTTGAGTTTTTCAACCCCCTAGAAACCCAGGGACCTTTCATGTCTGTTCTCAGATCTGGGATTTAAATCCAGCCCTTATCAAAGCACCCCGTGACCAGGCAGGCCCTGAATCCCAGCAGGGATCTGATAAAGAGGGACCTGACATCCTAAAGAAACCCTTTGAAATCCTGCTGGGATTGATTTGTATCCATAATGGAGCCCCGAGCTCTCTGCCAGGGAGAGATGAAGCTGCTCCTTTGCTTTATTATCCTCAGGCCCATCCCAGCTTTGAGGGAAATTCAGTCCCTCTTCAAGCCCCAAAATCATGGAAAAGCTCCTTTGTATCCTCTCCACAGCCCCTACGTGGATTAATCAACTTTTTATTTGATATGGTGTCATTCTCCTTTTTTTTCCATGGCTAAAACTCCACGGTGAGCAATCAGAGCAGAAATAGGAAATGCAGGAGTCTTGGATTCCACAGTGGGATTAACTTCCCTTTTCTGCTCTCTTTCAGGACAGGAAAAACCACTGAACTCGCCCCATCTTTGGGACCAAGAGCTTTGGTGCTGGAGTAGGCAAAGCCAGCTAGGGCCCCCCTTGTCCTGCCCATGGTGTGGGTCAGGGACAGGCTCCTCTTCTCCTCTGTGCTGGGATGAACTGCCTAGGGAATGCTATTACTGACAGCCCGGTCCTAGCCCCGGCTACTGGAAATGGGCGGAGGTGAAGAGGCAAGTGCCAGAGTTGCTTGGGGATGATGGAATTGTGGTGTTTGGCTGTGCCCAGAGGGGCAGGTTGGGCATTTCTGTGTGTCTGAGGACCGGTTTGGGTGCTGGGGAGCCCGGGGAGCCGAGCTCTCAGTGCATTCCCAGCTCACCCGGGGGTGGGAGCTGGTGCAGGGCTGGGTGACAGCCTCTGGTCGGGCTCGGGGCAGGCCCTGGCCCCGGCACAGACACGCTGGGGTGCTTTGGGGCCGCTTGGGGAGCAATGGGAAGAAAATGAGGGATGGTGCTGGGCAGAGCGATCGGCCTGTGCTCGTGTCAGCGCAGCCGTGCAGGGCACTGGGATCTGGGTAAAACACCGGCTCTCCTGGTGTTCAGGGATGCAAGGTCTGAGGGACCGGATTTACTTGGGGTTTTCCAGGACAGCAGGAAGAAGAGGAAATGTGGTGCCAGAGGTGCGTCCCATCAGGTTGCAGTTCCCTCTTTCCCATTTCCATTTCCTCCTCAGTGCGGGTGTCCCCTGCAGCCCATGAGCACGTGGCCGGTGACAACTCCCTGTCTGTGGAGGGATTCCTTATGGAACAAGGGCAGATGACACTTGTGTGAGGCTTACGACTGTTAGAATTAGACCAGGATGGGTTTAAGGAAAACTAGAATCGTGTGTTAATCTTACTGGTCAATGAACAAATGGAATCCACACTTCTGTAAGAAAAAATAGAGTGTATGGAGCATATAGAAGAAGCTGGTTTTGCCTGCTGCTGCTGCTTGGCTGTATCATGTAACCCCATTCGAACTCTGCCTTCAAGACAGCTGTGAGACCGTGAAATAAAGAACTTAGCAGAACAGCAGCCTCCTCTGCTCTTTCACCCTGGTCCGAGAAGGAGGGGTACCCTGTCAAAGGCTCAACACTTGCCTTTCTGACTTTGTTTCTAAATTTCTACCTTTCTAATTTTGTTTGTTTCTAATTTTTTTGTTTGTTTGTTTCTAACTTTGTTTTCAACTTTCTCCCTTTAGAAATTTGTTTGTTTCTTGTATTTTACCTCTTTGTTTGTTTCTAAATTTCTGCCGTTGTAACTTTGTTTCTAACTTTCTACTTTTAAAATTTCATTTGTTTTTAACTTTTTACCATTCCTCCCAGCGAGGGCTGTGTGCAGAATACTAAAACCTGTTAAGTTCTTCACTTTTACGTCTATAGGCAAATGCTACTGATTTAGATGTAAATTCAGTTTGAAATAAGCCAGCCCTCTCTGTCTACTCTGTCGCATACAGCAATATAAGAAGCTGGGAATAGAGATCCGCAGGTGTTGAGAATAAGGAGCCGGCGTTTTTCTGTAGGAAGGAAAGCAGCAAGCGCCTGGCCGCAGGAGCCGAGACGCTCGGGCTGCAGGAGCTGCAGAGCGCCCGGAGCCGGCTTTTCCCTGTGCTCTGTGCCTGCCCCCGGGCTGAGCTGGGCGGCGCTGCTGCCGCCTGGTGGCGAGAGCGCGGCACTGCCGCCCCCGACACGGCGCCCCGGCGCTGCTGCCGCCCGGTGCCGGCTGAGCCGAGAGGGCGGCGGCCTCGGTGGCTGCCGAGCGTGGCAAGGAGCGGGAGCGAGCGGGGCCGGGTCTGTCAGCGGAGGGGAGGGGCGAAGGGCGGTTCGGAGCGCCAAGGGACACGGCCGTGCACGAGTGGGGCCACAGCTATGGAAAGGGCCGGGCGCCGTGCGGGGCGGTGACCGCGGGGAATGACAGCGCGGGGGGCGGCCCGGCGGGGCCGGTTTTGCCGGGCAGCAGAGGCGCGGTCGCAGCGCGACCCGGGCGGGAGGCACCGGGCGGGCACGGTCGGAATAGAGCCGCCCGCGTGTCGCTCTCAAGGAGGCGGCTCGGAAAGGAAGGCGCAGTTCCGCGCTCTCGGGACGGCGTTAAGTGACGTTTTTATTAGAATATTATAGTATTTATTTTATTTTATTATTTTATTATCTGCCAGGACCTTGCAGAGGGTGGTTTACACTTCCGCCACACTCAAGATGGCGGACGCAGTAGGCCCCCTGCGAGAGGTGTCCCTGCCGATGCCTGCCGCCGGTCGCGGAGCCGTCGGCCGCCTCCGGCGCGGCTGACCCCGCCAGCCGTGTCCTCGCACCGGGAAGCACGGCGGAAAATCGCGCGGAAAGCGCGGGGCCGGCGTCGGAGTCCGGGCCGGATTCAGGCAGCCGACTAGACAGAAGCCCTTGTGAGGGGCGGCGGGGGCCCTAAGTGTACCACACTAAAGATGGCGGCTCGACCGGAAGTGGCTTCTGCCAGCACCCAAGATGGCGGCGAAGGGCGGAAGTGTCGTCACTGCCACACTAAAGATGGCGGTCGTGTGCACTGTTTTCTGACCTTCTCAATATGGCGGAAGGGAAGGCCCCCCCCAAGCTGCGTCTATTCGGCTGCCTGAACGCGACGCCGACGCCGACGCCGACGCCAGCCCAGCGCTTGCGCGCAATTTTCTGAGGCGTTTCCCGCTACGCGGACACCGACTGTGGGGTCAGCGGCGCCTGGGGCAGGCGGGAGCATTCAGGCAGTCGAATAGACGGAGCGGGGGGGGGGGGGGGGGGGTCCTTCCGGCCGCCATCTTGAGAAGGTCGAATAGCCACATCGGTGCGGTACCGGTGACTTCCGCCCTTCTTCGCCAGGAGCGCCAATGGCGGGGAGCCCGGGGAGCAGCGCTGCCGGGCCGGGGGCACCGGGGCGGGTGCTCCGGGCTCGGAGGTGAGCGGGGAACGGGGACAGCCCCGAGCGGACGGTGGGGGCCGCGGGGGATCGGTATTCGGGCCCAGGGATGAGTGTTCCGGCACAGGGGTGGCTGTCCCGGCACAGGGATGCGTTCCTGGACTGTCTAATAATATTATTTAACGATCGTGCAAGGAGATCTGTATAAAAAAATCCTCCGTGGTCATCCTTCTCCCACAGCCCCGCTGTGTTTTCAGGATCTTGGGGGAAGAGTTTGGGTCTGAACAAGGCTCTCGGGCACAGGGTGGGATTCTTGGGGTGCAGGGCCAGGATTTGGACTCGATGCTCCCTGTGGGTCCCTTGCAGCCCAGGAAATGCTGCGATCCTGTGCCTCTGAGGGTGAAATAAAGGGGAGCGGTGGGGTTTGTGCCCGCTGTATTCACGGCCCCGCCGGCTCAGGGCGGGTTAAAGGCGCAGCTGCCCCGAGACAGCGGGACCGGCCGGGGCTGCTCGCTCCCGGTGCTGCCGCCTCGTGGGGAGAGCCCGGCACTGCAGCCCGCGCAGGCGCTGGACCACGGGATGGGCGTGGAACAGCAGCGCAGGGGATGCTGAGGCAGCCCAGGGAATGCTGCGGTCCCAGGGAAGGCTGAGGCGTCCCCTGCCCGGGGCACTCGGCAGCAAACCCCTGATGTTGAGCAGAAAAAGGAAAGTTCTGGGTTAGTGGGAGGAGGTTTCTGGAATGGAGCTGGGACAGGTGCTGATCCACGCATGGAATCACGGGCTGGTTTGGCTTGGAAGGGACCACCAGGATCATTTACACTCTGTTTGTTGTCTGATTGCACAGCGAAGAACATCCAGAACTGCCACCTCACCCTCACGGACAGCAGGAATGTCTTCCATAGCTCTTGTTTTGGAATGGGAATGGCTGTTGGGAGCTCTGGCAGGACCAGGTAAGAAGAGAAATGGGATCATTGTGGCTGCTGCTGGAGGTGGTTTTCTGCTTTCCGGCTGTTCTTCTCATTGATCCTTTCACAGCAGTGTTCTAGGGCACATTTGAGGGTAATTCCAGGAATTTGAAACCAGATGAAAACTGGTGGGGCAAAAATGTGAACACAATCCATTTCTGGTAGTTCCAAGCTTCTCCCACAACACCGTTCCAGGGGAAAGCTGATAAAAGGGTAAAGATGCAGAGGAACAAGTGCTGTAAAGCCCCCTGGCGCTCTGAGAGAGCAAACCTTCCAGTAGTCCCAGCAGATCTCTTGGAGAAAGTGTGGGATCGCAAGGTTTTCCAGGAAAGCAAAACAAGGGTGGAGATGAGGGAATAGGCTTCCAGTTCTTCCTTTAGCTGAAAGCCTGGGGGAATTGAGAGGGGCCACAAGAACTGTTTGTGTAGGCAAATGGGAGTTTGGGGTCTGAATCTGAGTTTCCCTCTGGGGCATTTTTGAGGGAAAAGCTGAGGTGCTGTTTAAGGGAGAGAATGGACATTTTTGGGGTGGAAAAAGTTGAATCAATATTGTAGAGGAAGTAAAACGCTGGGGGTAAAAGTGGATGCAATGTGGAGGGGACAGATTGAATATTTTGGAGGCAAAATGGGGAACTGAGTAGTGGAGAGATGGGGAACATTTTGGAGGCAACACTTGACAAACTCTCTGGGGTGGAGAACGACCACATTGAGGGAAAAATGAGGTGATGAGCAGTGGGCACGTAGGGAAGGTCGTGGGGGTAAATCTTGAGAAAAGCCCCGTGGTATTCAAGAAATCCTTGGTAGCAGGACTGAGGAATTCAGTGGTGGAAAAATAGGGGAATTTTGCGGGGGTAAAACTTTAAAAGATCTAAGAGTTGAGAGTGTGTGTTTTTAGGTAGAAAGGATGTCTTGTTGAAGTTGGGCGTCTGGATTGTGGCATTTATGGATCCAGAAAGTAGAAGATAAAGGAGACTCCCAAAGCCTCGGTAGCTGTGTTAAGAAATCCGTCCCAGGGAAGAAAGGTACCTAAACCTCCTAGAAGTAGGGACTAATTAGCATGGGAAGGGGAAAACCCACCCCCAGTGGGAGAGAGCACGCCGGGTAAGGGAAGAGAAGGATGCCCTTAAGAAGAAGTAGGGAAGGTGAATTTCTCGGCTTGCTGAAATGTATCAAAAAGTTTGGAATCTGGGTCTGTGTGGAGGCCGGGATTTTCTCAGCCATATGCAGAGCCCAGCACTAGGAATAAAGGAATTCCAGGCTTTACAACGCCAAAAATGCAGTACCAGAGAGTTCTGTTATCCCGAGGACTTGGGGGATACTTGGCAAAAATTTCCGGGGGCCCAGGCTGGACCGAGCTTTTAACGCTCCCCGGATTCACGGGATCGGGGATTCCAGCGTGCCCTGCACGGGTTTTTTCAGGGAAGTCCCAAATCCTTCGTGTGAGCACGAAGCAGAATCCCCTGGGAGCTGTGAAGGCAACAGGATATTTCTTGGGAATTTTGAAGGGTTGGGTGAGTCCTCAGTGTTAGGTTGGAATGAACGCAAATTGTCCGGGAGTTGCTGGTTTGGGGATGGCCGGGTCTGGGTTTGGATTTGTGGGCACCGAGTGTTCCTTGTGTCAGCTTTAGGTCTTCTGGATTGGTAGGAATTGTCAGAGAAAAGAGAAGGCAATTGAAATGCGGAGCTCCATTCCCGGAGAAATGGTCAGGATGGGAGCGGGAAGGCTGTGGAGCTGCTGGGAGCTCGTGGAGAACGAAAGGATCTGAGGCCTGGAGGCAAAAGCTGTGGAACAAAGCCTGAAAAGGGTGTGGGGTGGGGCGGGAGGGGGAGGAGGGCACCGTGGTGGGGGGAAAGAGGGAAAGGATCCCTGCTCCGGGAATCCAGCAGGGACCAGGAGAGGATCATTTTCCATCCACTGCTCTCAGTGGAATCCTAATAAGGACGGTGGAAGGGAAGTGATTCGTTTGTTCTTAGGTTTGGAATGAAAGGTGCTCTTGCAGAGGGGACTATTGACCTGTTAAAAATCTGTTGGATACAGGAAAAGAGGGAGGAAGCAAGCAGCTGGGGAATGAAGGGGTGGATTTTTTGGTGGATACAGGGAAAGACACGGGAAGGGGCTCTCAAGTAGAATACACCTCACGGGCAGCACCAGGAGAAGCCTCAAGTGCTCTTTTTTTCCAAGCTCTGACATTCCAGAGGAGTAAGCAGTGGTCAGCCCATCACTTTCTGTATTCCTTGGATGCCCAGTGCTTTGTTGGGAAGAGATAATATTTGGAAATGAACAAATCCGGGGATGTAATTTCCTGATAGTAAAGCCCCAGAGAGCCTGGTTTTGATATCCTTCCAGCACCCAAACGCAGCAGAGGGAATCCTGGCGGAGCTGGAAAACGCTGTCGCTCCGTCGGTGGAATTCCTGGGAACTGGAAAGCAGCAGAAGCAGCAAGAACAGAGTTGGAAGCAGGCTCCAGCCGGGTAAGGCAGACACCAAATCCTTTGGAACTGGGCAGGGGTGGGAAGAATGAATTCTTACATTTGTAGCCCAGGGATTCCTGAGCAGGATCCCGGCAGGGAAGACTGCGGGGATCAGGCTGGGGCCTGATCGCAGCTGGGGGCAGCGAGCCTTGGAATTGGCTGAAGGGAAGAAAGAGGGATCCTTTGAGCACAAGGATCAGGTGTCAAATGCGGAGATGGCATCAGACAATTCCTCGGGAGGGTTTAGTTCCTGGGCCAAATCGATCTGCTGCCTTGTGAAGGAGCTCAGAGACCTGGGAAGAGCCCAAGCAACGCAGGGAATGCACCGGCAGATAAAAGTGCCGGGGAACGGTGGGGAAAAGCATCCGAACAGGGGGCCTCGTTTTGTACAGGGACGGTACAAAAAATTGTCCGAAAGAATAGGAATGGAATGGGATTTTACGTATTCCTCGGAGGCCACAATCCAGTGGGAAGGCTGAGAGAAAGAAACAAGGCCTAAAAAGGCAGATGAGCCAAATCTGCCCAAAGCCTCCAATGGCCACATTCCCTGGCATTGCTGAGGACTTCAGCCAAGCTCCAAGCAAAAGGTGAGCCCCTGATTTTGGTGCCAAGGGAAACTCCAAGTTAAGAATGATCCAAATATGAAGCGCTTCTCACAAAACTCAGCTTTGCAAACCTTTCTTTGGGCTAAAAAAGAAAAGATGGGAATGCCCTTGGCAGAAAAGCAGCTGTGAGGCACAGCAGGCTTCAAATGCCTGTCAGCAGGAGCTCCAGGAGAAACGGCTGCTGGCTCCAGGCATCCTGGGCTTTCCAGGCAGGTTTTGTAGCAGATTGCAAGGCAGTTTTCCTGCCTCTGGGGGGTGGCACCTGCATCCCGCTGGAAAGGGAAAATGTGGAGAGAGGGGCAAGCGGGAAGACGGTTGCTGATGTGTGTCCTTGGATCGCAGTTCCTCCCGGTGAGTCTGTGCTGCTGGAAGTTTGAAGGAGATCAGTCCTGGAGTACGTGTGGGTTCACCTGTGGGGTTTGGGAGCGACGCTGGCCATGAAATTCCAGGGATGTTCCCTTTGCTGGAGTGAGAAGCAGTGGAAGCACTTTGCTGTCTGCTTCTTCATCGCCTGCGCCTCGGTCCCCTGGGGCTCCAGGTAATCCCCTCTCACCTTTGCTTTTCCAAGGGTCTCTAAATGAGGGCTTGAGCTTTGGTGTAGCTCCCTTTACAGGGAAGATCTGTTCCAGGAAAGGTCTCCTGGTCTGGACCGATGGCGTTGCAGGAAGAGCAGGAAACCCCGCAGCTCCTGTGGCTCCCTCATCCGATTTGCCTGCAGGCAGCAGCAAGGATCATTCCCAAGTGTCATGCCCTGGCTCCGTGACTCGGTGAGGTTGTGTTCCCCCAAAGGCCAGGGGCCGCTTTGTTTTGCGGCTCACGAAAGTCCAGCTCGGTGGTGCTGGGTTTGGTTTTTGTGTGTAATGAAGGCACTAAAAAATTCCCCTCCTTCACTGGCACAGCCCTGGAGTGGGAGCAGATTCCCCTTATCCCGCAGTTATCCCGCTCCTGCCCTGGATCCCTGCGGTGCCGTGTGTTCTCCAAGCTCACAGCACTGCTGGCTCTAAACAAGAAAAACAATCCCTGTTCCTTCTCTTCTCCGTCCTTGATGTTCCCAGGCCCTGCATCTCCCTGGCTATTCCCTGTGGGAGTCTTCATCTCCATCCCACCTTATCCCGATCAGGTAAGGGTCTGAGATGTGTTTAGCAGCAAATGCATTCCTGTGAAGAAAGCCAAGAGCAAAGAGCATCCAGATGCAGAGAAGTCTTTAGAAAAGCGTTCCAGACGTGCAAATGAGGGATGTGTCTTCCTGCATCTCCTGTTGTTTTTCTCTGTCACGTTTTGGAAGGGTTTCTCTCAGTGATTTCCTGCAGTCCAGGTGCGTCCCTTCTTTTGTCCAAATCCAGTGCCAGAGGATCGAACAACTGACGAGTGGGGCCTGGGATGAAAACGGTTCTCCTAAAATGAGGGAAACAATGCTAGAAGAGAAATGAGCATCCTTTTAATGCCTGGAATAAAAATGCTGGAAAAGGGCACTTTTTATTTGCTATGGTGTCATTCTCCTTTTTTTTTCCATAGCTAAAACTCCACGGTGAGCAATCAGAGCAGAAATAGGAAATGCAGGAGTCTTGGATTCCACAGTGGGATTAACTTCCCTTTTCTGCTCTCTTTCAGGACAGGAAAAACCACTGAACTCGCCCCATCTTTGGGACCAAGAGCTTTGGTGCTGGAGTAGGCAAAGCCAGCTAGGGCCCCCCTTGTCCTGCCCATGGTGTGGGTCAGGGACAGGCTCCTCTTCTCCTCTGTGCTGGGATGAACTGCCTAGGGAATGCTATTACTGACAGCCCGGTCCTAGCCCCGGCTACTGGAAATGGGCGGAGGTGAAGAGGCAAGTGCCAGAGTTGCTTGGGGATGATGGAATTGTGGTGTTTGGCTGTGCCCAGAGGGGCAGGTTGGGCATTTCTGTGTGTCTGAGGACCGGTTTGGGTGCTGGGGAGCCCGGGGAGCCGAGCTCTCAGTGCATTCCCAGCTCACCCGGGGGTGGGAGCTGGTGCAGGGCTCTGGTCGGGCTCGGGGCAGGCCCTGGCCCCGGCACAGACACGCTGGGGTGCTTTGGGGCCGCTTGGGGAGCCGTGGGAGGAGAATGAGGGATGGTGCTGGGCAGAGCGATCGGCCTGTGCTCGTGTCAGCGCAGCCGTGCAGGGCACTGGGATCTGGGTAAAACACCGGCTCTCCTGGTGTTCAGGGAAGCAAGGTCTGTATTTATCCATACATATTTATCCCTACATATTTATCCCTATATTTATCCATGGATTATCCATATATGTTTATCCATATACATTTATCCATATTTTTATCCACGTATTTACCCATGAATTTATCCCTATATTTACCCATGTATTTACCCAGGTATTTTATGAACACTCAAGTGCCATATCCATGTATTTTATGAGCACTTCCAGGGTTGGTGACTCCACCACTGCCCTGGGCAGCTGTTCCAGCGCTGGACAACCCTCCCCATGCTGGGCCAGGAGATGGATTCTGGAAATGCAGACTCCGAGGAGCAGGGGATTAAGGCAGCATTGGATTCCTTTATTCTCCCAGAAGGATAAAGGAGATTTATCCCCAGACGAACCAGAGGTGATCACACTGAGGTCATTAGTGGGATTTCTTCCTTACTCCCACAAATACCCACTGGGGTGACAGACTTCCCTACAAGGGCGGTGTTGGAAGGAGCTGCTGGAATGTTTTGCTGTTTATTGGGATCCACAGGATGTTTGGTGTCTCTCAGAGCTGTTCCAGGCTTTCCACAGACCCAAACGCTCCTCACACTTCTCCTCAGAGTAGAGAGGTTTCCCAGAGTGCTGGTTTTTAATTTCAGATGCTGGGATAACGACACGGCTTCAGGAGGCAGGAGACTCATTGTGCTGTGCCTCAGTCCAGGCAGGGACAACCCCCAGCTAATAAAAACCTCTTTAAAGCACAAAAAGTCCCATTAAACTGATATTATAAAGGCTGCAAATTGAAGCAGGCCTCAATCAGAAAGCAGCAGAATTTAATTCCCCCCCCTTGCCCATTTGCATGATGATCTCCTTCCTAATTGCCCATCTACGCTTTTCCCACAGAAGTGCTGTCCCGAGGTTGGAGATGGTTCCAGCTTTATGGAGCTTTGATCTTTATCTGCTTTTACTTTTTACAGGGCACAGAACCCGAGAGTGGCAGCTGCTTTCCTCTTGTTCCTCCTGTGGCAGTGAACTGCTCTTCCCGAGGACGGCTGCAGGAATTCTCAGGCAGCATAACGTATGGAATGCCAGGCACGCTACAGAATTCCAGTGGGAGCAGCAGGAACTTCTGTTCTTTACTGGCAGGGCTGTGCCATGAAGGGGAGCTCGGAGATATTGGTCAGCTCAGGGAATGAGCCTGGCTCATGGTAAGGAAATTCACTGTGCAGTTACTTCGGGCCCTTCTCCTCCTTCTCCTCCTTCTCCTCCTTCTCCTCCTTCTCCTCCTCCTTCTCCTTCTCCTTCTCCTTCTCCTTCTCCTCCTCCTTCTCCTTCTCCTTCTCCTTCTCCTTCTCCTTCTCCTTCTCCTTCTCCTTCTCCTTCTCCTTCTCCTTCTCCTTCTCCTTCTCCTTCTCCTTCTCCTTCTCCTTCTCCCTCTCTTCCCAACACCAGTTCCAGACCTCAGTATAATCCATGTTCCCACAGCCTGACCTTGCAGTTTTCCCAGTTTAGCAGCCCCAGCCACACTTGCAGCCTCTCTGTCTGGACTTTGTCTTGCTGAAATCTCCCTTTGTTGATCCTTTGCTGCCTCACCTTTTATCCAGCAATAACGTGCAGTGGGTGGAAGCTTCTCAGAATTCCCTCCCTGTTCCACTGGAAACATTCCCAAGTGGAAGCAGCTGCACTGCCCATCAGCACTTGCCTGCTTTTAGGGGTGGTTGAGGCATGAAGGATGCAACAAATGGAGTTGGCTCCAAGGGGATGAAATGCTCCCCCTGAGGCTGCTCAGAGAGCTGGAGCTGAGGAATCCGGGTGGGAATCACTCCAAGAAAAAGGAAGGAAAAGAGAGCAGAGGAACAGGGATGCAATTCCAACCTCTCCAAGGACTGGGATGGGCACATTCACCAACACCATTTAATCTAGACACGATTTCTTCTTTGCCTCTGGCTGCCAGGAGCAGGATGAGCAGTTTAATGAGTTTAAATAGTGAATAGTTTAATTAGCTGGAAGAGACTGGATCAATAGCTGCTTAAACAAACAACTGGATCCCTGTTTCCAAGCTTGGATGTAGTTTTGGAAGGTTCCTGGCAGTTTGGCAGGGATTAGTGATGCTGAGAATGTGCTTTTTTGTGGGTTTGGGGCTTTTACTCCTGTTCACGTGGCTGCTCTTTTTCTTGTTGAGTGGAAAACAGGAGGGAAAGAGCAACGACGGAAGGAATTCCACTCTTGCTGCTTCAAGGGATGGATCAGGAAGGGAACAGGCTGCAGGGAATTTGGAGTGCAAACTGAGATCTCTCCGATATTTTCGGCTCAGTCAGTCCATCAGTGCTTGGTAGCTGTTTAGGCCACGTGCAAGGTGAATGATGGTGCACATGGCAGAGCTGCTGGTGGCTCCTTCCCCTGCCCGGCTGTCAGTCACCCTGCAGGGTGCTGGAGCAGCGTGCCAGAGGCCGTGGATCCTATGGATCCCATGGATCCCAGGGGCGTGATCAGGAGCCTGGGCCTGCTGGCCACTCCTTGCTCTCTCTTACCCTGATTTTTCAGCTCTGCAGCGAATCCAGCTTGAGTTTTTCAACCCCCTAGAAACCCAGGGACCTTTCATGTCTGTTCTCAGATCTGGGATTTAAATCCAGCCCTTATCAAAGCACCCCGTGACCAGGCAGGCCCTGAATCCCAGCAGGGATCTGATAAAGAGGGACCTGACATCCTAAAGAAACCCTTTGAAATCCTGCTGGGATTGATTTGTATCCATAATGGAGCCCCGAGCTCTCTGCCAGGGAGAGATGAAGCTGCTCCTTTGCTTTATTATCCTCAGGCCCATCCCAGCTTTGAGGGAAATTCAGTCCCTCTTCAAGCCCCAAAATCATGGAAAAGCTCCTTTGTATCCTCTCCACAGCCCCTACGTGGATTAATCAACTTTTTATTTGATATGGTGTCATTCTCCTTTTTTTTCCATGGATAAAACTCCACGGTGAGCAATCAGAGCAGAAATAGGAAATGCAGGAGTCTTGGATTCCACAGTGGGATTAACTTCCCTTTTCTGCTCTCTTTCAGGACAGGAAAAACCACTGAACTCGCCCCATCTTTGGGACCAAGAGCTTTGGTGCTGGAGTAGGCAAAGCCAGCTAGGGCCCCCCTTGTCCTGCCCATGGTGTGGGTCAGGGACAGGCTCCTCTTCTCCTCTGTGCTGGGATGAACTGCCTAGGGAATGCTATTACTGACAGCCCGGTCCTAGCCCCGGCTACTGGAAATGGGCGGAGGTGAAGAGGCAAGTGCCAGAGTTGCTTGGGGATGATGGAATTGTGGTGTTTGGCTGTGCCCAGAGGGGCAGGTTGGGCATTTCTGTGTGTCTGAGGACCGGTTTGGGTGCTGGGGAGCCCGGGGAGCCGAGCTCTCAGTGCATTCCCAGCTCACCCGGGGGTGGGAGCTGGTGCAGGGCTGGGTGACAGCCTCTGGTCGGGCTCGGGGCAGGCCCTGGCCCCGGCACAGACACGCTGGGGTGCTTTGGGGCCGCTTGGGGAGCAATGGGAAGAAAATGAGGGATGGTGCTGGGCAGAGCGATCGGCCTGTGCTCGTGTCAGCGCAGCCGTGCAGGGCACTGGGATCTGGGTAAAACACCGGCTCTCCTGGTGTTCAGGGATGCAAGGTCTGAGGGACCGGATTTACTTGGGGTTTTCCAGGACAGCAGGAAGAAGAGGAAATGTGGTGCCAGAGGTGCGTCCCATCAGGTTGCAGTTCCCTCTTTCCCATTTCCATTTCCTCCTCAGTGCGGGTGTCCCCTGCAGCCCATGAGCACGTGGCCGGTGACAACTCCCTGTCTGTGGAGGGATTCCTTATGGAACAAGGGCAGATGACACTTGTGTGAGGCTTACGACTGTTAGAATTAGACCAGGATGGGTTTAAGGAAAACTAGAATCGTGTGTTAATCTTACTGGTCAATGAACAAATGGAATCCACACTTCTGTAAGAAAAAATAGAGTGTATGGAGCATATAGAAGAAGCTGGTTTTGCCTGCTGCTGCTGCTTGGCTGTATCATGTAACCCCATTCGAACTCTGCCTTCAAGACAGCTGTGAGACCGTGAAATAAAGAACTTAGCAGAACAGCAGCCTCCTCTGCTCTTTCACCCTGGTCTGAGAAGGAGGGGTACCCTGTCAAAGGCTCAACACTTGCCTTTCTGACTTTGTTTCTAAATTTCTACCTTTCTAATTTTGTTTGTTTCTAATTTTTTTGTTTGTTTGTTTCTAACTTTGTTTGTTTTCAACTTTCTCCCTTTAGAAATTTGTTTGTTTCTTGTATTTTACCTCTTTGTTTGTTTCTAAATTTCTGCCGTTGTAACTTTGTTTCTAACTTTCTACTTTTAAAATTTCATTTGTTTTTAACTTTTTACCATTCCTCCCAGCGAGGGCTGTGTGCAGAATACTAAAACCTGTTAAGTTCTTCACTTTTACGTCTATAGGCAAATGCTACTGATTTAGATGTAAATTCATTTTGAAATAAGCCAGCCCTCTCTGTCTACTCTGTCGCATACAGCAATATAAGAAGCTGGGAATAGAGATCCGCAGGTGTTGAGAATAAGGAGCCGGCGTTTTTCTGTAGGAAGGAAAGCAGCAAGCGCCTGGCCGCAGGAGCCGAGACGCTCGGGCTGCAGGAGCTGCAGAGCGCCCGGAGCCGGCTTTTCCCTGTGCTCTGTGCCTGCCCCCGGGCTGAGCTGGGCGGCGCTGCTGCCGCCTGGTGGCGAGAGCGCGGCACTGCCGCCCCCGACACGGCGCCCCGGCGCTGCTGCCGCCCGGTGCCGGCTGAGCCGAGAGGGCGGCGGCCTCGGTGGCTGCCGAGCGTGGCAAGGAGCGGGAGCGAGCGGGGCCGGGTCTGTCAGCGGAGGGGAGGGGCGAAGGGCGGTTCGGAGCGCCAAGGGACACGGCCGTGCACGAGTGGGGCCACAGCTATGGAAAGGGCCGGGCGCCGTGCGGGGCGGTGACCGCGGGGAATGACAGCGCGGGGGGCGGCCCGGCGGGGCCGGTTTTGCCGGGCAGCAGAGGCGCGGTCGCAGCGCGACCCGGGCGGGAGGCACCGGGCGGGCACGGTCGGAATAGAGCCGCCCGCGTGTCGCTCTCAAGGAGGCGGCTCGGAAAGGAAGGCGCAGTTCCGCGCTCTCGGGACGGCGTTAAGTGACGTTTTTATTAGAATATTATAGTATTTATTTTATTTTATTATTTTATTATCTGCCAGGACCTTGCAGAGGGTGGTTTACACTTCCGCCACACTCAAGATGGCGGACGCAGTAGGCCCCCTGCGAGAGGTGTCCCTGCCGATGCCTGCCGCCGGTCGCGGAGCCGTCGGCCGCCTCCGGCGCGGCTGACCCCGCCAGCCGTGTCCTCGCACCGGGAAGCACGGCGGAAAATCGCGCGGAAAGCGCGGGGCCGGCGTCGGAGTCCGGGCCGGATTCAGGCAGCCGACTAGACAGAAGCCCTTGTGAGGGGCGGCGGGGGCCCTAAGTGTACCACACTAAAGATGGCGGCTCGACCGGAAGTGGCTTCTGCCAGCACCCAAGATGGCGGCGAAGGGCGGAAGTGTCGTCACTGCCACACTAAAGATGGCGGTCGTGTGCACTGTTTTCTGACCTTCTCAATATGGCGGAAGGGAAGGCCCCCCCCAAGCTGCGTCTATTCGGCTGCCTGAACGCGACGCCGACGCCGACGCCGACGCCAGCCCAGCGCTTGCGCGCAATTTTCTGAGGCGTTTCCCGCTACGCGGACACCGACTGTGGGGTCAGCGGCGCCTGGGGCAGGCGGGAGCATTCAGGCAGTCGAATAGACGGAGCGGGGGGGGGGGGGGGGGGGTCCTTCCGGCCGCCATCTTGAGAAGGTCGAATAGCCACATCGGTGCGGTACCGGTGACTTCCGCCCTTCTTCGCCAGGAGCGCCAATGGCGGGGAGCCCGGGGAGCAGCGCTGCCGGGCCGGGGGCACCGGGGCGGGTGCTCCGGGCTCGGAGGTGAGCGGGGAACGGGGACAGCCCCGAGCGGACGGTGGGGGCCGCGGGGGATCGGTATTCCGGCCCAGGGATGAGTGTTCCGGCACAGGGGTGGCTGTCCCGGCACAGGGATGCGTTCCTGGACTGTCTAATAATATTATTTAACGATCGTGCAAGGAGATCTGTATAAAAAAATCCTCCGTGGTCATCCTTCTCCCACAGCCCCGCTGTGTTTTCAGGATCTTGGGGGAAGAGTTTGGGTCTGAACAAGGCTCTCGGGCACAGGGTGGGATTCTTGGGGTGCAGGGCCAGGATTTGGACTCGATGCTCCCTGTGGGTCCCTTGCAGCCCAGGAAATGCTGCGATCCTGTGCCTCTGAGGGTGAAATAAAGGGGAGCGGTGGGGTTTGTGCCCGCTGTATTCACGGCCCCGCCGGCTCAGGGCGGGTTAAAGGCGCAGCTGCCCCGAGACAGCGGGACCGGCCGGGGCTGCTCGCTCCCGGTGCTGCCGCCTCGTGGGGAGAGCCCGGCACTGCAGCCCGCGCAGGCGCTGGACCACGGGATGGGCGTGGAACAGCAGCGCAGGGGATGCTGAGGCAGCCCAGGGAATGCTGCGGTCCCAGGGAAGGCTGAGGCGTCCCCTGCCCGGGGCACTCGGCAGCAAACCCCTGATGTTGAGCAGAAAAAGGAAAGTTCTGGGTTAGTGGGAGGAGGTTTCTGGAATGGAGCTGGGACAGGTGCTGATCCACGCATGGAATCACGGGCTGGTTTGGCTTGGAAGGGACCACCAGGATCATTTACACTCTGTTTGTTGTCTGATTGCACAGCGAAGAACATCCAGAACTGCCACCTCACCCTCACGGACAGCAGGAATGTCTTCCATAGCTCTTGTTTTGGAATGGGAATGGCTGTTGGGAGCTCTGGCAGGACCAGGTAAGAAGAGAAATGGGATCATTGTGGCTGCTGCTGGAGGTGGTTTTCTGCTTTCCGGCTGTTCTTCTCATTGATCCTTTCACAGCAGTGTTCTAGGGCACATTTGAGGGTAATTCCAGGAATTTGAAACCAGATGAAAACTGGTGGGGCAAAAATGTGAACACAATCCATTTCTGGTAGTTCCAAGCTTCTCCCACAACACCGTTCCAGGGGAAAGCTGATAAAAGGGTAAAGATGCAGAGGAACAAGTGCTGTAAAGCCCCCTGGCGCTCTGAGAGAGCAAACCTTCCAGTAGTCCCAGCAGATCTCTTGGAGAAAGTGTGGGATCGCAAGGTTTTCCAGGAAAGCAAAACAAGGGTGGAGATGAGGGAATAGGCTTCCAGTTCTTCCTTTAGCTGAAAGCCTGGGGGAATTGAGAGGGGCCACAAGAACTGTTTGTGTAGGCAAATGGGAGTTTGGGGTCTGAATCTGAGTTTCCCTCTGGGGCATTTTTGAGGGAAAAGCTGAGGTGCTGTTTAAGGGAGAGAATGGACATTTTTGGGGTGGAAAAAGTTGAATCAATATTGTAGAGGAAGTAAAACGCTGGGGGTAAAAGTGGATGCAATGTGGAGGGGACAGATTGAATATTTTGGAGGCAAAATGGGGAACTGAGTAGTGGAGAGATGGGGAACATTTTGGAGGCAACACTTGACAAACTCTCTGGGGTGGAGAACGACCACATTGAGGGAAAAATGAGGTGATGAGCAGTGGGCACGTAGGGAAGGTCGTGGGGGTAAATCTTGAGAAAAGCCCCGTGGTATTCAAGAAATCCTTGGTAGCAGGACTGAGGAATTCAGTGGTGGAAAAATAGGGGAATTTTGCGGGGGTAAAACTTTAAAAGATCTAAGAGTTGAGAGTGTGTGTTTTTAGGTAGAAAGGATGTCTTGTTGAAGTTGGGCGTCTGGATTGTGGCATTTATGGATCCAGAAAGTAGAAGATAAAGGAGACTCCCAAAGCCTCGGTAGCTGTGTTAAGAAATCCGTCCCAGGGAAGAAAGGTACCTAAACCTCCTAGAAGTAGGGACTAATTAGCATGGGAAGGGGAAAACCCACCCCCAGTGGGAGAGAGCACGCCGGGTAAGGGAAGAGAAGGATGCCCTTAAGAAGAAGTAGGGAAGGTGAATTTCTCGGCTTGCTGAAATGTATCAAAAAGTTTGGAATCTGGGTCTGTGTGGAGGCCGGGATTTTCTCAGCCATATGCAGAGCCCAGCACTAGGAATAAAGGAATTCCAGGCTTTACAACGCCAAAAATGCAGTACCAGAGAGTTCTGTTATC
The DNA here is from genome assembly GCF_965178545.1 of Coloeus monedula. Lineage (NCBI taxonomy): Eukaryota > Metazoa > Chordata > Aves > Passeriformes > Corvidae > Coloeus > Coloeus monedula. The sequence goes on from NC_138781.1 coordinate 46,489,630, forward strand.
CCGAGGACTTGGGGGATACTTGGCAAAAATTTCCGGGGGCCCAGGCTGGACCGAGCTTTTAACGCTCCCCGGATTCACGGGATCGGGGATTCCAGCGTGCCCTGCACGGGTTTTTTCAGGGAAGTCCCAAATCCTTCGTGTGAGCACGAAGCAGAATCCCCTGGGAGCTGTGAAGGCAACAGGATATTTCTTGGGAATTTTGAAGGGTTGGGTGAGTCCTCAGTGTTAGGTTGGAATGAACGCAAATTGTCCGGGAGTTGCTGGTTTGGGGATGGCCGGGTCTGGGTTTGGATTTGTGGGCACCGAGTGTTCCTTGTGTCAGCTTTAGGTCTTCTGGATTGGTAGGAATTGTCAGAGAAAAGAGAAGGCAATTGAAATGCGGAGCTCCATTCCCGGAGAAATGGTCAGGATGGGAGCGGGAAGGCTGTGGAGCTGCTGGGAGCTCGTGGAGAACGAAAGGATCTGAGGCCTGGAGGCAAAAGCTGTGGAACAAAGCCTGAAAAGGGTGTGGGGTGGGGCGGGAGGGGGAGGAGGGCACCGTGGTGGGGGGAAAGAGGGAAAGGATCCCTGCTCCGGGAATCCAGCAGGGACCAGGAGAGGATCATTTTCCATCCACTGCTCTCAGTGGAATCCTAATAAGGACGGTGGAAGGGAAGTGATTCGTTTGTTCTTAGGTTTGGAATGAAAGGTGCTCTTGCAGAGGGGACTATTGACCTGTTAAAAATCTGTTGGATACAGGAAAAGAGGGAGGAAGCAAGCAGCTGGGGAATGAAGGGGTGGATTTTTTGGTGGATACAGGGAAAGACACGGGAAGGGGCTCTCAAGTAGAATACACCTCACGGGCAGCACCAGGAGAAGCCTCAAGTGCCCTTTTTTTCCAAGCTCTGACATTCCAGAGGAGTAAGCAGTGGTCAGCCCATCACTTTCTGTATTCCTTGGATGCCCAGTGCTTTGTTGGGAAGAGATAATATTTGGAAATGAACAAATCCGGGGATGTAATTTCCTGATAGTAAAGCCCCAGAGAGCCTGGTTTTGATATCCTTCCAGCACCCAAACGCAGCAGAGGGAATCCTGGCGGAGCTGGAAAACGCTGTCGCTCCGTCGGTGGAATTCCTGGGAACTGGAAAGCAGCAGAAGCAGCAAGAACAGAGTTGGAAGCAGGCTCCAGCCGGGTAAGGCAGACACCAAATCCTTTGGAACTGGGCAGGGGTGGGAAGAATGAATTCTTACATTTGTAGCCCAGGGATTCCTGAGCAGGATCCCGGCAGGGAAGACTGCAGGGATCAGGCTGGGGCCTGATCGCAGCTGGGGGCAGCGAGCCTTGGAATTGGCTGAAGGGAAGAAAGAGGGATCCTTTGAGCACAAGGATCAGGTGTCAAATGCGGAGATGGCATCAGACAATTCCTCGGGAGGGTTTAGTTCCTGGGCCAAATCGATCTGCTGCCTTGTGAAGGAGCTCAGAGACCTGGGAAGAGCCCAAGCAACGCAGGGAATGCACCGGCAGATAAAAGTGCCGGGGAACGGTGGGGAAAAGCATCCGAACAGGGGGCCTCGTTTTGTACAGGGACGGTACAAAAAATTGTCCGAAAGAATAGGAATGGAATGGGATTTTACGTATTCCTCGGAGGCCACAATCCAGTGGGAAGGCTGAGAGAAAGAAACAAGGCCTAAAAAGGCAGATGAGCCAAATCTGCCCAAAGCCTCCAATGGCC
>NC_138781.1:46491541-46735229 GCF_965178545.1 Coloeus monedula
TTTTCATCACAATTCTTTGCATATCCCCCTCAAAAAACTGTGCTGGAATGAAGATAATGGAAATATTGATTGTTCTCTTAAATTCTCTTTGTCAGACTCATTTCCCAAAGTGTCCTATATGTAAAAGATAAAAGACTTGAACCCCAACATGTGCTTAGTAGGAGGAAAACCCTGTCTGTTTGCTGGCTTTGGAAATTCTCTCTTTTCCTAGGACCTGAAGATGCAGAAAAAAGGTTTTGTCAAAATAATTTGGTTAAACTTGAGTGCTAACTCCTTTTTTCTGTGTTTTTTCCTTTGGTTGGTCAGTCACTTCAGACGCTTTATTGCATAAAATGAACTCTGGCCAGGTAACAGTTGCTTATTTACCGAAAAGGTACAGTTCTGGTTACCACCTGAAATTTCAAGTTTCCACATAATTCTCTGCAAGCCATTTGCGTCGAGTAGCCAGCCTGACCTCCAAGCTGTATGTGCAAAGCTGAAAGCCACCACACCTGACCTACATGGCTCAGAGAGCCTGGGAGCCCCAGCAGGGGCTCACGGGTGAAGGAGGACTGCTTTGTGCTTGTGTGAACCCTTGCAGCTTGCAGGACAAAGCAGGGTTTGGCATGCCTGAAGATCCAGGTGCAACCTCCTGATGCTCGGCTCAGAACCTATGAGCCAGCCTCCCTGGTCTAAGGTTGTTCTAAGGGAGCCATCCTGGCTCACTTTTGGGCTGCTCAGAAACCATCACAGCTGTGCAACAGCATTCCCTGGTGTTTAAATCCCAGCAGTTATTAAAGCTTTCCTACCTGGTGGTTGTTGCTAGGCAAGAGGCATCCTCCAAGTGCTCCATCACTGAGGTCAATTAAATGGTATCCTCAAGCAAGTTCCTTTGAACTGAAGTCTGTGTGAAAACAAAGAGACAAGATTTTGGTCCTCTTCATTAAAGAATGATTTGAGTTGTTGATAGAGACAAGCCTTAGTCACAGCTTTTAATTTCCTCAAAGTAGAAAGGAGGTTTAGACAAAACTTTTTTAGGTCTGAGAAAGGACACTGAGTTTTTGAAAAGAAAGAAAAGGCATCTGATGCGATGTACATAATTTGAAACAGCAATGCCCACCCCCTCCTCCTTTGCATCACTTTTTCATCTGAAATGAGTGCCAGTGTCAGATGACACCATAGTTCATGCCCATGTAAATGATAAGGTCCCAGGTTGCACCAACTGAATGAGGCATATTTTTGCTCAGATTTGGGCTTTGCTGCAAGAAGAGGAAAAAGATAGGAGGGTTGCTAAGGTTTAAAAGAGAGAGTGAAGCAGAGAAAGTGAAAAAAGGGAAGGAAAATATCATGGGTAGGCTCAAAGGGAAAGGCTGTTTTTCTCACTGATAATAAATGTGCCAAGAAGGCTGAATTCATTTTAAAAGGTCATTGGAAAAAAAGTCAGATGAAAAACGTTTTGATAATTGAAATCCAAAGTTTTGTGCAAGTTATTTCATCCTGGGTTTCTGTCAGTTCAGCCAACCACTTTCTGAGCAAGCAGCATTGCAGCTTGTAAAGGAGCTTGTTTTAAATCTGGGACTCCCCAGATCCCAGCTGGAAGCAGCTCTGCTCAGCTCCATAAGGCAGACACAGCCAGGGAAGGAGTCCTGGACTGACCAAAACAGTTCAGTAACCTGGGGAACTGCTTGCCCTGGAACTGGGAAAATACTCAGGGCTTAGCTGAAAAAGCTGGAAGTGGGGTTGTGGTTGAGGTTTCCCTCATTTCAAAGTCTCTGGATTTCCTTTCATTCCAGCAGGAAGAATGTTATTTTTAAAAATTAAGTTGCAATGCTAAATTATTTTTAGGGGTTTTTTCCTGAAAAATTTCAAATCAGAATACTAATGTAAGGAACTTTTCATGCCTCATCAGTCCTAGTGGGTACCTAAATTGATTTTTGTAGCAAATAATTTTTTTTGTCAGTGAGAGACAGTTTAGGAGCCTCTATGCTTATTGAAGTTTCATGTTCAATGTCTTGAATAATTCAGGCAGAAAAAAAATGCTTTGAAAATGTCAGATCATTTTGTTTTGAGATGTTGGTGTTTCATTCTGCTGCAGCATTGTAAAGCTAAAGGAAACAGAGGAAAACACTTGGTAATGTCAAATCCTTCACTAGATTTGGCGGTGCTGTGGGAAAATCCACATCTTACTGCTCCATGAGTTGGAACCCACTTGCTCTTCACCCACCGAGGCTGTCACCACCAGGTTAGGGAGTTGCTGACTTAGTGTAATGTCAAGTATTTTCGTGTATATTTAAGGAAGTGAATTTTGGAGACACAGCATTCCACTCAGAGATGAGGGAGTCCAACTTCCTCCTCCCACCACTAGGGTGTATGCCCCAAAATGCTAGGCTCCTCTGGGAAGAGAGAAGAATTATCACGACTCTGTCAGTCTTCAGTATCCAGAAGAAAAAGCATGATACTGTACCTGAATATGAATAATTTTGGAACTTTTTAAAGAAATGGGAATGTCACCTTTCCTCTTGCTTCCTCGCAGCTGTGTTCCACCTCCTGCTGCTCAGGCTGCAGCAGAAGCTGCAGAAGGCCTCTGTGAAATGCTTTCTAATTTTTTCCATTTAACCTGAAACACAGTTTCCCAGCCTTTTATTTTGGTGTGGAAAATAATGCTTGATTTTAGGGTCCATCCAAAAGGGATATTTCTTTATTGCATTATAATCCTGTAGTAACACAGTGCATTACTTCCTCCTCCCCCAAACAGCTTTCCACCAGGGAAAAATGAAACACTTATCCTTCCTTTGATTTTTGTTCAGGCATCCTGCTGGTGATAGCAGCCAATTAGCTATTTGCCATAGGATGGCAGCATCCTGAACACATATCTCAGCTGGTGAACCATTTGTCTTCTGAAGTCTACACTCTGCACCTTCTGGATATAGTTCACACCCCAATCTAACACACTGGAGCGACATGGGCTGCCAGCATCATATCTGCAAATATCAAACCTGCAAATATAAAAATGCGAAATATTTGAATGTGTGGGCATGGTTCTGACACAAAAAATGTACAGACTTTTTTTCCCCAGTTGTCCTCCTACTTTGAAAGACCCTTCTCAGCTTGCTATGGCTGTCAGGTAGAGAAGGCATTCACAAATCCTTCTTACTGACTGCTTTCCTCAGCACTAGTTTTTAAGGTTGTTTTCCCAGTGCTGTGCAAGTCCCTACAGGTGATGTGCCACAGGAGACCTTCAGGCTGCTGGAACAGCCTCATGTAGAAGCCAGTGTGATTTTAGAGCCAGAGCCAAAACATAGTTTGTTCCTATTGCTGGGGCTGCAATCTTGCCCTAGCAGAAGGAGTGACAAATGCTGCCCATAAGAGAAGAGTGTAGTACACAAAAAGTTGTTGGGTAAGAAAACAAATGTTAATCATGTAAGCTAAAAAAACCCCACCCAGTGCACAGAGAAAATTACAGACAACTGCTGAATTTTCCTACTGGTGCATCTCACTCCATTTTATTGCTAGAGCTTCTTGTAAGAAGAGTTAAGCTGCTCACATATGTCGAGATTTGCCAGGGTTTTCATTTTTAAAGTTGTGCCAGAGGGGCAGGTGGCAAAGGAGCCTGACAGTGCTTATCCAGCTTTAACATGAAGTGGAACCATCATGTTCTGGCAAGGAGGCTAAACGGGGGAGTCAAGTCATCACAGCACGTAGTTTCTTGCTCAGCCTCCTCATGCTTTGCCTTTACTCCCCTCTGGACAAGCCACTTAACTGCAGTCATCTTTAGTTGCTTTATTTTTGTGTTAGAGACAGAAATATCTGTGCCACGTTTCCATGCCTACTCATATTTACAGAGTTTTTTCTGAAATCCCAAGCTGAAATATCAAAGGAAAGGCTTGATAATAATGTGACAGCAAAGAAACTACACCTCCAGCATCCGTTGTTTTGCCCTGAGTCTTTTCTTCCAGGAGAACAGATATTCAGAAATGGACGTCGATAGAACTCTAAACACAAGCAAACTGAATAGTTTGTATTTCTTATTGTCTTTAATGATGTTCAGTGACATGAAATTGTTACCATGGAAACTAGTTTAACAAAGGTGTTATATGTGCTGTTTCCAACATTCAAGCAAGGCTCCTGTCTCTACCAGTGAAGTTTTAGAGGAAGGAATGACTTCTCAGTGTCTTCATGGATCAAACAATAGGTCTCTGAAAACCCACAGTCCAGTAATTAGATGTTTGTGGGACTTCACACAAACAGGACATCCATTGTTCCCAGCTCCTTCCCTTTTAAGGATTCAGTATAAATTTAAGATATTATTAGTTGAAGACCCTTCAGGAAATGCTGGAATTGAGTATGGCGTGAAAATGGACCTGCCAAATCAATTATTTTCTTCTAGTGCTTTGCTGTAGGCTATTTTAGAACAGAACAGATATGATCTGGACTTTCAAGATGGGGTTCATCTAACAAAAGTTAGATGATGAGAAAACAGAATATTCTGCATCTTTATGTGTTTGGTGATGAATCTCCTCTCACTTCCAAAAGACGTATCTCCACAGAGCATGCTTCTGAATTCCATCCAGAGCTTACAGGAGGCAATTTATTCTTCATAGGATATAATTCCTGTTATACTCTATTCTTTTTCCATTCTTCATAAAATTATATTAAATAGCATGTAGAGAGAGAGGGGGGAAGCCTGAGGCACCAAAGGTTAAGGGGTTTTCTCGGGTGTTCCAAGCAGTGCCTGTGAGGCAGATCTGCTGTACCAAGGTAGTGCAGCTCTGCAGGAAGCCTACAGAGCTTGTTACACCCCAGGATGGACTGGCTCAGGAAGGACAACCTGCACAAGAGATCCCTGATGATGCAAATTTGAAAGTCTGGAAAACAAAACCTGCAAGGAGAAATGGAAAGGTGAGATTTTAGCCAAAGAGAGCACTGAACAGTGACAGAGAAAGGTTGAATACTTTGAGGGTAGCTATAAGCAGGAAGGGACTGTTTGTTTGAGGAAAGGATGTGTTAAAAAGGACAAGGAATAATGGGTTTAAATTATGCTTGGTGGCATTAAGATTTGGCTTTAAGGGTGGGATTCATCTAGGCATGTATAGACATCTACCATGTAAATACTCCATCTCAGTTTCATCCATTACAGTGAAAAGAAAGAGTCAGTCACTTACAGAGCACTGATCATCTCATCCTAAAATAGACATCTAAAATAGTGCTTTCACAACACCTCGTGCTTTTCATCCACAGCAAAGCAACCTGTTTCTTGCATCCAGCACTTCCAAACTGGCTCCTGCTCTCACAGCCATAAACACTAAAGTTTGCAAATGAACCACGTATGTGGGATGGGGTGCCAGAGGCCGCTAACCCCCCTTATCCTCATTTGCTGAGGCAAAGAGCAAACCCTGGAGCAGGCTGAACTGCTGCATCCAATTAGTGCTATGACCAGGATCATACTTAGCAGTTGTGGCACTTCCCTGTGAGTGCCAATGACCATGTTAGAAAGACCATATGTTTATGAAGAATATAAATGTCCCTGTTTCCTCTTGTCATGTGCTGGGAATTGGCCCTGGAACCTGCTTCCTATGAATCCTTTCAGAAGGACAAGGGGAAGAGAGAAAGAGGGAACGTTACCTTGGTGAAGGGCAGGTTTTCTCTTACACTCTAAGCTGATGGCACAGCACAGATGTCTGTGCAGCATCGTGGGTTTTGAGATGTGGAGAACAAGTTTCTGATGGCCAGGTTCTATATAATCAAAGAAAAATTACAGCCTGTCAGAAGGTAATAAATTAAATGACTCTCAAAATAATACCTTCTCTTCAACATATTGAGTTCTGTTCCAGATATGCACCTCTTTCTTTTTACATAATTCTTTATTCTAGTATTACCCACAGGAAAGGCCAGCACCACAACTGTCCTCCTTGCAGTGAACTCACACACACACACACATGCACGCACGCACGTGCGCTCCTTTTTCCTTTTCATTTGATAATGCCTGTAATAAAGATGCAGGGATACTCATAAGGGCTAATGGTAAGCAGTAATAAAGGGTGTACATTAGTACATTATTGTTGTCATTAAAGACATAAAGGCAAATTGCAACAGCTGTATCACGTGGAAAGGAAAAAATCTCTCCAGTCAGAGCAAATGGAGATAACTGTGCTTTGCCCATCTCTGTTCTAAACCACTGAACTCAAAAGGGCTAAAGGTTGGGTTTAGTGATCTCTTTATGAAGTATAATAAAGGATACTTTTACTGGCCAGAAAGTCTAATCCCACTACACATTTTGCTTACAGAAACACTCTGAATGTTGAGCTATGGATAAGCCACCCTGCCTTTGAGACTCTGGTAAGCTTCCATACGTTGTATCAGAAACAATAAATAAATACCACCCAAAGGAGCAAAGAAACAGCCATAATCAGTACACAGAAATCAGGTCAGCACAGTGGTACTTGTAAAACACGGAAAATATACATTACACCACCAGCACAGGCATCAAATCAATACATGAGAAGATGAGGTGTTATCAGGAGGCAAGAAACTATAGATTTCTTCTAGTTTAATTGTATTTCTGCACCTGTGTAAGCTATTAGAGGTGAGTAAATATGCCAGTGTAGAGGCTTAATGATAACTTACTCCAGCACTTCTGTAACACTTTTCGTCTTCAGAATGCCACCCGTTTGAGACATGTAGGTAAATATTAACCCTGCTCTGTAGCTGACTTATTTATAAGCTATCAGCAGGCAGGTTATGCTGGCGGGCTGCAGAGACTAATTTATAGCTCAGCCATGGGGAGTCACTTGGTTTGCCTGTACCCAGGAGTAATTTCATACTGCCGCCGATCCTTCTCCAGCCTGTAGATGGAGATTTCCTGGTCAGCCAGCTGCTGCGGTGGGAGGATAAGGGATAGCTGGCTGCAGGAGCCCCACCAGCCTCCTCCTCTCTAGATTTCACGGCCAACCCCAGAATGCCAGGACAGTTTGTCCCCTGACATTTTACCAACTGCTAGGGACAGCCAGGGGCACTTTTTTTTACATTTGGAAGAGCTTGCTCTTACTTGCTAGAGAACAAAAAGGTTCTGACCTCAACTTCTCTAGTGCAAATCAGGAGAAACAAACCACTGGGGTTGCAGCATTAGAAGCAGAGTGGTTACAAGGGAATAATTCCTTGTTATTTATTGATCACACAGAGGATTCAATTCTTGCTGTGTTACAAAGAGTCAACCAGAGAAGAAAGGACATTTCATTAAAGAAATAAATGTTTGGTGGCGATTGTTCTAGAGGCTGAGGGACTACACAACGAAAGACTTACGGCAATTTTTAACATCTTTCCTACTAGGCTAATAGCACTGTAATACACAACATCCATCCTTTCCTAATTCACTATAAACAGTTAAAAAGCAGGTCTTTAAAGACAAACAGGTGATAATTTCTGGACACAGTTATTGTCATAGCTGTTGTTGCTGTCTTGGAAACAGGATGATCATGGATAAGTACGCAGGGGCTGTGGGGAGGATGGCACCCAGCCAGCCACATGTGAGTGCTGCCGTGGGCAGCCGGACTGTGTGGAGAGGGAAACAGCCAGCAGAGCATGACAGGACATAGCTCTGCTCCCGGGAGGAAAGCTGGCACAGGGATTTGGTATGCAGGCTAAAGCACACACGTACTGAGGTAATAAAACTGATTTGGGTAAGTCTGTTGGGCCTGCATATACTGAGGTGTTCATGGTGCTTTATGCCACTGTGCATTAATGGGACAACTGGTGAATGCACATTTTCATTCCTTTTCTGCTATTTAACTTGCCAATGAGTCACTTGCTCATTGCACAGGCCAGTCTTTGATGGCATCATTAGACTGTGATTACATCATAAATCACACTGGTGTTAAAGCAAATACCCATCTCTGTAGAGCAAACAAAGATGTGCCTTGTGAATATCTTTATTTTTGTGAGTCTCTGTCTTCCTTGAGAAAGCAAGATATATACAGTCCCATTCTTCTCTGATGTACTTGAGTGAAAAATCACTCATTTTAGTTGCAGTGGCTACCTAAATGTCTTGTTTGCTCCTTTTAACTTTGTGAATTATTTACATTCAAAATTAATCATGACTCATGATGAGGTAGAGAAGAGAACAGCTATCTGCTCTAAAGGAGCAAGTCCTTCCATTTTCCAAGCCTCCCATCTGAAAAACTCATATCCCAAGAGTCAGGTCAGAGGAATGGGATGGCCAGAGGAGATAGTGGAGGATGCAGTCAGGGATCAAGCAAGATCAGGTGAAGTGGCTGAGAACAGAGAAGCAGGTCAAAGCTGGGGTGTTCAGAGGCAGAAGCAGCATGCAGAGTTTAAAAGCAGGAGACTAAAACAATGACCAGCAGCAAGAATCTGGAGCATAACAGCAGCCAAGAGCTGGGCTAAGCCAAGTCAAGGCATCCCAGCAGCCCCCCAAGGACAATCTAGGGGCTGGTGACCAACTGCAGCTCGAATGCCTGGGATCCACAGGTTGGCTCAGAATAGCCCTGACATTTTGGAGCAAGAGGAGAAGTGGGGTAGTCAGACACCTCCTTCAGAACAGTGTGGCAATGGCAGTGCACCTCTTAAGCTGCACTGTGGTAAGCTGGAAGTGTGCAGCTGAAAATTCTGTGGGGTTCCTGTGGGGTTCCCATGATGCCACAGGCTGGGTTTTCTGCTGGGACACAGCTTTGGTATTGACTTGTATGTGCAGCACATCAGAATGGGCTTGCTGAAGTTTACAGAGAGGTGTAGTCATGCTAGCACTTGGAAAGCCTGTGGTAAATTCATACACTGCCTACATCCTCTCACAGGTCAACTGTGTGTGAATCATGTTACCATTCATATACTGGGTATTTCCTCACAGAGGCCCAGCTTTCATTAATGCTGTCTCCAATTATTATTCAAACACATGCTTTTTCTATCCATCTCATACATTATTTTTTTTCCATTTCTCAATATGCAGAAGGTAATCTGATTACAACTGTGACCTTTAAGACAAGGCATACGTTGCTTTTTAAATGCCATTCTCAGTATAATGTACACATAAATGTAACCTTATTAGACACTATTACTGGTTATTAATGACATGAGGCATAAATATCTGTGCACAGAGAGTATAACCAGATGTACTCCTGAATTAAAATACCAGTCATGTTACCTCTAATCACTCAGACCTTTGGGCACAAGCAATGCTCACCTAACAAACTTAGAGACAGGAATGGATTCTTCTGTAAGAACAACTGTAGTAGTTGGTTTATCTTGCCATCATCTTCAAAAAGGCCCTCAGAGAAAAGAAAATTCAGGATGTCCAACGAAATACATTACAAGAATATACTTTTACCCAAAAATATTCTGCATGGAATATTCTGATACGTACGTCAAGGAAAACAAGAAACCATCAAAGTCACACTGGGATCTAGCAGACAAACCACCAGTGGGGAAAAACAGCTTAGGGAAAGAAGTGTGAAACCTTGAGAATGCAAGAAACCTGGAGTACTGGAACAGGCAATGTAAACACAAATGTCTTTCAGCCATGGCATTTGGATTCCACTTGCACAGCACCTTAAGGTGCAAACAACCACAGAAAATCTTGCTCAATTGAAACGCTTTTTAAAAATTCTGGCTCCCATGAGTAACTAACAAAGTGAAAATATAACAGCATGACTGATCATGGCAGGACTAAGACAGTGATCACCCCCCTGTTCTCAGCACTGGTGAGGCCACGCCTTGAATCCTGTGTCTAGTTTTGGTCCCCTCCCTACAAGAAAGACATTGAGCTGCTGGACTGAGTCCAGAGAAGAGCAAAGAAGCTGGGAAAGTGTCTGGAGCATAAGTGTTATGGGAGGCAGCTGCAGGAACTGGGGTGGTTTAGCCTGGAGAAAAGGAGGCTCAGGGGAAAACTTGTGACTCTCTACAACTGCCTGAAAGGAGGTTGTAGACAGGTAGGAGCCTGCATCTTCTCCCAAGTAACAAGCAACAGGACAAGAGGAAATGGCCTCAACCAGGGAAGGTTTAGATTGAATGTTAGTTAGAATTTCTTCCCAGAAAGGACTGTTAGGCATTGGAATGGGGTGCCCGGGGAAGTGCTTGAGTCACTGTTCCTGGAGGTATTTAAAAGACGTGTAGATGTGGCACTTAATGCTATGGTTTAGTAATGAACATGGGGGGTGCAAGGTTAATGGTTGGACTTGAGGATCTAAGGGTCTTTTCCAACCTAAACAATTCTGTGATTCCATGGAAACTAGAGTCAGTCAGAGCAGCTCTAATTGCCTCTTTAGACCAGCCTAAACACATGGTGATTGTGCTGCTTGCTCTGAAGCAGTGCTCACACCAACAGCCATGGTAGCACGACATGGCAGCTGTCACCAGGCAGCCACACCAGGAAACCACCCCCTCAGACCTGTCCCAGCTATCTGCTCTACATGCCCACAGCTCATGGACACATGCAGGATTGTGCCTCCGAGGTGGCACTGGGATGACCCTGCAGCGGCGATGGTGTCTGCTGCCCTCAGCCCTCGGCCTGCCCTCTCTCAGAAGTTTCACCCAGCTGCTCACCCAGGAGAAGGCTCAGATGTGTCAGTTCGGTGTGGTTAACTGGCACATACTGCAACACATGGGGTGAGTCAGTACGAGGCATGGGCTGCTGTGTGGTACTTTCCATCGGTAATGTTCTCATGGGATCTATTTTTTCAGCATATATATATATATCTACACATATATATATATATTCTATACTTTCTCTGAAGTAACTCAAACCCCTACATTTCAGTTGTCTGAAATAACACAAAAACCTATGGTAATGTGGAAAGTTAAACCCCTCAAATTCAAAACAGAGGAGCTGATACATCCTCCTTTCCTTATGCTTTACCCAGACTGACTGCTCAGTGCTTTGAACTGAAATAAAGATGAATTTCTGAAAAGCATTGCAGCAAACGTTGATTTCTTTTTTCTCTGAAGTCACACTCCACTCTTTACAACAGGCAGCGTAAAGAAACATCCAGCTCACTGTTTCTGTGCTAACTCCAAGCCTAGTATTGCTTGTAGCAAGTTTTTGCTGAATTGCTCACATATTCCACTGCTTCCTGAATAACCACAACTATAAACATACTGAGTAAAACTAGGCAGTACAGCAGCTGTAGGAAATAAAGGCAAGAAAATTAAGACGATCAAAGTGAAAGAACATTTTGTACCTTTTAAATCCTAATATTCAAGACAGTCTTATAGGTAGATGAAATATGCTTTTATCATTGAAGAACTCAAAGTAGTAGTTTGAAAACATTTTATGTGCATTGTCATGAGTAACTGGTTTTACTGTGAGTGTGGGATTGGAAGATACTAGGAAGCAGCTAAGCACAATGATTATTTGCCAGGCAGTAGCAGATAACACATGCTTGGGAACTTGCTGTGAATGCTTCCTGTTGCTCCAGTCTATCTGCAGTCCTCAACACTGAAGATTCTGGTATTTTAAACATATTACAGAAATGTATTAACTTTGGTGTTTTCCATCTTATGAGCTCTCTGAATATCATTGTTAGAAGGATTTAACTGTGATTTTAAGCAGGTTTTTTTGTCAGAAATGTCATTAACACTATTAATCCTCATAGATTTTGCATTATCTTTTTATATTTAACAAAAGAAACATAGCAATAGAGACCACTTGATTGACACAAAGATATTAAAGATAGTGCAGTTATCAGATGAATCACAGGCAATTTGATGAAATTAATTGGGAAATGTTCAAAAAGTGATCCTATCCCTGTCACTATGCTAAAAGACTTTCTAATCATGCAGTTAAGGGGGGCTGTTCTCATGGCAATTGGCAGGAGTTACATGCACAGGAAAAGGCTCCTGTCTTGTTTTTGAAGAACTGGATCATTCAGCATCTGTGCTTCAGGGGGGTTGTTTTTCTTACACAGGTAAAGTCTCTGATTTCTGCTCCACTGTGCTCTGCACATGTAGGAAAACAGATTAGCTACTGTTGTTTTCTTTCTGCACTTCGTGTGTGGGAGGAGAGTAAATCTCTCTGACCCATTCCACCCACGGCACTTCAGTTAGCATTGGGCATCACCATTATCAATCTCACTGGATGAATTCAGGGAACTCAGAATTGTCACAGGCATGAAAAATTCCAGCTGTAGGAAAAAAATAAGAGTTGTATTCTTCTGTCTTAAACCAGCATGGATTGATGCCTTTAAGTGTTACATTGGGGATCTCATGGGGAGAGGGTATGAGTCTCTGTTTCAGAAATGGAGATAAGTAAGTGACATTTTGGAGGATGGGTTTTGTCATAGGCAATCCACTCTAACATAAGGATAGCTAGAGCAAAGCCTAGGAAATTACATTTTATATGCAGGGCAAAGAAGTATTCCCAAGTAGCATCCATAAATTCTAAAAAAAATAACCAGACAATTCTGAAAAAAATAAAAAAAGTCAAACTCTGAAAAAAAAAAATAAAGCAAGCCGAAAAAGCCTGCAAAACTCTGAGTATGGGATAAAGACTTCAGTACACGGCTCATATAATGCACAGACACTCCTGGAAAGCTCAGCTAAAGATCTTTTCTGCTCAAAATGACTTTTAGACCAAGCCTCATTTCATTTCCAAAATGGAGGATATGGTTTTCCTTAGCTGCCCCACATGGACCTATAAGGAAAGTCCACAGCCATGGAGCTGAGGAGCACTCCACAGGCATGGAATGCAACCAAATGAGCAAGAGGAATGAGAGGTCTGCTGACAATGGTCTTCTCCATGAACGGCTACATTACATACATGTACAGCTATAGTAGTTTTTGTGAGAAACTGCTGCTTGCATGGGCTCGCAGTAAATTTATTCACAGTAATAGCCACCATAACTGTGTGTCCAGGAAAGAAGGAAAGGTCATGTGTGGCTGGGGTAGAGTGCAGAGGGATAAGACATCAGTCTTCACATTCTCAGCCCCTAAGTGATCCTACAAATAGATAGTGGGAATTGAGGTGCCATGGGAAATGCTCGTCTTAGGGACTAGATGAGGTGTTGCATACAAACATCATGCCCCAAAAGTGGGTTTCTCTGTGTTAAGAAAATGATGTGACCCTGCATCATTAAATGCTTTACATGTCCTGGAGGAAATGAAAAAAATCTCAAGAATTCATACTAAGTATTGCCTGAAGAAAGTACTTTCCAGTTTCCATTTAGGAGCAACTACATTTCTGGCATAATTAGGCACATCTCATATTCTCCAGAGAAAATGTGATGAAACACAAAGTGCAAGAAAAGAAATGAAATAGCCCCATGATTAAATCTCCACCAGCTACCTCCATACCAAATCTTTCATATCTTCACCTCCTAAAAAATATTTCTTACACTTTGGGGAATTCTTTCAAATTCTTTTGGATTAATTACAATCTCTTCCAGTAATATTCATCACTTAGTAATGATTTGTTTTAATATGTCTGCTCACAGCAATACCTATCAATGGGAAAAACATTTCCAAAGTACAGCTATTGCCTGGATAAATTGTGCAGAATACCTTAATTGAGCAACACAAGGCTCTATACATGCCCTTCAGTGCAAAAACGAACACAGAAGGAATAAAATCATGTTCATGCTTTGCATTTTTATTGTGCTTCACACATTCAAAATGCCGTATGGGATTTACCTCATTAATCCTTTCACTACCAGTATGAAAAGTATAAATATTATTTTGTCCCCATCTAGAGGGACACAGACAAGTTTTCATAAGGCCTGAACCTCACAAGCCCCAGTCTGAGCTGTATGCATTTATCATCTTACGAAAGGAAGGCTGTGGTGAGTTAGCCTGGTCACTCAGCTGTTAACTAGTAAAGCCAGAAAGCTACTAGACCAACACTTGAAAAATCTGCCAGATCCACTGCTCATACAACTTTCCCATGTGCCATCATCCAGGGCAACCATGTTGACTCTCTGTGGAATCTGAGATTTAATTGAAAAGTAATGGGTTTTGGCCCTGTGGTTGCATACCTGAGCCAAGTGTAACTTTAGATGCTGATCCACTCCTAAGTGAGATCATTTCTGCTCTGGCTGTGAGACACCTACCTTTGGTTAGAGCAGAAGGCAGGATGAGACACATTCTAACATTTCAGTTGAGGATACGTGGGAAAAATTACATGTGAGGGTTCCCATAATACACGAGAGAGGGTTTTGGGCAGGTGCATGAGTAGAGAGTGATTCAGAGACAGGACTTTGAGAAATTAAGGAGGAAGGAACTCTTCAAATTGGTCTGCTTTTCATTTACCAGAAGACAAAATAACTGAGGGCCCTTGCTCAGTGTCTGGGGCAGATGTGGGGAAGAAGTCCTGTGACAATAGGACCAGTGGGAGAGACAACTTTTCACTTGGGTTTCACCCTCAACACAAGGTTTCCTGTTCATCTTTGTCCTAGAAGTGCCACAGACCAAAGGCATGAGAGGTACAGTCTGAATGGGTGGGATGCAGAGTGGAAAAGCAGAAGAAACTGACAGCGCAGTTTCCTGAAGTACTTTTTTTAGGGCTTGATAATAAAAGACACTTGTGGGAAAGACAGGTGGGAAATCTGAAGGCAGAAAATGTCAAGGTAAATACATGCTATGGGATGAGAGAAGGGAAGTCGGACTTACCAAGTGAGAAAGAACAAATCTTGAGAATGATTAATTTTCAATGACAGAAGACAAATGGAGTGAAACTTTGGAAACAATGAAGATAGGCACAAAAAAAGGGAAGATTATGTAGGTAGTCGTTAAAGTGTTTGAATGAGGAAGTATTGGCAATGTAGAGCAGAATGCCATCCACAGCATTCCAGCACGTAGTCTTGTCTACAGCAGCGACCTGACCCAGCCTGGGACATGCAGTCATACCAGCATTGCTTCAGGTGGAAAGCTTTAATACAGTTACGATGAACATTCTTGCGTTGGACAACGAGAAACATATTTTTGGCATGGATCAATGCAAGATGTGATGGAAGAACCATACCCATTCCAAAAAAGTGATATTTTAGCATGTTTTCCTTACAACCTCAGAGAACATATGAAGCAAAATTAGAGTAGAATCAGAACCACAGAGTCACAGAACATCCTGAGGCAGAAGGGACCCATGAGGACCACTGAGTCCAGCTCCTGGCCCTGCACAGGACAACCCCAAAAAACACACCATGTGTCTGAGAGCATTGCCCAAACACTTCTTGAACTCTGTCAGGCTTGGTGCCATGACCTGGGGTAGAGTAGATAACATATGCATGAAAGTGCCCTGCCATTTCGTTGTTTAGCTGCCAGCAACACATAGAGTTTTATTAATGGTATGGTGGTGTCATTTCCTAATTTTTCTTAAGCCTCACATTTATTTCCAGGCTGTTATTCTCTTTTGCCACTAGTTGTCCCACCTGGGGCCAAAACTGCTATCAGTTGTTCAAGCAAAGAACTGAAAAGTTTGAATATGGAAAGATTGAATATGAAGTACGTAATCAAGTTTCTAATTCACTTAGTGTCATTTTCTTTCTCCATGATCTTAAACACTGTCTTTTTCCCAGCTGATACTTCGCAGCTTCTTTGCAGGATGTACTGGCACATTTACTCCCTTTCATGCTTTTTCTAGGTCTCGTTTTTTTATTCCTCCACGATCTTCTGTATCTTCATTCAAAGCACTTCATGTTGCTTAGCAACACCCAGAATGACACCAACAAGGTACAGTCCCACAGCTTCTAACAAGTCTCACCTTACAAGGAACAAACATATAATTTAACTTTGCACTCCCAGTGAATTCACTTCCTCAGAATGGCACTGATCTCTTATTTATGTCTCATTAATCTGATGTTTTCTAGGACAGCTAAGAACAAGTCAAACATGCAGAAACAAACAGCATTTCATAGGATATTTGCATCTTGCAATTTTGCTCTGTTTTGTTCTGACATTGTTAAACTGCCGAGATAACAAGAAAGCGAAAATAAAAGATAATGTTTTAGATCCTGGTTTTCCCAACATGCAGATCCAGGGACTCTGATTGACATATAAATGCTCAAACTGCTACACTCAGTTATGAACCCAAACTTTATAAAAAGTTGGAGATGTGAGACTGAAGCCTGTCCACAAATCTAATTAAACACCATCCAGTTATTTCCAATAAACATCTTTAATATCCCAAATTTTGTACCAGACTGCTTTCTTCCTCAGCACAGTAGAACAGAAACACAACAAATAGGTTAAGCTAATTTTTTTTATTATTATTATTATTATGATGATTTACAATTGTTTTGGACAACTTATTTAACCAGAACTATTATGAAGATGGGACAAGAAATACAGTAACTTATCTGTCACAAGCTGTTATTAATTCCAAATCACAGAAGAGAATTTTTTTTCCACAAAAAATCACATACAAAATCACAACATGAAACACTCAAATGCACTTCTGATCTTCACTGAAATCTTCGGCTTCTGAGGGGAAAAATGGAAACTGATTTTTTTGTTTAAAAATATGCTTCTAAAAATCAGTTACTGGTTAAAAAGATTTTTTACGCTTTGAAATCTGAATACATTTGGGATTTGATATTTACACTTTTCCCAGAATCATTACAAATGTTTTTTTGCAAAGTCAAGGCCTCTCCCTGAAATATATTGGAAAAAATTTACATTTATTCAGTAAAATTCCTTGAAAAATAACTGAAATTTTCATACTGGCTTCAGAAGGAAGCTAACTTCCAAGCTGGCAAGGCCCTACACTGGACTGAGAAATCCTGGCTTTGGATTTATAAACTACGTGTATAAAAAACCAAAGAGGAACAAGAACATCATACCTACCCCTACATCTAGATATATATATATATATATCTTCAAAATAAATCCTTTGATCTCCAGTCCTACAAAACCTCAATTAACTACCCGATTTCACTAGGCTTTTGTTCGGCCCCTGGGATCACGTAACATCAGCCCTGGAGATACTTTTATTCAGCAAGCAGATGTGATTATGAATAATACTTATTCAGCCAACTACAGCTTTTAATTAGGTCTTTTTAGGGTCTGGTTCCGTAGCCCTTACTCATATTGAGTAATATTCACTGCACAAATAGTCCTGCTGTTGCAGTTGCATTAATCATCGAAAGCACTGGTGAACTAAGCCCTGGATAAGTAACAACTCTTACATTTAACCTAGTACGGCAGTTTTGCTCCAAATATCCAAATACCTCCTGACCTACAGAAATGCTTGATTACTGACAACCTATTGAGCAGCAGTATGCTTACATAACATATAGCTATTATTATACTGTACTACGTTTTTGTATTTTTATTATTGGAATCAATGTGGCACTAAGAACAGCAAAACTGTGTCCATGCTAAAACTACATATTCCTCTGTATACTTCTGCTTCTAACACATCTATGAAACATAACTAAGAAAATAGGTGAGAGATTAAATTCTGAGGGCTGAATATACAGAAAAAAATTGTACTAGTCTAACACTAGCAGACAAGCTTACTACCTTCTAATGCTGAATCTTGAGAGTGTTGCTGGCTCCTGGAATGAAAACAAAAATCTGTAATAGAGTTGAATTACATTGAAAAAGTAGATCAAGAAACTCCCTCTGTTTCTACGTATCCCTTGCTTTCCAACAAACATTTGTATGTGTATAAAACCAGGATAACTTACCAGGAAACATGATCCAAAAAATAGTGAAGGAAAACCAGTACTGCTTCCTCAGTATTATTTGTTTCTCATCATCCCTTTTCTCACTTCTGATTTAACTTTCTCTTCTACACAGTGAGTCCTCATATGTAGATAGATACATACAAATATATGCCCTCCCTGAGTACATAAAGGATTATATATGGTGACTAATCTGCTCTCGTGCTGACCCTGGTACCAGCTGGTCTTAAAAATAAATCCAAATGAATAAAAATGGCTTAGAATAAACTCCAGCTAAGAGACAATAAAGCTCCACTGCCAGCGAAGAAGAAAAGAAATAGACATTTCAGTGTCTAAACTTGGAATCTTAAACTAGCTGGTGTGCAGATGTATCATTTCACATTGTCCTGGGCTTGCCTCTTCTCGGTTGCATTCAGATGCAATTCCCATGCATGAAGGCAAAAGTTACTCAAAATCATAGTTTACTTAGAGTCGTAGTAGCAGCCACAGCTACAGGAGCAGAGCTATTGATGTTAGATGTAACAGTGACTGAAGAAAGCTCTCAGTTTGCATAGTGCATTTCCACTCTCTGTTCTTTACAGGAGAAGTCCTACTGCCACCTCACTGAAACCCGAGGGTTCAGGGAGTTAGATCCAGGCTAAAGCCTGTACAGCAGGTAATCCCTGTGCCCCTGCTGTGCCTTAAACTCCTCTTCAAGGCACAGAAACACGGACTGGTCTTTCTCTGCGAAGGGAACATCCTTATGCCCACGATTACTGCGATCTAAGGAAACACCTTCCCTAACCCACAAGGGCTCTTTGCACATTGTGTCTGAGATCAGGACTCCCTGAAAACATTACAGTTTTTTGTATTCTGGACAAGATTTGCTTTCGGAGTTTGTTTGCTTGTTTAGTGCCATCCCTCTGTTCTAAACATTCGGGTCTTAGCAGATTTTTAATAGCTCCAGTTACAAGTGTATTTATAGAATAACTATGAGAAAATCCCTCTCTTGTATCATGTTTTTTAAGTGAAGCAGCAAAATATTCTGAGTGTGGCACTGTCTATTCACAAAGTTTGTATTCAAGCTGATATTGATAGAAGTTAGAAAAACCAGTTTTGGTGTACCACTTGCTAAGTGTCTGCAAGAACTGCAAATAATAAGCCTTTAGTAACTGAAGCTGTTTCAGACAGTAACACCATTCCCTTGTTTACGTCGATGCAATTCAGAAAAAATACCCCAATATCACATCACTGGTGAAACAAGGATAAGCAAGAGATTCTACCCTTAAGTTTAAGCACAGGCTGCCTGGATCAGTGAGGACTATATATCATGAATTAATAAAGCCAGAAAAACTTCCAGTCAAAATTGTTAACTCTCTGCCTAAATGCATCTCATTCAAAAGATGAAATTATTCTGTACCATGGCAACTTTTCTGAGGTCTATTCCATACGTAGAACATTTCTCTTTTGAGAGGGTGTTAGCAGTACCTTCATGTTTTCCTGCTAGCCCTGCCTTTCAGCGTGAAGAGGCGTCTCTGTCACACAGGACATGATAGGCAAAGAATTGCCCTCTAGCAAGTCAAATGTCTGTGCACAAGAGTTCCCACAAGGTGGAAATGACACCGTTTTACATGTCAAGGAAAGAAAATAGGGGCTCTCTAAACCAGGCATACAGGGGCAGGTGCCCTTTGGATCAACAGGTCAAGAGAATGCTTCTCACTGTGACCGGATCCTCTACTTTCTGAAAACAACACAATGGCAATGTTTACTCAAGTGGCAACCCCAACAACAGGATTAACAGGAGAAACAGTGGGTGTAGAGGCAGCCCAGTAACATGGAGTATTTTTAAATCTTGATTTATTTCTGCTGTTTGTCAATGTTTTACTCTCTGTCCTTTTTTTTCCCAGACAGCATACACATAGAGCATGCATTTATTTTATTTTGTTCTCAATTAAAAAATATGGGAATCCTAAGAATTTAATCCTTCCAGACTTTTCATCCAGTCATTTCCACCATACATTACGAATACACCAAATTACCCCCAAGCAAATTCATGCATTCCTAGCAGATTAAATACATTGATGTTGACAAAAGAATGAGAATTCCTATTGCAAATATTTGTCACTTAGCTCGTATTTTGGTTTTTGAAACTTCAGCTGGACTAATCATGTCTAAGGCAAATGAAACAACTTTTTATAAGGCTAAACAGTTGGAAGTATACAACAAATGATATTTCAGGCTACACAACTGTCTGCTCAAACAAGAGAGAAGAAATCTTTCTTCTTTGCATGCGTGCACAGCAGCAGCTGGAATCTAGTTCTGGACTGGCAGCTCCTGCCTTCTCACCCCACAGACTTGCTGTGAGCAACCCTGCAGACTGGTAGATGAAAAAGAGGTACAGTATTACTGTGTCTCCAACAAATACACTGCATCTAAGCTGGTTTTGAGGAATGAACTTTGGGGAAGTCAGAGACTTGCCCCATGCTGTTCAGCATAACTCAGAGTGGGCCTCATCTTCCCAGGACTGAAGCCACCCAACTTCAAACCGAGGAGAAAGCCGTAGTCTGTGGAATTGTGCAGATGAAATTGCTTTGGAGGATCTCTGCCACAGCCATGCTCCCCACCCCTCTCCACCCAACCCTGGTGCAGGCATACAGACCTACATCTGTTGTACAGATAGGGCAGTCAGAAAGGGTTTGGGATTCTTTTTTTGCCACCAACAGCCCTGGTAACACCATTTCACGGGGAAAGGAGCTTCGTGGCAGGTTTGCAGGCAGGAAGGCCAGCCAAACCCTCTATTCCACCCTGGAGGAAACAGACCAACAAAAGGCTACAGTGGCTCCAGAAAGAAAACCTCTGTATTAAAAGCCAAATAATGCGGAGCTACAATAATAAATACACACTATCTCAACCAGGAAATACAGTGTGAAAGGTTCATTAAAGTTCAGCTTCAGCAATAACAATATATATACCAGTTCTCCATTCTGTCAGAGACATCCCTTTCTGTCCATAAAGGAAAAACCCGTTCAGACTACATCCTATACAAAAACACTACTCCGACAACAAATGCAGCCAAATAGGAGGGTCTTTGATTTCCTCCACTGATTTTTTAGGGGGGCTTTTTCTTGCCTGTTTTTTGGGGCGGTTTTTTGTTTGGTTTTTTGTTTTGTTTTTTTAACTAAAAGGTTCGTTTAAAACGGGTATTAAAGATACAAAACGCGCACATATGATTTGGTGCCCTCGGGGCCGGGCCGGGCGCTGAGGCGGCCCCACGTTCCGCCGCGCACCTGTGGCACGCTGCAAACAAGACAAACACGACAGAGTCCGTCCCGCGTCCCTCCACAGCACAAGACGAAGAGAAGGGGGTCACCGGGAGAGGCTACTTGGCGGCGGCGGCGGTGGCGGTGCCGGCGGCGGTGCCGCGGCGCTGCTCCATGCCGTTGGGCAGGAATCCGGCGATGATGGGCACGGGCCAGATGAGGGCGGCCACGCTCCATACGATGATGACCAGAGTCATGAAACAAGCCACCAAGGTGGACTCGATGGGCTTGCGGTTCATCCGCCAGCCCGGCTCGCCCTTCAGCTCCTCCAAGCTGAAATCCAGGCAGCAGAAATTCAGCGGCTCCCCTTGCAGCCAGTACTGGCCGGGCTCGGCCGCCGGCGTGTAGGAAAGCGAGGAGGAGGCGGCGGCAGCCGCGGCAGCAGCAGCGGCGGGGGGCTGAGGGGCGGCGGGGGGCTGGGGCGCGGCGCTCCGCAGGCGCCCGACCCGCCTGCCCCGCACCCAGCTGCAGCCCACGCAGAGGCGCAAGTCCTGCTGGGCGCCGCCGGCCGCCAGCCCCAGGTGCTCGATGAGCAGCGGCGGCCCCACGCGGTGGAAGGCGGCGGAGAAGAAGGCCCGCCCGTGGCTGTTGGTGGAGAAGAGCAAGAGGTCGCACTGGATGCCCAGCGGGCGGCTCCAGCGGACCAGCAGCGAGCTCAGCATCTGCCGCTGCACGCTGATGTTGCAGTGCGGGTCCTCGGCGGGCTGCGGCTGCCCCTGCGGCTGGGGACGCTGCTGCTGCTCCTGCTGCTGCTGCCCCTGCTGGTCCTGCCCGGAGGTGGTGGGAGCGGAAGGGAAAGGCCCTTGGCTAGGGGTAGCCGGTGTGCCCGGGCTGTCGGTGCTGCCTTCCTCCTTGCTTGCTGCCCCGTCGAGGTCCATCTCGAGGCTGGCCAAGGAGCGGGAGGAGGAGTTGGCAGGGGGCAAGAAGAGCTCCTGCTCCTGCTCCTCCTGCCCGCTGGCAGCCGCCAAGGGGCTCCAGCCCTGGCAGGGCGGCAGGCAGGCGGCCAGCAGTGCCGGGAAGAGCAGCGGCAGCATGGCATTAACTTAGAGCCGGAGAGGAGGGAGAGGAGGAGGAGGAACGGGAGGCTGCATGGCGCTGCCGGCTGCCATCTGGGAAAGGAGGCACAGTGCTCTCGCCGAGCGAGCGAGAGAAAGGGAAGGAGGGTGGAGGCAGGCGAGGGGGTGGGAGCGGGGCTGGGGCTGCCGCGGCGACGAGCCGAGCGAGCCGGGAGCCTCGGTGACGGCAGCGGCTCCCCCGCCTCCCCCGCCCCCGGCCCGGCCTGGCCCGGCCCGGCAGCGCCCCGGCGGGAGGAGCCCTGCGGGCCCTCCGCGGCCGGCGGAGCTGGCCCGGGGCAGCCGCGCTCCGGGCAGGCAGCGCTCCCTCCCCGGGGCGTGGGCCGGCAGCGGCCGCCGCTGTCCCCTCAGCCGGGGACCCTCTCCCCACAGGGACCCCTCTCCCGCGCCGCCGCCGCGCCGGTACCCCGTGCCCGTGTCCGAGGGGAGAGCTGGAGCCTCCCAGCTCTACCGCCACCGCCGCACCCGCGGGGGTCGCCGTGGTGGCCGCCGCTCTCCCTCCTCGGTGGGCAAGGGCGAGGAAAAGGGGCTGGCGGCGATCAGCGCGCTCCCGCCGCCGCCTCGGGCCGGGGCGGGGGACGCGGATGCGGGAATAGCATCCAGGAACCGACTGCACACGCTTTAACTGCGACTTTATAGCAAGGGAACGGCACGGGACGAGGGAGACGCGCAGAAAAGGAGTTTAAACTCGGTGGCGGTGCCCTCTAAGTCCGGACTCAGCCCCAGGATCTGCTCCCTCAGCTGGGTGTCCAAACCTGGCCTTGGACCACAGGCATCCCACCCGTCCGACGGGCGCTGTCGCTCCTTGTAGCAATGATTTAAACGAGGAAGCTGCTTACAAGCAGCACAAAGCTCCTAAGCGTGGTAGCCGTGAGATTTGGCAGCGTTTTTGAAACGCTGTTTTATAAGCATGATCGTTTATAATCAGACTAGATAGTCAGGCTTGTTTTGTGACCCTGTGCTAGTTACAGTATTACTCTTGACACGGTTTGGGGCTTGCTGTGTTGCAGTTTGACACTCGGAGCCGAGGGGAGGGTCAGAACTAATGACACAAACGTCTCTCAGTTTTTACTTGGAGCAGAGGATGGGATAGAGTTACATTATCCTGGCAGGCATCCAGAACTGAGACTCTCTTCTTTGTCTTTGCAGCGTTTTTGGACAAATAGACATGCAAAAGGGATACACTAGTCTTTCCCAAATAATAGAACTGAAGTCACTAAGGCTGTCCTTTGTGATTGGCATTGGTCCCACATCAGGCGTTCCCACGTCAAAGTGACACACGGACACATTCTCACTTGAAGAATAAATGCCTATAATATCAGCCTCAAGTCCTTCAGGTGAGTGAGGGAAGTGAATGAGGGTAGAGAGTGAATTTTAAATTTGATATTATTCAATGTGAAAGAAGGTAGTGAATCGGTTTTCTTTTAAAACCTGTGCCTAAATATATCATGACAGAATCCAGAGTTGTTTGCCTTGTATTCAAAAGATATCTGAGTAGCAAAATGTGTTTATGTTTGGTCCCAAATTAGTCCAAAGGGTACCTGGCTACCTATAGTTTGGCTAGGTTTTTGGTTTTGCTTACTACAGAGAAAGACGCCTGATGAAATGTTCAAAGCAAGCTGTCTGCATCCAATTCTGGGCTCGTGCTCAAATGTTGCAATACAGTTAATACATTCCTCAGTGTGTCTTATTTAACAGTTCTCTGATATTTTTTATTGCCTGTTGAATGTGTCTCTACATGCTTCTCCTGATGTCATTTGTCGTATCCACACTTGCACACACTTGTGGGGCTATTGTACGTCTGCAGACCCCAGATCAGATTAAGAAAGGGCTAGTGTGTAGCAAGTAATGCCAAAACTGTGTGGCCTCTGTGTGCACAAATTACATTGCATTGGGATTTTTGGCAAAAAGGACTGGAAATGAAACTAAGCCTCATAAATAAGATTTAGCTCCTGAACGCTGTTGCAGTATGTGGGTGGCAAATGTTCTCAGGGAGAGCTTCAGTTCTTTTGGTTTCCACTCCCAGCATCCAATTGAATGCAGTCAGGGGTTTTGCGAAGAAATTGGAGGGGGGAAGACTTGAGCTAAGTTTCTTTTTCTGCAAGGAAAGATAACCTGCCACAGGAAATTTAAATGCATTCAGCATCACTTAGACCTCCATAGCAAAGAGCTAAAAGACAGCAATTTATTTCAGGTTGGAGATACATGGGTGCCTCATACCTATTCCTCTTCATCAAGGAATAATTGACCAAGTGGGTGGAAGAAGCAGAAAGTGTGTTAGATCATTGATTGGAAGGCACTGTCCAGCAGGGCCCTTTACAGATACTTTACTTCTAGATCTACCAGATATAATTAATCTCTGCATGGATTCAGTTATTCAAAGAGATTACAGCACACTTGAAAACTTTGTAAGCACAGTTATTATCTAGCTCTATTCTGTTGTTTTCAGCCATAAATCTCAAAGAAAAAAGTAGTTTTGTGGCTGGAGAGGCTGAAGCATAACGATATTGGGGGCCAGCCAAAGGTGACCTACATGTCACAGGCAGATCAGAGTGTAGGTTTTGCAGGTTTGATTCTATAGCTATGACTAGTACTATAATATGTACCATAGGTCACAGTAGCATTTGACAGTATGGTAGAGGAGGTGTGAAGTGGGCTATAATGATAAAATTTTAGAAGGGAATAATGAGGTAACAAGACAGTAGGAGTTTCATAAGACAGACTGCAGAGCAGCTGGAAGGGTGAAGATTAATAGTAAAGGATGATCAGAATCTTTGGAATTGTTTTAGTGACATTTTAACTAAGCATTTTTAATAAAGTACTGTTTGTGAAATACTTCAAGTAAGATGAAATCAAGAATAAGTATTTCTACCCAAGTGCCATTAAAATTGCTTCTCCTGAGGGTGCTGCTTCAGAGCCTCAAGTCTCATTGCAGCTTGTGAAAACTGATCCTAAGCAGATAATGATTCCAGAAAGAAATCTGTAGTTGCATTCAAGTCAGAAGCTTGTGATGCTCAGGCAGTGTTTCTCAATTCAGCCAACTCATGTGGATCTGCGCTGAGGAACAGGAGTTACTGCGGAACTTTTCTTGACAGAGGATATGCTTTTGTGGTTGTCATTTCTGAAAGGAGTTGAATGTCGGAGAGAAGACAGGAAAGTAGTGGAGTACAGGGTTGGATATGCAGCTGTAACCTTACAGAGATATTTTTCTGTGGAAAGACTTCTACTGTCAATTACAGGAAAAAAGATGTAGGGAGCAAGTAAGTATAGTGATGCATTATCAATCTGTGTAAACGTGCCAGGTAAATAAGGAGAATTTCACAGTCAACAGCTGAAGAGGGAGGCTGGGCCAGGAGAAAGAAGGTGGTACTTGAGTCCTCTCAGGAAAAAAAGCAGTTTCAGTTCTGTAAAAGGCGTAAGATCAAATCATCCTGGGAATTGTTCTGAGACATCTACTTGTTCCTAACTGAGGAAAAATGTTTCTGTGATACAGTTTAGAAGGGTTGGTTGACTAATGGTTTCTCAGCTGATGTGGGGGGAGAGTCTCAGAGTAATGCAAGGAAGTGAACTAATCATGTAATGTCTGTGGAATCAGTTCTTTGAAGAGTCATAGATAATCAGTGGTTTGCTGATTGAGGAAGGAACTAAGTGATGTTTCATACTGCCCACCAAGGTGTTTCTTTGACTGTAAGTACAGTAATCAGGACTTTCACCCTCCTCCTTTTTGCTTGGTATTCTTGTGGATTTGCCAGAAATTATTTGGGATGAAATACTTAAAGGCCACAGAAGCTTCTGAAATAGATAACAGAAGCTGTTCGGACTAAGCAGCTTGCTACTGCTACATCATGTAAGCACAATTTATCTGCAGAGAACAGAGACCATGTGCTGCACACAACAAACCAGGGTTTTGTACCACTCTTTACCTGAATATCAAAAGCCCAGACAAAGGGAACATCCAATTGGCAAGCAGGCCAACAACAAGGGCATAATCTCTCCAGAGAAGTCAACGCATCTCTCTTAGTAAAGACACTAAGATCATAGTTTCCCAGGCATTTCTATCAGCAGCAGATTCTGCCTCTGCACAACCCTCTCAGTTATACAGACAGATGTCCCTGAAGCCATAGAATGACCCACGTGAAAGAGCCGGGGCAGATGACTGCAATTTTAAAATAACTTTGATAATCATGCCCTATTTAATTAAAAAACTGTAAACATTTTCAGCCCAACCTTAACGACAGTCTTTAACCCCTTATCCAGATCACCACACACTCCTGCAAAAAGTTGTACCTGTGTAGCTGAGGGAGTGAGGCAAGGGAAGGGGTTTGAGCAGTGATGACCAGAGCTGTTTACTGGATGTCAGATGGGCTCTGGTGGGGCTCCCTTGGTCTGCAAGCCACACCGATGATGGAAGTGTGAACCAAGGGAAAGCAACCACCAATCAGGACTCCTAGAAGGAGTACTGAAGAGGAGTTACCCATGGTAATTAGTACCAAGTGGAATCCATCTGTAAATACAATTGCTAGAAATCAGGAGAACATTTTTCAGCGTGCCAGGTGGTATAGTAAGATATAGGGCCTGCTGGATGAAGGCTCTGGGATCTCTGAGGAGTATTTAGGAACTCATCTTTGGTATTCCACTAGACTGTGTGTTGTACAAGCACAAGCTAAAAAGACTGTTTCAATTCTAAAGATCAGTGTGAAATATATGCAGAGAATGCTAACAGGAATGTATTAATAGACTTTCAGAACTTTTTTTGTTGCATGCTTTATATAGGTTGAGGCTTTTAGACAAACATCAAAAGGGAAAAAAACAGGAAAAAAAGATTCTGTGGGAATGGGTATAAGAGTATTCCAAGGAGCAAACTTTGCACCTCCACAGCTGAAGGTGACCTTGAGGTAATCACAAAATATGAAACCCTGCTATGATATAGGTTGAAGAGGTCTAGCTGGCCAACAAAAGTGTTAAATGCAGTACTTTCATGTATTCCATTTATACGATGAAGTTTTTAAGATCAGATTTGACATGAAGCAGTGTTCCAGAAGACTGGATTCATGTTCTTGCCTAGGTTCCTACTTGCAGGTTGATCAAAATCCTCACTCATGTGAGACTTCCTCCCAACTGAATTTCTAAAGCTTAGGCAAGATTGAGCCCTGGACTATATTTATTTTGTCTTGTAACTACCACGCTTGCTTATTTTATATTTTATTGGCCAGGAGCCTGACTATATTTATAACCTATTTGCCTCATATTTATCTCACCAGCCAACCTATCCAGTGTTGGAGCTTGGCTGAAACTGGCAAATTTAGGATCTGATATGTTGAAAAAAAATAATGAGTCCAAATTAAATGGTGCAGATAGAGAGAGCAGCAATCTGGGTCATTTTAAAGAAACCTCAGACAGGGCTAAAGGGCAATGTAAGAACTTTGTTCCCACCAGAGTATACACATTGCAGGACTCAGGCTTAGTTATTACCAGTTGCTAAGGGCCACTGTAGGGTGGGTTTGACCAGGTGTCAAAGTTCATGTGTTCTTGAAGCACATATGTTCTGAACATCTAAATGATCCCTGGGCTTCTGGGTAAGCCCTGAGGTGTCACAGGCATTCTTGAAGGAAAAGAGATCCAGTAAAGCAGTAGTTGTTTAATGCCAATGCTGTGGGGGTAGCAGGAATGGAAAAACATTTGGTGTGATTACATATTAAATTGTTCTGCAAAATATTTGTACATAAAATAACATTGCTTAATAACTATTTTATGAGTTTGTCTTTGGAAAATCTAAGCATTTACTACAATAATACATTGAAAAATAGCTCCCTGGAAAGCATTTAATTCTGCAAATAGTTTGTTTCCCAGCCTGTTCTGAACATGGCTCTAGGGCTTGTCTTTAATGTTATTTATCTCTGTGAGAAAAAGAGACAGGTGAAAAAGTCTGGTATTAGTCTGCACTAAGCAGATGTGGGTTTGGCACTTACATCCAGTGTCGCTTCAGTCTCTCAGTGGCTTTAAAGTGCAGCTATGAAATACAGAACCCTGCTTCCCTAGGAAGCTGCAAGGCACTTGGACTGTGAAGCAGTCCTGTTCCACAGGAGAAGAAGACAAGCTAGTTCACAGGTCATTTGAAACTTGTTTTGTCATACAGAAGACACACAAACATGACATTGTTAATGGCAGTCTATATCCTAAGGAACTTTTTCAAAAAATAAGTGAGAGTAAGAGAATCTGAGTTCAGGGGATCCTGCGTGCAGCTCCTTAGCCAACCTGCAGCCCTGACCATCCTCCTTCTGTTACTAGCTGGTTCTTCAGTGCTCTATGATACATGACAGAGACATTGTAAGGGAGTCTACAGCATGGGCTTAGTTGGTTTCACTGCAGGTTTTTGTCCCCAGCCATAAAAGAAAGTGTAGAATAAAGAAGGAAAAGTGGAGGCTGCAATCAACAAAGTGAGGGTGGGTGGAAGGTTAACAAATACCAGAACTGGTATGAGGCATGATTAAATTGTGAAAGGCTTTGAAAGTGAGAACAAGGAGTTTGCATTTGGAGCAGCAAAAGAGGAGAAATGACAAGAGAACTGTGGAAAAAGAGTGATGTGCCCGAATGAATGAACAGTTCCAGATGGTGTACCCAGAGAGGAGATTACAAAAGGGGAGATGTACAGGCCTTGGCTAGGACTTTCATCAGAATAAGCTGAGATGAATTGTGATACCTTGGAGATGCTGCATGAAACAAATCAGTGACATTTGAAGTACAGCAGCATCAACATCATCAGTGAAATTAGCAGTAAAAACTAAACTCCTCCCTGCCTCCAGACTGTGCATCAACACCTTTGACTGGGGCTCTCAGAGCTGCTGTAAGCTGTTGGTGTGCAGAAACAGACTTGAAATCTGAAGCAGCACACACTTGTGGTGGTCAGCAGAGTAGTTATATGTGCACCCCTGCTATGAGCCTTGCCCGCTGTCCCTTCTCCAGTGAGACACTTTTGCTGTACATCAAACGGGAGAAGAGATTCATCTGCCCCCGTGAGTCAGCAGAACAGCATTAACTCTTTGGGGAAGTGTCAATGCCAGCAAATGGGGCTGAGTCATCCAGGCAGACACAGCTAGCCTGATACCCACCCATTCCTTCAGCTGGGAAGCAGTCCTGAGCTGCCAAAGAGAAGGTGCTAATATTTCCCATTCCGCTCATCAGTCCAACATCATTATTTGCGAAACAGCAGAGAGTTACTAATGTCATACTCAAAAAAAGAAACCTGTCAGCTGTTTCTGAGTTAGATAAAAACCAGATTTAAAAAGAAACAAAATGTTCTTAATTTCCAGAAAATTTGCTTGTTCACAGTACTTATTTTCCCAGCAATGGCCACAATCAGTATGAGCCATAATTAGTCACTCAGACCTCAAGACTTATACCTTTGCTAAGCTGAACTAGCTCCATGGAAGTCAAGGGAGTCAGAGCTTTAATTCCTAACTTCTAAAGAACTCTTGTCCTAGTCCAACAAAGTCAGCTCATTAACAAGGCAGCTGATTGTTTTCAGCAGGATCCTGCACTCACAAATGCTGTTCTGTGTGGTATTATGGACTCAGTGCAGGGGTACACAAGTAAGAACAAACGCCTGTAAGCCTGAGGAGTTGAACAAGCAGCAGAGGAACACCAGCTCTTCAAAGAAAAAGATTTTCTATTTTCATGCAAATGTTCCCAATGTTCTGAAGCAGAAGGAGATGCTTAGAAAATACATGCAGTACAAACTGCTTGCTCTCTAAGAGTTTCATATTCACTCAGCATTACCTGTTCTTTCCACGACCTAATAATCACAAAACAAGTAGGAAATATAGCCTCTGATGTTATGTGCCTGGTTCTTTGCTGAACTGATCAGGCTTAGAAGGTGTGCCTGGATATTTATGATATCTTGGCTTGATTCTGCAAATTAAAGAGGCATACATCTCATCATGTGTATCTTAAATTAGTTTGTGGGATTTCTTGCTTAAACCATCATGTCAAATGCTACTGTTTCTAATAGATACAAGTCCATCACCCACATCATTGCAATTGCCCTTGGCTCTTTTTACTATGTTGCTGTAAAGCACTAGAGCTGACAATTGGGTTTTTATCTTCTCGTGAAGACTGGTAGGAGGTAATCTGTCATAACTGTATTCAGGCTCCTCTTCTCAAGTTCTAGCTATGAATGAAGGCTGTGTCTCTTCTCACCTATACACTATGCCCTAATCCTGCTGCAGTCAACAAACAGTACTGATGGAACTGCTATGGCCCCCTGGTTTCCAGGCTCTGTTATACAAATCCCAAACTCTCAATTATGAGAAGATGGTGTAGGCATATTTGTGCTTCTGGTTACATCCATTGTAGCTGGATAAAATCATAGACATAAAAATAGGATTTAAAAATAATTCCCTGTATTCTTATTGCAAGATAGGAAAATTTAATTAGTCTCTATGGGATTTCCATGTGCCGTGATGGTCAGGGATGCTGACACCACTGGCCCACTAGAAAAAAGTGGATAATCTGAGAGAGAGTTTATAATACTTTAATTAGCCTAATGCCTTATGAGAACATTATTTCTATTGTATTGTCTGCATATTTAAATATTGAATTAGCTCTCATCCCTGACATAAAATACTCATTGGCTACATTTTCTGTTTCATGCCAGATGAATAGCATCTGCAAGCAGCCAGTTAGATCAAAATGTGTTTTCCCAGCTTTTCTGCATATGTACAAGTACAATGCCAGAAGAGACTATTATATTCCACAGGGAAGCAGTTTGCTCAGAGATTTGGTTCAGGATTACCTGAATATCCTGGTTTAGAAGTTCCACAATTTTTAATTTCTGTTAACTTGTATTCATGCTTTTGAGTTTGATTTTGATGTGTATCTCTTGACACTGATGTCTGCCAATACACATATTCCTGCCTACAGTAAAACAGATGGCTTCTCTGTGCTACAGAGTGATAGATGTTAATCCACTGATCATGGCTTCTGAAGTATCTCTGAACGGATGTCAGAGCCTTTATGTGCAGAGCCATATATAATATATACAATGTAACAATATAACTTTTTAGAAAAACCCCATTGTAATTCTTGGACTTTCTGTTTTCAACATCACTGTGTTATCATCCCTGTAGAGTTTTTGTTTTCTAATATGCTGATGTCAAATACTTGCTCAGAAGGCTGGACCCTGACTCACAAGCTCAGAGGCTGCAGAAGTTTCCCCAGGCAGCACAGGTTTTCTGCCAACCAACACTCCCAGCCCTTCTCTTCTATTATTTGTACCTACAGTTCTGAGACTGTGTAACTGAGACTCCAATTTAGACATCTCTCAGTAGGTAAAGTGACCTGCTATGATTTATTTTCTCTTTCTGCCAGCAACTCTGCTTAAATGGACCTACTGAATGGCTGGTCCTAGGAGACAAGGAGCACAGTCTCAGTTTAGGGGCATTTTTATCTCCCATCTATTCCCCCTGCTTCTAGCCTACAAATTGGAAGACAGATTTGATATGTCGGCGGTGATAAGAAGGAAGCCGCGGGAATGTTAAGTAAAGGTAGTTGCTTGTTAAACTGGTAATTGCATAAGGGGGAAACACAGAGCTTAGTGCCATATTTTAACCAAAAAAAAAAACCAAAAAAACTTGTGTCTTACAGAGAAAATCATGTTGTAGGGACAAAATTAGGAAAAATTATGGAGCATTAGTCTTGGTTTGGCAGGATTTTTGGGTTTTATGTGGTTGGAGGAGGTGGGTATTAGACTCTCCAGCTGTTCTCCCTGTTGTCAAGTACACCAGTACCTGGTTTTCTCTAGACAGTTTACAAATGCTGATGCTTTTTTGTCCCATAATTTTATACCTTTGAACACACAAATAAGGAACAAAGATGAGTTTAATAAACAAGACTTACTGAGGCTCTGCTGCTAAGTGAAAATTAATACAGTTAATTTTGTAGCATTACTTCCTTATTCAAAATAGTGTCTTTAAGCATCAAACACTGACATGATATGGTATAAGAATTTCCCCAGTGGTAAAAGAAAATTTTACAATTTAAGCAAAATTGTCCATAAAACTTGAATCTGAGGCTTAACTGACATAGGTGGTCTTGTGACAGTCCTTGGAAGAAAATTTGACCCAAGAACTGTATTTTTTTTGTGTCACTCTTGAGAAGAGGAGCTTGAGACATGCTTGAAAAAGGCATCTTCAAAGGCAAGTCCAAAAACAGTTTCAAGGCAGTAGAGCTTCTTTTGTGAAAATTCTTGTTTACTATAATTGGAACTGGTTTAGGCTGAGGTCTCTTCCACAGGCAATCTGACCTTAAATAAATGAATATAAAATCATTCTGAAGTAGAACTGAAAAACGAAATTCCTCAGGAAATTAAAATTCAAAAGAAATTTGTTTCCAAGCTACTATATGGATTTTAAAGAGCTGGCTTACTACTGTCATGTCAATAACAAAAACTGCTTTGTGCCAGCTGTACTATCTTGATTAATTTTGCACAGACTTTTCATCAAATTAATGTCTCAAATATCCCACATCTGCAATACCACATTTATATACTATTTAATTATTTCATACAAAATACAAAAGGTAATACATACAAAAGCCAATGATCAAGCAATAACACCAAAAGCATTTTATTAAACTAAGCATTTCTACAAGATTACAACAAAACTAAAAACGTGAGAGGGTTGGTTACATCACTGAAAACGGAACTAGGAAGTTGCAAGTTGTCACTAAATGGTTTGATTTTGACAAAGACACATTTGTACCGACTTTACGGGCCATGCCTTTGGCTCATTTACACACCTAATACTGCCCTGATTATTAGCTTTGTTAGAAAAATCCTTTGGAGAGATTTTACGTCTGATTACTCACAGATGGTCAGATTCTTCTAGTCCTCATCATATAATGTGTCCGGTGTGCCAGGGCTGCAAAAAGGTATGGATAGGAATGCTAAACAATTTATTCTAAAGCCCAGATTACAGGGTTTACATCAACATCATCCTGTTGGTTTTGACAGAGAGATTTCTGATTACGACAGAAGAGAGGAGAGGCCTGAGACCATAAATTCGTTTGCAATATGGCCAGGCACCTGCTGAAAATATGGTGTTCTCTGTGATTTCAGAAGTAATTTTTTGGGTCATGTTTTTCAGCTACTAGAAACTGCTTTTGAAGCCAAATCCCTTCAAAAAAGTATTTGTTTCACAAAAAGTATTTACTCCTGAGTCCCACAGGGACTGTCAGTACTAAATGAAGATCTCCAGGAGCTCACCGCTGAAGCTGATCACTGTTTATATAAATGGTATACCTGTAGTAGTACTGCACCTGGATCCATTCAGCTCGCTTCAAAGAACTTACAAGACGTACTAGAAAATTATATGGATGACAGCTTTGGCAGTGCTCTTATACATAGGTAGTCCATGAAACTATTCCAAGAGCTGAACGCCTATACTTGAGGCAGGAGGACCCCATAAATACACATACACTCATATCTATATTGTTTACAGATAATATTATGTTCATATGAAAGCTTATTTTCATTTTCCCCTGAGTTTTCTATAAAAGCCAGGCTGAAACATGCAGTGAGCAATGTTGAAGCTCACTGTAACAACTGAGCTCTGAATGGGAGGCAGTTCCTGGCCCTCTGTATTCTGTCCCCTGCATGGTCTAGTGAAACGCCATATCAGAAAAGGCCCTGGAGGGAATCCTAATCCTTTGAGCAACCTGTCTGGTAACTGGGCAAAACAGGGTGCTTCATTCTGCCACTTCTTCCTTCATCTTCAGCTTGTGATGGCAAACATCTGGGCATATGTCCTGCATTTTGCTCTATACAAGCAAGAATAGCTAAGCACAGAATAGGTAAGTTAGAAGGGACCATTGGACCACTTTGTCCAACCCTCCTGCTCAAATTTGGGTCATCTAGAGCTGATTGTTCAGGGCCATGTCTGGTCAGGTTTTGAATATCTCTGAGGATGGAGATTCCACAGCCTCTGTAGGCAACATGTGCCAGTCTTTGACTATCTATACTTAAGTAAAATTTCTTTTATTTCAACATGTGCATGTTGCCTCCTGTCCTTTAACTGCGTAGCACTGAGCTACAACTCAGAGGGTAGCACAAGGAGAACTAGTTTTGGGCGTGCCTGTGGGTGCCCCTGTAGCCCAAAACACTCCCACAGAGAAACAGCAGCAACAGTCATGCAGGATTTCTCTCCCCAACAATCCCAGAGGGTTCCACTGCTTTTTGATTAAATTGAATAAATAATTCATTTGACACCATAGGGTGCCATGACATTGCTCAAGATGAGCTCAGTGCTGATGGAGTGGGAACTAGGAGCATCACCACACAGGAACAGTGTGAATCTCCTTGGTTGCTGGAGCTCCTTCTGTGCGGCCAGAGGGGAGGCAGGGAGAGAAAGACAAAATGATCCTCAGGCACTTGAGTAACAATACATACCTGTGTGGGGCAGGAGACCTTCTGCTGGA
The DNA here is from genome assembly GCF_965178545.1 of Coloeus monedula. Taxonomy (NCBI): domain Eukaryota; kingdom Metazoa; phylum Chordata; class Aves; order Passeriformes; family Corvidae; genus Coloeus; species Coloeus monedula. The sequence goes on from NC_138781.1 coordinate 46,525,985, forward strand.
CGCTTGCACCCCACTTTGGGAGCTGGTGGCTCTGCAGAGTGTGGAGGGGCAGGCTCAGTATTCTTCTCTCCCCATCCTTTACCTGAAGTTTTCCATAAAAGTGAAACTGAGCCTCATTTGTCAGGAAAGAATGAAATGATCCCTAAGGTTAGCAAAGCACTCAGAGACCCTTTGGGAAGAAAAGTGCTACATAAATAGAAGCTGATTCCTACAGGTTATTAATAGATATATCTGCAAAAGTAATGTGAAAGCTACAAAGGAAAGATCATTCTGAATTAAATTACCATAATTTTTTTCATTGCTGTCTCTTTTCAGGAGACCTGGATTATACTGCTAACAATGACAGGTTTGAATAAGAGACAGGGTTTGTGTGGGCCAGAGGTGGGAACAGAGAAGGAGACTAATTATATCTTTTTTTAACCTTTGTATGCAGCTGGGCAGGATAAAAATGAATTATGCAACCAGCAACTGAGCTGTTATCCCAGTGGAGGCTGCAAAATGTTTCCCAGGTCATCTAGAAACATGATCTAACCTGTCCCATTTCTTCTGGATCTAACCACTTTACAAATCATTAAATAAAATTGGTATTTTCTGCATGCTTCACCTAAAGCTCATGTAATTATCCTATGGACAAACCAAAACAGGTTTATCTCACCTGCTCTTACCTCAACAATGCAGAGGGTGAAGAGTAAGCACTGATGTGCTCTGGGAGAGCTAGAAGTAGCACTCTTCAGTGTACTTTTGGAACCCGGATTTAACAGGCTAAAGATGATGGCACTGCTTTTACAGTCACTTGGAAGTCATTTGAAGACTTTATTGTGTGATATTTATTCCAATTTTAATGCATGTTTTGATGTGAAGCTTTGTTCAAAAGTGAGAAATGGATGGGAAGGTGCCTGTATTACTCAGCAACGTAGCAGGTGTCTGACCAGGAAGAGAAAGAACCCCTCTGCAGGCAGAAATTATGGAGAAATGGAGGAACATGTTCCCATGAAATAAGAACTCATTTCTCTTTGCTCCTTGACTTTCCTGTCCAAAATTCAATTTGAACTACAGTTTAATCTAACTGGTCTATTTCTGATGTGCTGTAGCTATGCCACTCTAAAAGGGGGTCTGGCATGAATTAGAGTATATCCCAAGCAAAGAATTTGACCCTCCAGCCTTGAATTTTTGCAAACTCTATTCACACTACTTTGCAGCACCAAAACACAGGGTCTGTGCCCCACAACAAATTAAAACTGTGTGATACAAAGGGCTTGTTATGAACAGAGCTTTTATGTGGTGCTCTGCAACACTTCAGCTATATCAGACTTGAACTCTGGAGGCTGAATGAAGTGTCTTTGAGAATCTGAACCCAAAATTCACTCAGTTTTGTGTCAGTTTTCCTAGTTGTAATTTGGTCTAGTATAGTATTTATTAAGAGTGAACCAGGACACTAAAAGGCTTTAAAACTTGCAGCTTGAGCCAGTTCACCCAATTCAAGAATTTTGGCTACTTCTTTTTATTTACACTCTTCTTTTCCTCAAGGAAATAGCATCAACTATATCTGTGTTTTGAAAAGAGGGTAAAGAATATGATGCATTTGTTTATGACTGACTTACAGAAAAGGGCAATATATCACTGGGATAGCTGTGCCTGATAGCTTAAATCTTCCTGTGGATAACTTGATACCTCAAAGATGAGTTCATGCCATTTCTTTGTCTTAAGTAGTGTAAAAAAACAAAATATGAAGTGGAAATACTGTACTGAATAAGTTACAAGACAAATTCTGTTCCTGGAAGGTCACATTTTACTGAATTGAGATTTCCCCCCATTCTTCCCTTATGTATCTATATATATATATCTATAAATCTCTCTATCTATGTCTTATATATCCCTTAAATAATCTATGGCCTTCTTGGTATTTGCAGTCAAGAACCTGTGACTTCGCAATTATTTAAACTCTTAAATGCTAGGTAACCTATTGCCGCCTGAGAGACTGAATGCACCCTCACTAAACTGCAAATAATGACCCAATTAAGCTGTAGCCTGTGCCAGTATCTGTAAAAAAGGCCAAGTCAGTTTTTGTACGTCATCCCAATAGAGCAGATCTGTTGATAATTTGGATATAGTGTATAACACCAATGCTTGTGTTAGGAATTTCCCAGTCACAATATCACGGTTGCTTCTCTAGAGGTATCACTGTCATTTACTGGTCATCCACTTGCTGACATGTCCTTCAGAAGACAGCCTTTTCTGGAGCTCTCGTCAGTACCCACAAGTGTCAGTCACAGTGGGGAACAGTCTCCAGCACCCACGTCTCCTGGGTTGGGCTCTAGGTCACACAGTTTGTGTCCTCCTAGAATGTTTAGTACAGTGAGATGAATGTGAATGGAGCTCCTGAGCTTGTGAAGGTCCAGCAGGTTAAATGCCTCTAGCTTATTTGTCAAGCAAGTGAATATAATCCAGTGCTGCACTCCTTTATGACACCTCATGAGAAGTGAGATCAGCATTTTAGCTCCTGTTTTCTAAACCCTTTATTAGGCTGATCTTGCTTCAGAATTAACTTTGCAATGTTCTGCTGGATTTGGAACCAGTACTTGAGAATGCAACTACCTTCTCATGGAGTGAAGGGATGTGCAGGTATGTGTTGCACATCTGTGGCCTCCAATATATTCATTCCCAGGCAAATGAAGAACCCATGCAATAAGCACTTATCACAAACATAATCACAACTGCCCACAAGGAGCAAACTTTATATGAGCAGAAGGAATCAATCTAGGAATCAGCATCACATCCTGAATGCCATGGAAAGTTACCAGCAATCCTGCCCCAGTTGAGAGGACTTGTGACTGTTTGCATTAGCTCTGAAGAAGCAGATGATAGCAGTAAAGCAGCTTTAGAACAGAAATCACTGAAAACATTTTGAGGAACTAAGGAATTGGAATTGCATTTGGCATTCAAGAAAGAAAGAAAGCAGCTGTTGCCTCATATATATTTATTTAATTTCTTCAGGGTTTTTTGGGTAAAAGTGCTGTTGGCTCTATCAAAACAGCACTCAAGGTGTGCAGGATGGTGCTGCCCATTTGGCATACCCAGACAGATGCTTGTGTGTCCCAGAAATATAATCTTTATTCTAGATGAAGAAAATGATCCCCGAATAGACAAAAATTAACAAGATGCATATATTTCACATGACTTCAGCAGGAAGTTACACTGGAATGAAATCACTGGGTGTTCCTTCCAGCACAGGTGCCACCTCCAAAAACAGCTGATTTATCCCCAAGCCTGGTGTTTTCTTTGCCAGCCAGTCTCAAAGGGACAGTTTAGAGTGCACATGGACATGAGGCTTTGACTCCAGCTGCAAATAGCACTGTGGAGAAGGGGAAGGCCATGTAGGTGGAGCTGGATGTATATGTGGGGAAGGGGAGGAATGACTTGCAGCCTTGCCAACAGCCCCCTGGTGATGTAGGGGCTGCTTGTGGTCCAGCACCACTTCTGCAAGCACCTGGAATGCTCACCATGGCTGACAGACAGTGGGTGCTCATTGGTTTTCCAGCAGTGCTTTTTTTTTTCTGAATGGGAGGCACAATTCCTAATTCCTTCTTAAAATAAACAAATAAATATAATTCAATTTCACCATTCCAAATTAAGACAGAGAAAGCAATACATACTCTACATACACACAGCTACCTTTTGAGGAGACAGACATTTTCCATTCTGGGCATCAACAGAGGCTTTGCACTTCAGCCATCTTCCCAGGCAGCATTTTTAATTAAAATTGTAACTTATTCAAAGGAAGAATCCAGAATAATCTGGATCTTTCTTCCTTTCATCAATCCTCTGCCCTAGGCAAGGAGATAATGAACTAGTCACTTCAAAATAGTGCTCACCGTGAGCTAATTTATTTTGTTGTGTTACCAAGCTTGAGGGTTAGTACAGACTGCACATTTCTCCCAGAAATGACAGAATATTTTGAGCTGACTGATTTGAGACCTCAGTGGCTTTAGTTGTCTGCCTGCTTGAAGCTTTCTTCCTGCCAGAGAAACAAGTACAGTGAGTCACTGGGAAGGGCACTGCAGTGGATTGCATTGGGGGCACACGCAGAGGGAGACATGAGGTCTCCCATGAGGGATGTGCTGGCCCATGAGATGACAAGAGTCACAGCACTGCAGCTGGGACGTGGGTTTTAGCAAGGTTCCTAGGGGCATGAAGCCCCACCAAAAAAGCACCCTGTGTACATGGAGCAGTGCTGTTGCCTTTCTCCCAGCCCACTATGACAGAGCAGCTGTTGTTCCCAGCTCCAATTAAGCCAACCTGGACATGCAGTACAGGGGATCACAAAGGTGGGTAAAGGCTGTGAAGCTGTGGAGGTACCTGAGCCTTCAGCAGAGAAGGGGGAACACATTGCATGAGGGCTGACGCTTCCAGAGCAAAGAAAATGAGATAGAAATAATCTCTTGTGAAGTGAAGACTGTGGCCTCATCACAGATCTGTTTGCTTGAAAATTATTCTTACAGATGAGCTAAATAGAAATCTGTTTTGTTAGGAAACTCATCTAAAGTTTAGCTCCATTGATCTCAAGTTTAGCTCCAGATTTACAGACAGCAGGGAACCTTTCTACTAATTGGAGTCTAGCATCAGTTGGAGCTAGCAGAATTTTTATACAAAACCTTTTAAGGGAAGAAAGTTTTTTAAGGAAGGCCTGTGACATTTTTACCAACCAGATTCTTTTGTGTGTTACTCAAAAGTATGTGAAAGGCAAAGGGTGAGAGTAAACAGCAGGTATTATTTCTGATCAATTCACTTCCATTATTTAGACTTGGGCACTTGTAGAGCTGAAACTTCAAGTAAAGCTCATAAGGGGATGGAATCAAAGACATAAAAATGCCTGTAGGAATCTCAAGAACAAAGTGGCTTTGTGAAGTGTATTTTTGGTCTTGGAATATGGGAAGAGTTTGTGAAACCTAAGACAGTCTTTACTGAACTAACATTGATGTCCAACCTCCTAATGAATTCAGGCTCTTGTTTCCATTCATTGATATTTTTATTTAGACCCTTTCCTAAACTTTAGTCCCTTTCTGCAGAGGAGGAAACAAATTCCTATCTACTGTTGGACACACCTGCTTATATCCCATCAGAACCAGACACGAGAAAATCTAATTCTTTATTTAGATTTATGTAATCTAATGCCTGTATTTGTGCATTTCTTGGTGGACTTACTTAGATTTTCCTACATAGTGATTCTCCTGTGGTATATTTGTATCAGATTACCCTGTTGTATATTTATATCACCCTGTAGAGTTTCCATTAACACCACCAAACATTCAGCCTTGAGCAGTTACAGTAACTGCACAGGACCTGGAAAAGATATCTCTCTATTTATAAGTTAGGAAATCAGCAACCTACATGGTAACACTTGCTGTAATTCAACAGTAGATTTTTAATAATGTAAACAGAAACCAGGGGAATCAAATCTAAAGTAACGATTTTAGTTAAAGGGAAAATATGTAAAGATGAGGAAGTCAGTGAAAACCTGCCTGTTCACTGTAGGTAGACCTTATTTTTGAAAAAAAAATCTCATATCAAAAATTGTATAGCATTTTTTTTCTGAATGGAGTATCGTACTACTTATTTTTCTTCAGTAGTGGTGATGTTAATGCAAGTTCTCTGTCTGTTTTCATAGTTCGGCAGCTTGTTTAGTAGATCACTACAAATGCTCCAGGTTTTACTCAGAGATCTTTTCCAAACAGGATCATTACTGTTGGGTGACCAAGATGCTGTCAGCTGTACAGTGAGCTCCCAGTCTTTGTCTTGTGCCCATATCTGCCCATGGCTCTGGGCAGTTCTTTCTTGGTTCCAGCAGTACCGCCTGAGAACAGCATTGGTTCTGCTCATGGCTGTCTGGAGACTCAGAGATGCCTAGCACATGGAAGTACTTGTTTGCCTGCCCCCTGCTCTGCTTTGTCAGCTCTGTTTAATCTGCCTGTGACTGTTGGTTCACATACATCCTTAAAAGCAAGATGACCCCACCAGCATTTTTTTCTGAAGCAGGTGAGGGAGCATTCACAAGGTCCCTTCCTCTGGCAGAGCTGAAGCAGTGGCAACCAATACAAATGGAGTGACAGGAAGTTGGAATGGTACAGCTGTTTGCAAAGGGAATTTCTGTGTGTATATATGTGCATATATAGGTATGTACATTTTATGATCTGATAATTTCTCCTTCAGAAGAAAAATGGTTCACAGTCTGCAGGGAGCAGACTCACCTCTGTCATCTAGTAAAGGGGCTGTTTCTGCCACAGCTAGAGAAAAAAAATGGCCTTTTTTCTAAAGAAGAGCCCTTTGAAGCCAGTCCACCATGACTTTGCAGAAGGGTTAAGGAGCTTATTCTGTTTTTTTAACCCAAGACAAAGAATTCCCTGAATGAGTCACCCCACCCCACACCCCAATGTTCTTCTTACAGGATGTCTGAAGAATGAAAGAGGATTGAGTTTTTATTTTTAACATGCCCATTTCCTTTGGCTGCGCTGTGAGTTGAAAAACCTTCATTTGTATTTCAATGCTGTAGGGTAACTAGTTTCCTAAAACTTTCCAAAGGCAAGAGATTTGCAGTCATACCTTATTACATGTTTATAACTATACTTGGGAAAACGTGCATGACCCAGAAATGTTTGCCAATATTTAAGGGGATTTGCTGAACACCGAATGGATCTCTCTTACCATTTCATGGTGATTTTCTGCCATCCGGATACTGCTTTTTATCTCGGTTCTTGTAATAAAACATCTCTTCCCACATTCACCTCTTCTGTAGTATGCATAAACACTTATTTAGTGTACGTATTACTGAATACTGAATGATTAAATTGCTAAGTTGGATGGATTCAGTAATAAATCATTTTACCATCAGTTTAAGTCTTGCTTTGCTTTTCATACTAAGAGTACTTGGTATACTTATTTTCAGCAGTACACTGAATCTAAGTCAGTGTTACCTAATTTATAGCATATCCTTGATATATTCTGGTCCATTAAACAAAGGAATGTCTTCACAACCTCTTCCATAGATGAATTATAGCACTATTTGAGTGTCTTCATTTGAAACATTCCTTTGCTGTAGCCCACGTAGGACATTCAGTTCCTCTGATCACACTTCCATGTGGGATCTGGGTAGCTATGCTGCAATGGTAAATCCTGTGCTTGCTTTATGGAATAAGCTTGATTTTGAATTTAAACAAATGAAAGGTTAAATTTTTTTCCTGTGCTTACAATTCTTATCTTTGGCTTTTAAAAGGAGAAACAACCAAGAAATGCTGAAAGCGGGAAAATCTGCTGGATTCCAAAGGTATTACTGCCAAGAACCCAAATATGTAAAACACAGACAATTGAATAGTCAAGGACATCTTTTCATAACTCACATAACTCCAAATTATTTCAAGTGTCTTTTTTTTTCTATTATTAGGAGCTTCACTTGTGTAAAATGTTGTGAGATGAAAATATTGTTTCTACTGAATAACTATAGGACGTATATAATTACCTAAAAAAATCTTATTTTGATGAAAATTTGTAGTAGCCATAACTATATATTGAGATATGTAAGTCCTTATCATACATATAAAGAAACTTAATTTTTGCTAGCAGATGGGGTATTTAATTCTATTTCCATTCCTTTCCCAACAAACAGACATTCAGTGCAGGCAAGTTGCATTGGTGTGCTTGTCAGACATTCACTTTCTCAAAGGTATTTAGGCAATTCTGATGTCAAAGGGAATTTGTTACCTAAAATATCACAGAGGATCTGGGGATGAACTCCTCACAAAAAAAACCCCCGGGATTAAGCATGTTTCAATTCCACTAAATTTGGTGGCATTTCCCCATGTACAAATAGCATAATTTGGACTGATAGCTATTTGCATAGTTGGTCAAAAAAAGCTTGGGGGGAAAAAAAAAGAAAGCAGGGGTGAGGAAAAGCAGAGAACAAGGAGTCTGGTAATTCCAGAGAAAAGAGAAATCAATCCTTTGAGGGCTGGAGAAAGCTGAAGGAGTAGGAAGAATCCCCAGACGTGGTAAAGAAAAGTTCTTGCAAGACTAAAAACAAAATTTCAAATATTAGCAATTACTTTCAAGGTGTTATCAGCCATCGCTGGTGTGTTGTCATGGGGAGAAAAAGGCGTTGCAGCATCAAAGGAAACAAGGAATCTAATGAAGAAAGAAATTAAAGGAGTAATTTGCATCTATTTGGTGGAACAATCTTCAGAGGCACTTTTGTTAATTAGAAGGTTTGAGCTGCACATTTTAGAGTACTGAGAGGCTGGTGGAAATCTCCAGACATGTTTCGAGGCAGCAATTTGTATGGTCACAGAACATTTCTATAGCATTACAATTTATCAGCGAATTGAGTTATTTTTCCTTCATCACTTAAAACTCGACACTCAGAAGGGAAAATGACCAGCCACTTGCAGGAGCCTTTTTCTCTGAGCAAACATAACACTTAAAAGCTCATATTTTCTTCCAGAACTTTTGATACTCCCTCTATGCACTGGGGTGTGACTATGAGTGTCCCTAGTCTTAACTGTGACAGTTTGCTCTTCTTGTGTTGTGGGTTTTATTAATTTCTTATTATAGTTTTGTGAGTGTTTAGAGGTCTAGATATCTTTTCTGAAAAAAGTAAATAAATAAAATATACATAAAGGGAGAAAGAGACTAATTCCCTGCTCCACTAAAATTAATGAAGACAGAACAGCAATCAAATTTAGCATACTTTCTGGTAGTGTTCAAGGCTTCAAATGTTAATCAGGTGGATTTTTTTTATCATTAGCATCTAAAATTTCAAATAACAGAAGTTGAGTTTTTAAATCCATATATATTTTACGAGTCAAGAAAAAGTCTTGATCTGTCAAACTTCTTTACATGTTTGATTTCAGTAAAACCGAATTTATTTTTCTACAGATTTTTTTTAACCACAGACATAGAACTTTTCATCCCTTATACAGGAACTCCCTCAGTCTGAATGCTTTTTCCTTCCTTTCTGCCTCTTATTTCCTTCATCTGGGACTTTCTCTGGTCCCCACCTTCTCCATTCCCTGGCTGTGTCTCCTGCTTCAGAATATACCATGTCCCTGCCCCTTTCCTGTGCACCCAGCTCTGTTCCTTAGGTGGATAATTGCCTGCAACCATTTCACCCAAAAACAATTACTTCCCATCCAGTCTCATATCCTTGCTGGAGTCAAATTGATTCAGAGCCTTAAATTATCCCTGAGGTCCGCTCCACTGACATAAATACAGGGGATTTAACTATGTGTTTTCCTTTCAAACATGATTTTTTAACATTTCAGTCTTATGTATGTTTTCAAAACATATCTTCATTGAAAACTATGAAAGCAAAAGCTCATTCATTCCCTTTGAGTAATACCTATTCTTTGCACCCAGCAGCTGTTGCAAATATAAAAATCTATTTTTAAAATCAAAACAAGCATACTGCTTTCACAGCTTACTTGCTTTTCCCCTCATTACCGATCTTTTGCTGTAACCATGGATCTATCTATAATGACGTGTTTTGTGTGTACTAAACTTTGTACTGCTGAAAAAGCACTGACCAAACTTGCCTGGAAGTCTCAGATGAAGATTGCTTAAAGGATGTGGCTGAAACAAAAAGGTATTCCTACCATTCCATAAATAAATCCTCCTAAGTGTAAATTGTGACCATTCCTCAGTCCGTCTGAACAATTCAGGTTTTTCAGAGAGCTGCTTTTATGTAAGATGAGAGAGCTGTCTCCATGACATGATGCTCTGCTTCTCTTCACCATTAGTTGGGCGTTAGTTGTTCTGTCTGTAAATAGACAGGCACAGATGGTACCACGACTCTCCGAGCCTCCACACATCTTGCACTGCGAGGATTTTTGTTATTCTTGCTATGTCTCTAGCAGCTCCTACTCTTTCCCAACAGTTTGTTGAGAAGAAAAATGGAAGGCTAAAGAACAATCAGTCCCTTTCCTCTCTAGGATTGCCGAAGTCTTTAGACAGGACAGCAGCCTCATTTTTACTTTTTTCTTTGCTAGGGGAACCCAGCCATGGGCTCACCAATGAAGCAAAATTTCTGCCATCTTCTTTAAGTGAAGTCGGTCCTCCCCAAGACAGCTGAGATGCCTGAGACAGACTACATGCCCCAAAAGCATTAAATTGTGAGACTCAAGTGGTACATCCTCCCTCAGTTCCCTACAGCTCTGATCACCACAGTTAAAGAACCATGACAGATAAAAGAGAAGCTGGTATCTTGAGAGACTGCCTCAGTGCACAGGAATAGCATTTGCAGGAAAACAAGCTGGAACAATTAGCAACGCTGAATCGGGAGAGTGCATGGATAAGAAGCATGTGACAGATTCATATTCCCCGCTCCCCATGCCTGCCATGGAGAAGGTAAAATGGGTGCTGCTCATTAGCCTTTCACATAAGAGAAGAACAACTGAAAGGCAATAAATTTGAAATCTGATAAAAGGAAGTCAGTTTTATTGAAAGTACAGTTAACCTGATAAAATAACCATTGAAACCAAGAACTTAGCGAAGCTATAAAAAGCATTAGATGTTTTTATATATTGTTAAAATATTAATTTAATATTTTCTCTGTCCCATCTCATGTAAGGTTATAATCTTCTGTTTCTCTAGAGAAGTCAATTTACTAACAAAAAGATAAGAAGTAGTCTCCCTTTCTATGAGCAGGCAAATCTCCTATTTGTTTACTACTTGGTTTTCATCATCTTCCTCTACGGTCTTGTGGAATGGAAGAATCAGTGACATGGTGATGGGTGGACCATTCACCTGCTCCTTGACAGCAGTTCCTGCATTGTCACCTATGAAGCTACTAACAAGAAGAAAAATGATAAAGGTTAAGTCAGTGTGTTCATGAATGGCTCATCTCACTCCTGGGCCTCATATTTTTTGTTTAAATCTGTGTAATATTTTTTGGGGAACCAAGTTTTTTCAGATACACTAATGCAACTGGAGTAGACAGAAGAGTAACAGCTGTAGATGGAGAGCAAATTTCTCTTTTTCCACCCCACTTCCTCCAAAGAAAGACATTGGAATAGCAGCAATGCAGCTGTGAGCTTGGTGTGGTGAAATACAGACCAAATCCACTGGGTTTCCGTGGCCAGGGGATGGTTTGCTCCATCTTCATCCACCTCTTTGATATGACTGCAAACTCATCCACTCATCCACTCTGTAATGATTCAGGTTATCTTTATCCAGGTACTGTGGCAAGACAAAAGAGCCCTCCTTTTACAGGGAGGCATGCCCATATACAGCAGCCATGGTCTCTGGCTGGTCCCCAGAGACCTGTGGGCAAGCAGGAGCGGTGTCAGAGTGTGGACCACCACACACAGCGCTCCTCTTACCTGCTGCTCTGCCCTGTTCAGGGGAGTTTATCTACATCTCTATTTATTACTCCATCAAAGCCCTCTCATAATCAAGACCACAATATCCTCCTACAGGGACAGGCTTGCAGGAGAGGAGAGTGTGATGAAAATATTAAGAGAAGGAACATCATGGCTCACCTCTTTTTAATGAAAGGATTTCCTGAGAACAGTCCATCAAAAGGGCTATACACCTAAGGGATAGATGAGTTTCCTAGAATTCAACAAGAAAAGCAAAAACCACCTTAATACTGAATAGAAACTGTGACTGTCATGTAGAAATAAATCTATGACAATCTGCAGAGGAAGCAGTTGAAGGCATGAAAAGCCTGATGAGATTATAAGTAATATCATACATTGCGTTACACTATGCTCACTCAATTTGTTTTTCCTCAGCTACTCAGTATAGACTGCTATCAGTTCACCCCTTATCTGCTGCAGACTTTGGCCATCTCTTGGCTCCCCCACAAACGAGACAATTTGGATACTGACATGCAGAAATAGGAGGTGTCTCACTGCGGATGCCAATGTAAGTGGCAAATCTGGGTGAAATCCTGACTGTGTGAATGGCTCAGGATATGCCAGCATGTGTTAGAAAAGGCAAGTAGAGTTGCAGTTCTTTGAAAATGTGAAGACAAATAAATATATAATTCACTTGATGGAGTCGGTGGTGATGACTTTGAAGTGTGTGGAGTGGTTTTGCTGGTAGTTGTCTTGTTCAGGCTTTTCTGCGTTCTTTATCCTGGACACTGTACAGGCATTCCCAGGGAAGCTTGCTGACCTATACTGGTGCAGAATGCAAGATATGGTCAATTCCTCCATGCTTGGTGCCTTCCAATTAAAACAGTCTGCCTTCCTAGAACATGCGCATTAACTGGACACGTGTGATTAGGATCAATACAGAACTGCAAAGGGAAATTTATGGGCATCGGCATCCAGTGTCACCTAAAAGCAATGCTTGCAGATCTGTGAGACTCTCATGGACTCTCTTGCTTAGCTGTCTGTCTCCCCAGCACACCCGAGCTTGCCTTTCAGAGTTGGACAAAAAGCCTGGCATGTACCACACAGCACCACAACGGGGTGAGCCCCCAAGGAGGTTTGCTTTGGAGGCTGCTATGGAGGTCTTTAATAATAGTCCCGATTTTTTTCTGATTTCTGCCAACCGAACTCCGTGTTCTGACGATGAATCGAGCAGTTAGAGCCAGGTCCGCGTCTGCCACTTAAACCCTAATGCTTTGGCGCTGAAGCAAGCCACTTGTGGGAGTTGCTAGGTAACTGTAACCTGCTCACAGATTATGTGAGCCAGTGAGATACTTCTGATGATGTCATGATTTAGATTTGTATTTCATCTCTTAAAAGAGTTTTCTCTCCGTTTCCACAAGAACAGGTGTGTGCGGGAGTTCTTCAGTGAGGCAAAACTTCTCTGGCCCAGCATGCTTATGCAGCTTAATTTCACTCTTACAAACACTAATAAAGCAATATTGACCAGGACTTCTCAAAGTGTGATTTTAGGGGAGAACTTATAGCTGTTCAGGCCTCTTTTATCTTCTAGACACCATTTCAGTGGAAATACAGATATCTTCATTGGCTACTCCACAGCCTTCATGTGAACAAAATGATGGCTTACTTTCTGTTATTAGTAGCCTATAACAGGAGTGTTGTGATTATGCTTTTCAAGAACACAAAAATCCAAATATTACATGTCAGATATGGACTAGACCGCAGAGTTATGCTCCTTCCAATACTAACTACATGCCTAACTTTAATATTTATTACAAGGACAGTCTAGTTATGGCAATATGTGACATTACAAGTGTGTGTAGCACATCACTAACAAGGCAGATGGGAAAATCTTCTCCACCAAGATGCTTTGGACATGTTGTGATGAGTATAGGATTGATGAACAGGAAATCCCGGAACTGTGGGAGATATAACAAGCCAGGACTTAAGAGACTTCAGCCCTAAACCTGGGCTGAACAAAGACTGCAAAGTGTGTGTGTTTCCTCATTCCTAAACCAAGAGGGGATGCACTCCTCACAGCATAGTGAGTCTGAAGGCTTTTTAGTGGCTCTCCGCCCATATGGGAAGGCAGGGTATGAAGGCAGGGGAGTGATCGTGTCTGTGTGGTTTTGACACCCACTGGGGCTCTGCAGATGCATTTCTCATTTCCCTTGCTTTCTTCCTCCAGCCTATCAGTAAGAAACCTCTCTCCCTGAAACCCATTCTTTGCTTGGAGATCCTCTTGGGTTCGAGAGTGTTCTGTAATCTTTGAACAGGCCATTTTGCCAGGAACATCAAACTGAAGCAGTAGCTGGTGCAAGCAAGGAGAAATCAAACCCTTTGTTTCCTGTCCTCTGCTTGTAACACTCGTGCATCCTCTGGGAGCTACTGCCTTCATCCCTGACACTCCTAACTATCTACTGGTTTTTCTCTCCCTGTTTGCCTGTCTGATTTGATCTTCTTTCTCTTTATTTCTGTCTCTTGCTGTCATTCTCCCCATGTGTGCTGCTCTTCCCCAATGTGTATGAATCCCTAATCAGTGCAGAGCTCAGGTCCTAGGCATGTGCTGTGCCAGGCTGCTGCGACAATTAGCTAACATTTGGAGAGTGCTATGTCTCCAGCGTGCTATTTTAAGATGCACAGTCTTGATCACATGCACAGGTCTACCTGGCAGAAAAGGAACTGAGACAGAGCATACAGCTGACATTCCCTAGGCTCTGGATGAGTGCCAGTATTAAATGTACTGTTCAGCACAGGAAAGACCATTTTCTGCAGAGAGAGGTCTAACAGGCACTCATGAGGACAGGCAGAGTCCAGTCGGAAGGATGATATATCTCACTGTCAGCGAATGCTTTGGTATTTTCACCTATCCAGGGTGATCAGACAAGAACCCCCCTCCCTCACAGATGAACCACAGGAACGTATTCTTTGTGTCAGTTCCACAGAAATCACTGGGATTATTTGCAAAAATACAATCAAACCTGGGGAATTCAGCTGATTTATGGTACAATTTTTTGTACATTCTGTGCATAGAAAGTGAATAGATTTTCACTCTGTTTAAACTGTACAAGGTCACTGAATTGAGCAGGGACCAAGTAATGGCAGGAACATTTTTCTCCCCTGCTTCATGGTATGATACCTCTCCTGATACATAATATATTTACTGTCATGGCCAAAGAGCAGAGCAGACCTGCCAGTCCTCTAGTAACCCTCCTGTTCTTCTGCCTGCAATTTTTTAACTAGTTGAAAGCATTAAGTAAATGAGAATGATTACAATTGTTGATCTCATTAGGAGACTTTTATTTTCATGTATATTTTACATACTGAGACATTCTGCTAGATCTAATTTACGAGCAGTCTATGAAGAATTAAGTGACTGAGATTCCTAATTCTTCACATTTTCATTTTGCGTTCTGCTTGATTCCCTGTGTGTTGTGATGTTCAAACCAGAGATTAACACTTCACAAAGCTTCCTGATATTTTATAGAAAGTACCCAAGGTTTTTGTACAGCTGTCCAGCAATGGCAGAGCAGAGGGCTCCAGAGCTTAACAGAATGATCAAATATATAGCTTGAGTCATGTCAGTTTGCATATCATTAAAACTTGGAACTAAAGATTTGATGATTTTCAGAAGTGAAGTAAATTAAGACCAGTGTAAGAACTGAACCAAAATGAGGATTTAAGTGTATCCTTCTCTTAATTACCCAGCACAATCCTGTCATTAATAAATGGCTTAAGTGTCAAGTAAAAGGAAGTCAATTACATAGAAAACTGGTAATCATCTATTGAGTTGTCTAAAAAACCAGCACTTTCCAGTAACACAGTGTAATATTTATGAGTTATGACTAGTGGTGATAGTTTCTCAAGGCAGATGATCAGACTATACATAAAATAAATCAGACAGCAGTAGTTTTGGAAGGTGTCATTAAAGTCCACCTTTAAAATCTCGTAACTTTCCAATGCAATCACTCTGGGGAATGAAGTTTTTCATTGCTTAGTTCCTTCCCAAAGATGATTCCTTTTAGATGTTCATAATCATTCTAGCTTCATATCTACATTTGTAGAACACCTTATATAAGCATACTGTTTTGTATGATTAACAGAGGTATCTGCTGATGAAAAAGTATGGTGATACAGGATAAGGGGTTGGATTTAAGAGAGTACATGTAACTCCACAAATGTTGAGGGCCAACGATAAATGCTTCACTGTACAAGTTGATGATGGCAATCTGATAATTCACAGGGGAAAAACTTTTTTTTTTTTAAGATCATTTTTATGCTATTTTGTTTTGAATAATCTGATTTTTCTAAACAAGAGACATGTTAATAAATGTTCATTAAAATACCACAGAAATTACAAGCAGTGTTTGAGTAACCCTTTCTTGGGATTAAGGTTTTGAAATATTTCTCCCAAGGTTTGTATTCTGTTCTCATCTCATTATTCAGAGACAGCTTGCAGAAACAGTTATAATTTATTATGCTCTAAAGAAAACAGCTTACCCAGATGAAGACATATTAAGATCAGCTGGGCTTTAGTAGTTCAATTTGTGTTTGCATTGTAACAGTTAGTTACATTTAGGAAAAACCGTGGTTGTCCTGGCCCATTAGGCATGATTTTCAGCATTTCTGTGGCAGCTGTGCTTTTTGGAAGCACTTCCCAGCGCTGAGGACTCGAGTCAGATCCCCTTGGACATGGAGCAGTTCAGTCCTGCTCTGTTCATTTATGACAAGGAGACTGGAAGCATGATAAAAGGTGCTTCTCCCCAGCCTGCATGGATACTTTACACTTCCAGAAAAATGATTCTGTGTGACTACAACAAAAGTAGGTGCCCTTTATCCCAGCTCCAAAGGTTGTTCATGGCTATTTATTCAATAGCAAAGCTCTTCCAAACAAAGGTTTTCCAAAGGGGTAGCTGTCCCCCAGCACACATCCCTCCAGAGAGCTGAAAAGCAGTGACAACTTTGAGGTCCCCCTGAAGATACCAGCAGCCACTGCACAGGGCTGAGGCTTGCATTCCCAAGCACCCTCCACAAAGACAGGGTGGGCCTGCCATGCTGCTGCCACTGCTCCTCCAGGCAAGCATCACTCCTGAAGCTGGCTATAGCCTCCGAGCAAAATGATGATCAGTTGCATTTTATTTTTATACCCTGAACTTCCATCTTTACACCGATAAGGGAACAGCTGCCTCTAATCTCTCTTCTAAATCCTGAGCCTCATATGGCAACCTCTTGGGCATCATGGATGCTACCCTTAACTGGCCAATGAGACTCAAATGCCAGCTATTATCCTTATGGCAACTATGTATCGCATTAGTTGTGGGTCTTTTTTTGCTGCCTGTTTAATTTTCTCAGCAGCAGTTGGGTTGCAGGAGTCAGAGAAGAACTCTGCAGTCACTTCTCTTGCTAAAGGCTGAGATTCACTGACCAGTGGCATGCAGAGAGTTGTTGGGGGCTGCTTTGACATTAAAGGTTTCATTTCCAGAGATTGTCACATGATGATGCCAACTGCTAGGGAAATTTTAAGCACAGATGACTAATGCATAGTAAGGTAACCTGTGGACTAGCTGAGCTGCTATTCCTCCAGAAAGGCTGCCTTATAATAAGTCATTTAGATAAGAGCAGAGGGATGCTCTGGCCTTGGAAGTGCAATGGTTTGAGTTCACCATTGCCATAAGAAATGTGAAGGGGGGCTTTCTCAGCAGGATAGGCAAAATGCAGCTTTCCCACTACGGAAGAGACTTGGCAAAGACTGCAGAGGTGAGGCTGTGAGAAGCTGTTCTGCTCTGTAGATCTGGTCTTGCAAAGAAAATAGTCTCCATATACTCTTGGTATAATCTCCCTTTCGGAAAGTAAAGAGGGGACCTGCATCTCAAATGATTGTAAAAATGTGAAAACAGATCAATCATGTGGAAATTCTTCCTTTTATCTATCAGGGAAAAGCTAAACAAGGGTGAAAGAAAAATTATTTCCATCTTCCCTGAAATTGGTAGGTAAGTATTAAAAGGCATTCACTCTTCTTTTAGCTAACTTTGGCTAAAAGAGAGGAATTCCAAAATCTTGCCCACCACATACTTCTGTGTGGGTCAGTGGACGCAATAGTGAGTAAATCCAAACTCCTTTGATTCAATCAATGCCTGGAAAAGAGATGGGGAAATGCATAGAGCAAGTGAGGTACAAGAGACTGGGAAGAGGTAATTTTCTCTTTTTGTCACGAAGAGGAGTTTTATAAAGGGCTCTGCAGTTGGTGCTTGTAGCCAGATAAGATTTAATATATATTCTTTCTGATGGTGATGAATTCCATTGGTCAGAAGAGATCCTTTTCCATATATGCAATACAGAAGTCTTGGAAGGAATATTTTTGGCTAAAATGACTGGAGTAGTACTACAGCTGCAAGCTGGCAGCTTGTCTTCAGAGCTAGTGGTTTGTTGACTTAATATTCCTCTTCCAGGAAAGCCTGTGTGCTGAACAAAGACCAGGCATTGTTTGTGTTCCTGGCTGTGCACTGTTTGCTCAGATATGGAGGGGTAATTCTCATGAGTCCCCTTGCCCAGCCTTCACCCCACAGACAATACAGTATGTTAAAATGTGAGTTATCTAAGTGATAGCAAACATCAAGAAGAGAGGTTCATGCTTAAAAAATTAATTCTTCTCCTGAGTTAGATTCACCAGCCTTCTAGTCTGAGTCTACAGCCAGAATGGCTGAACACCAGCATTTCTTCATCTGAAGATGGTTCTTTTATATAAACAAATACGTGCATGATGTATGCAGGGAGACATCTACGAACATTTGCAATTCACTGTAGTGACAGCAGACATAATTCAAATGGCATGAGGGATGTTGAGATTATTTTGCAGAGAAAAATGCCATAACTTCAGCCTCATACAATTCCTACATATTTCACAGGGCCTCAGTCGTTGTTTAGTAATTCACAATATGAACCCTTTTAAGAAGTTGCAAAGAAGCTATTTATCTCATTTATCAGACTAGGTAACAGAAATTAAAGTAGATTCCATCCCGTGCATAATCAGGGCACCGGTCCATTCCTGGTAGCATAACCCTGAGATGCCTAGTTTTCTTCAGGCCCATGCTCCAGTGATTCATGCAGTGTTCAGTCCATCCTACCTCCCTTCTCTCCCAGAGTCATTAGCCATTCTGCTCTATTGTAGGCACAAAGGAACTTTCCACCCACCTACACTAAACCTAAAAAAAGCCAATAGAGCCTTTGGGCCACGTATTTTCTGTGCTCAATGTACTGATTTGTATAAACATATATTAGTTTTATTTCCTCTGGCAGCAGATTGCACTGCCAAAAGTTTTTCATCTTTATCATGCTTGTACTGGGAGTGGTTTTGCTCACCTGTGGTATCCCAAACACCTCGCTTTCCAGGACAGGAAAGGATACAGAGGAGAGCAACTAAGGAAGGAATGTCACAGGCCCCTTCCACTAAATGACGGTTGGATTAAAAGGGCAAATGTCCAACCTGCTGTAATGGGGACAGGAAAAGAAGTGAAGCTTTCCCTCCAACACCCTGTGCTGAGTTCTGTAAAGGAAAAGGTCTCAGTATCTGCTGGCAGAGTTCTGGGGGTTCTGTCTCATCTTGACCTTTCCTTTAACATTGTATGCACATTATTTTGCTTTACACTTAAACAGTGAGGGAAGGTGGGAAGGGTAAGTGAAGAGGAAGAAGAGAAGCGAAAAAAAAATTGAGTTTTATTATTCTTGCTCCTGGGCTTTGTCTATTATTCTTGAATCACCTTGGGATTAAGTCTCCTTAGAGATATGAAGAATATCTTCCTCAGACATAATTTAATAATATTTCCCTTTCTATTATATTAGTAAATCCCCCCACATACCTTCCTCTGAAAAGCAGATCACTCTGAAATACATCACCAGGGCTAATACTTTATTTTCAGCTGCACTGATCATGCTTAGGTACTCTTGGTTCCTACTCTTCACAAGTTTGTAGTTATCCAGGAATATTAAAACATAAATGCAAAAGGCTTTTACATCATTTGTAGTCCTGATCTCTTAGGACAGTCAAAACCTCAGTTTTATTTACCTTCTTCTCTCTTGAGTTTTTTCCTCAACTTGTTTGTACCAATTTTTTTCTACAATATACTTGCATAGCAAAGACTAATCTGAAAGACTTGTTCATCAAGTGTAGCCTTTCATTATAAGCATGTCCAGTTAGAGCTGTGGTGTCCCTTTGGTTGGTTGATTGCTTGTATCTGACAGCTTGTAGCTACTTCACTCAGCTTGAACAGGGAGAAAGTTGACAGGAGGCCCTTCAAGACCCTGTTCTTCTTCTGCTGGCTTTCAATGTAGTTCTGAGCTAGTATCTCTCTACGAAGTAAAAGCTTTTATTTTGTCCCATTATTACAGTCATTCAAGAAGGGAAAGAAACCAGAGGGTGTCTATCTGTGCCAGCAAAGAAACATCTCTCTGATTAGTAAGCAACTCGTTCATTAATTTCCATTTCGAAACAATGTTCTCATTACCCAGTTTTGCTTCTGCAACTACAACTAGGTTGAGAAAGATTGAGCTGTTTATATGCAACTTAAGATAGATGCCCAAGACATTGCCTTCTTAAACAATTGTTTTGTATTGCTGACTGATTTTCTACTGAACAGGCACAGTTTTATGAAGCTGTGATATTCACACTTTGTCTACTGTTCAGTTCCAGGAAACTTGTCTCATGAGGATTAGACACGCCGCCATCTGCAATACAGACATTTTGATCAGCGGATATGGCCAGGAAAACGTATTATCTGTGAGTAATTTCTTTTAAAAATAAGTACTGTCTCTTAAAAGTGAAATGGGAGAGTGACATGTAGCTTTAAAACTAATTTTCTAGTTATTAGCAGAAAATAACCCACATCAGTGATTATCTGTAAGGCAAATAGCATGGATATGAAGAGGGATGCTATTCTTCTCCCAGCCCAAATGCAACTTTTGAACCTCTGGTCCACAACAGTGCTCAGACCATTGGCTGGGACCATTGGCTGCCAATTCTCAAATGCCCCGTTGAGGGTCTCCAGCTGATGGTTTCAGCTCCATTTACCTACAGTGGAGTGTGAACCTCCCCTTTGTTCACATGGCAGAGAGAACCTGTATTTGCAAGGGGCCAGGGAAGGGCACAGACACTCAAGCTACAGTTTCCTTATCCCACAGGAACAACCTGGGGAGGCACTGAAGCTTTCATATGTGCCTCTGAATGAGGCACAAACCTTCTATGAAAAACTGCTAACCAAGGGAGTAAACCAGAGATTATAATCAGTAAAGTAATATATGACTGCTCTTCTTGTTTCTCTCTTAGCACCAGGGTTTTTTGTGCCACCAAGAGACAAATAAACTGACATCAGCTCCTTAATGTACTTGCTCTAATGACAGGGCTTTTGTCACTCCTAGCTGTACTCTTGCTTTAGCTTCAGAAAGGGTTGTTACTTTTGTAAATACTGTTTACGCAGTAATGCATTAGGCACAAATAGTAAATGCCAATTATCATCCTTTCCCACAAACTCACAAAGGGAGGAGAATTTTGTCCCCTCTGTCAGAGACAGGCCACAAAAAGATCACTGTTTCAGTGCTGGCACAACTGAGAGGGCAAGAGCCCTGTTGCCAGGAGGCCGGGGGCAGAACTAGGGCAGAAACCTCTTATAAAGGCAATAAAAAGTTCAACTGCTTATAGTTTTTGAAAATGATAAGCAAATAGTCCACCTACTTAACTTCTACTGTTTTACTGAGTCATTAAGTCTTAGTGTGACAAATGAATGAAAGCCTCTATTTGCAGAAATGCCCGGTGTCTGATTGGTCTGAGAGAAACAACCAGAGAGGTCTTTTAAGGCTCCTGTTTGCTTTTAAGGCAGGGCCAACCTTGTCTCTAAAAATTATGGCTTTCTAACGGGGCACTACTTAACATCTGGGAATTTGTACTTCTAGAACAGAGAAATAATAAGTACTGGCACTGAAAACAGAGAAAGCGTCTTCCCATGCCCATAAGTCTTCCTGTTCCACTGGCAAAAGCTCAAGGACAGTCCATTGTCCACCTTCAGTCAGGGGTCAGAGTGACATTTCTGGAATCTTGTACTACGCAACATCCATGGAAGAAAAAAAATCCTCTTGTTGTCTTAGCTAATGGGAGAACACAATGTAAAGTACTCCCCTGCTTTCTGAGAGCAGGACACATACGGGCTGCTTCAATTTCCATCTTCCAAATTGTCATTGTTACACATACACATCTGCTAGAGCTAGTTTTAACACCAGGACTCGGAGCAAGCACAGAGGAGTCTGCTGAGCAGAGGCTCCGTGGAGCCAGTCAAGGGGCACTGTGCTGCAGTGATATGAAATCAAAGGAACTTATCAGGAGAGCATAATCTGGAGGGCACATGCATCACACAGTACAGGAGAGAGTTGGGAGAAATTTGTGGAAAATTAGCAGAAGAAAACAAAGATTGATTGTCAAAAATAATTTCTTTACAAAGAAATGATCTAATCAAAGAAAGTGGTAAGAAATACTGGCCTCTTGAATCCAGCAATTACTCTGGGAGAGGAGAGAAACACTCTTCATTGGCTGAACCTGTTCTTCATTCCCCAGAAAACCAGAGCTCTGGGGCAGCTCTTACATAAATATTTCACTGTACAGCTTGCTGTGCAGCCCGCAGGCTGAGGCCAGTTGTGTGGCCATTCCTGTCCCCAACAGCCTGATTCACTACAGTCCATGTAAATCAGTAAGAAATATTCTCACGGGGAAATGAGGTCTTGAAAAAGGCTCTGAATACAGCAGATAAATCAGCAGTAGTGTTGGCATTGCATAAAGGGCAGGGTGAATAATAATAGCAACAAAAAACTCCCAGCATCCTTCAAACATGGCACGGCTTAGGCTTTGCCACCAAGACAGTTGTTCGGGAGATATTTAAATGTTTTGAAGGAAAGCTCACTAGGACAATCATGCAAGGAGCTACTAAAAGGCTCTGTTTCAGCTGCAGCCCTGCGTGTTGGGCTGTGGCTGAGGATGCTGCCACAGAGCATGGCCTCTTCAGCACTTCTCCACTCATCTCCAAGCACGTACATCCTACAGTCCGCCACCCTGTTGCATGTGGTTCGGTCTGTACTGGTGGGCAGTGAAAACTGAAGCCTGCTCCTCAGCAGATTGTAAAAAGGTGCCTCCAGCAACCTGCACTCTGGCCAGCTCTTGCTCCCCTCTCTGGCAGCCACCTTGGCCATTTTCAGCTGAGTGAGTGATGACTCTTCATATGAAAATTCAAGCCTGGAGCTGGAAGCTCCCACCATTCAACCTCACCCTCCACACTCTTGTTGCAGCATGTTGCCAGAATTTTCTTTGCAGACCCCAGCCATGTTCCTACTGGCCACTGTATTCCCAGCAAATTCACCCTGTATCCCTTCAGGGAAACCAGAGGGGAATGTATTACTACAGCCATCTACACTGTGCACTGGCTCTTTGGAGTCTGGACAGACTGCAGTATTCTCAAACATTCTTGAATTATTTTTTAATTTCTTCAACAGTTAATTCTCGGTCTGTATCCTGATACACTGAGTGCTGTACATCTCTTAAGTCATGCATGCTAATGATCATCTCCTCTGGATTTTACAGCTAGTACAGGTGAAAGATGAAAGCCCAATATTGCCTATTATACTGGGGCTAGAGTCAAATATTAAAAGAAAAAAACCCCTTCGAGATGACATCTGTTGTAGCCAAAGTTCATATATTCCTTCATGAAAATTCAACTACATAAAAAAAAGACTTTGCAATAGATGGAGGATGATTCACGCTTAAATATACAGCTGAAAGCCACTCAAAATTCTCTCTTTTCTCTACTTCCTGCTGTTTTATGAGTCCAGTGAAAGAAGAACTATGATTA
Source organism: Coloeus monedula (assembly GCF_965178545.1). NCBI lineage: Eukaryota > Metazoa > Chordata > Aves > Passeriformes > Corvidae > Coloeus > Coloeus monedula. Next base: position 46,549,248 of record NC_138781.1, read on the forward strand.
GTGACAATAAATTTCCATTTTCTCACCTTGCCCTTCAGCATTTCCTCAGAGATAACAGTAAACTCTGGTGCTCTTTTGACATCACACAAATAGCATTCCCTGGCTCTCTTCTCCTCTCTCCAGCCTGCTTTGTCTTTCACTGCTCAGCAAATCTTCACACAAAACTAATGTTTAGCTGCAAAAAAGAAGGATATGGAGGGTATGAATGAATACAGAAAGTAGCAAGATTGTTGCTGAATGGCCCTTTTTGGAGAAATTGGCCCCGTTACAGTGGTTAGTGAGCAGCTGCTTCCCCGCTGAGATTTATCAGCTAAAGAAAAGGTGATACACAATTTAGCAAAAGCTGTAGAGGCTGTGAAAACTGGAGGGCTTCTTTCTGGCTGTACACTGGAAGTTCATGAGCCTAGGCATTTACATCCCAGAAAAGGATGCCAGGGTGTGTATAAGTAGCAGACCTACTCCCCGCAGTTCCCACTGGGAACAATCTCCCTGCAGTGAAGGGATGATGCTACTGAGTGCCATCTAGTAGAAGAAAGCAAATCAGAAGGCCTGAGGCAAGTGCCCAGACTGATGTCTAGCACAGTCTCCTGTATCACTGAGTTGCAGGAATAGGTCAGAAACTTGAGAGAGAGACTGTAGCACTTCTATCCAAAGTAGCAAGTGCTTCCTTGGACAATCCCTGACTTACAGCTGTTGTTGTACCCTTTTCTCTTGATCACTTCAGTCCCATGGTTACTTTGGATAACATCCAAAGCCAATCTGTGTCTCCTGCTCCATCTATGCAATGCCTCAGGCTGAGGTGGAAGCTGGAAAGATATTTGGATCACAGGAGAGGGTTGGGTGCTATTGAAGTCATCCCTCTCTTCCCTTTTGAATGCCTGCAGCACCAAATGAGGTGGGACCATCCTTACATGGACTCATGTCTTCATTATGTGTTTCTGAGGAATGTGCTGTAATTCAGAATGAAGTAATTGCAGTTTTGTGGGGGAAGATTAGCCTCCTAAGACCCAACACACCTCCAAAGCAGCCATGACTGGATTGGGTATGAGTTGGTGGCATATGACAGTGAGTTGTAGAAATGAGATGGGGACTATCACACTCATGTAGTTATCCTATAGAAACCATGGAAGAGAAGAACTGGGACTAGGACCCCACAGACAGGAGAGCCAATGGAGAGAAGCGGGCACACATAAAAGGCATTGCCCAGAACAACCCAGGACTAAGCTCTGTTTTGTGCAACACAAACATCTTGCTTACACTGCCAGTTGAAATGGGAGGTTTTGGCTGCCAGAAGCAAAGAGGCAAATACAGAGGGTTTTTCCTAATTATTATGCCATTTGGTTTTCACGTGCCCATGAGTTTCCCAGCAGGGCGTGATCTTCAGGGAGGATGCTTGATGGGGGTCCTGCAAGGTTCCAGCCCAGGAATATGGTGGTAAGGGCAGCCATGTCAAATATGCCACACCAAGCATGAGAAGCAGGATGCCAGCCAGGAACTATGAAAACTACTTTGAAGTTAAGTCCAAGGGGGGGTTGTGCCTTTCTTTCATGTTGCAGGATCTTCTGGCTTATGAGGTTTTTATGATTGCTCTGATAATTGAATGATTCTCGGTGGAAATAAAAATGTTATTTACAAAAATTCCTTACAAAAAAAAGTGACAATTAACCGCCAGATCTTTTTCTACATCATACACTGCAATCACAACTACCAGAGCACAGATTAAAACCAAAGGCCACCCCTGCAGATACATGGGGAAAATCACTCCAGGTCTCTTGCAAATTGCAATTTCGCAAGCTGGCAACCCACCAAAGCACCCCAGCTCAGGTCTGGCCAATAAAAGCACAGGAACAGCTTTTTCATGTCTGTCTCTACTAAAGTTTGGTGTTAATGGAACAGAACATTCCAATAACCTTTTAAAAGGTTGTACTAATTCAATTCTTTGGGTTGGAGAGAGCCAAGCTGCATTAATCTGGTTATTGGATAATAAGCAAAAGGAGTGACATGGAAGGGAGCGAGGTGGTGGTTTAAGGTGTTTTCATGTAGCAGTTGGTATAAAAAGACAGATGAGCTGAAAGGTGGGAGGTTTAGCTTGCTGACTGGAGACAGACACCCACAAAGTTGTGTTCTCTCCCTTGCATGACCAGTCCCTGAGCCAGGCTGCACCTGTGTAGCTCCAGTACTATCATCCTGGGATGAGAGGGATATGTGGGGATGAATAATTCAGCTGCAAATCAGCTCTCCAACTGCACTGCAATTTTTTTCCTGGGATGCTATTTTTAATTTAGATACTCCCACGTGTGTGTTTGGTGGATTAGAGGCATATGAGAAATAGAAGAAGGTGGCTGACGCAGGCAGGTAGCAGAGCCTGGGGGTGGCAGGGGTTGAGCCTGGCCTAGAGCAGGTCCAGTGCCATCTCCCTGCCGAGGGCAGCATGGGCCTGAGCACCTCTGAGCCCTACTTACTTTGGTGGGCGCTGAAAAAGCTCAGCACTGCTTGCTTGGATTTAAATCCCTGTGTTGGCCATCACAAAGAAACAATGCAGGTGCCTGTTCAGTTATAGCCAGAGCTGGATGTCAGGGTATCTGGGTTCAGTTTTGAGGTCTGCTACTTATCTCCTTTCCACAAACCTTGTAAATCCTCTCTCTTGTAGTTCCAGATTTGTTAGTGGAAGAATTGTTACCACTGTTTCCTTTGGTCTGCCTCACTGTCCTCTGGGGAAGAAACCATCACTGCTTGTTTACAGCTACAGAAGATAACTCAGGTGAGAGCCTCTTCCCCTGTAAGGTGGCATCTTCCTATTGTATTTTTTAATCACAAACATCAAAAGGAGAGAGTCATCAAAATGGTTTAAAAGGAAGTAGAAAATTTTTACCTGCAGCAGCTCAGTGAGGAGATGAGGGACTGTAGGATACAATGGGGTGGAAAAAGCTGCCTATTTGGGCAAATGCGAAACTATCATTACATGCTCATCTTTGTGAGAATCCAGATTTCTGGAAGAGCTTGGCTGGCATTTTGATTTGTTCACTAGCTCCTACAGACAATAAAAACAAAGATCAATCCATAAAGAAAATCCTGAGAATCTTTCCTTTTACCCCTTTCTGTGCATACAGTATCCAGTCCATTACTAATAATAACTGCTTTTACAAAGTCTAGAGTACTCTGGCAGATCCCTAGCTGGTAAAGGCATTCATGTCTTCCTGTGGACTCAAGGGAACTGACGTTTAGAGTAGTTCACTCCTTGTTAGGTTATACAGAGTCTCAACTCTTCAGCTCTAAATCACTGCATATGGGGAACTTCTTAAAAATGAGATGAGGGAAGTATTTGAAAACCAAAATTTAATTAGCTATTGTGAGATCATTCCACAGATTACGGCTAGGGTTGTGGAAAGTGCCCATGCTTTCAAGGCATGATGCACTGTGCTACCTCTTCTCAGTATCTAAATAAAGGTCTAATTTGTAAAAAGCCCTTTATTTCTTACTCTAATTCTTGATCTTTGTGGTCAAGAGAACCATGGACTATTCCTTAATTACTCAATTCTTTGTCAGTAAAGTTACACGCTGCACCCAGATTTTGGGAGGAAGACAGCAAAACAGAAAATGTTGTGATGTAGCAGTGATGAAGAAGCCAGCATCCTTTGCAACAAAAATTTCATAACTAATGCTTCACAAGGCCTGGTGATCAGTTTTGACTGACCTGTGATATTCATGAGACTGGGACAAAAAACCCCCATTCTCAGTTACACTCTGTTCAGAAAGTAGGTAATTAGCCAAAGAGTTCAATGTCTAATAAGCTCCATTTATCACACACCTTTGGCCTCCTGGCTTCTGGGAAAAACAAGTACCAACAAGTAGACACCACATGGTGGCTTCTCACACCAACATTTTACAAAGAGCAGCTGCAATTTTAAAACACAAAACATGCCAGACAAAGGTTTCTCTTTCTTTCCTAAAATATGAATTTAATCTCCAAAAACTACACTTGCCTGCAGTCCCTAAAGAGCAAGTCTACAAGCATTGAAACAGAATCTAGCTCGAGATTTGGAGCCCTTGGAGGCATTAAGGCAGGAATGAATTGCTTTATATCATTAGAAAGCCAAGACTGTCTACTTTCCTGTGGAATATAAAGCATTCTGTTTGCAGCTGGTACTTCGTAAGACACTGAGCCATAGCACTGACCCAGTGCATTTTGCATATGCACTACAGACCATTTTAGAGTTTGTAAATCATTATCAAAAAATTAATATCTTCTTTTCTCTAATGGCACATCTAAAGGCATAATGCAGATTTCATAGACATCTTTTTACCAACCTAATTCTCCATCACGCTTTCAGATTTTTGGAAAGATGTTGGCATGTAAATGTTGCTTTCTAGTTTTTCTTGTCCAGTTTTGTCGAAGCTCAGATGAATAGAGGGACAGCCATCATCCAGCTTCCAGCCTGTGAATAAGCTGTAGTACAATCACTTGGTAGCCTTCTATCAGGACAGCATGCTGTCAGGCACACCGTGTCCTGCAGTGCAGAAACTGCTGCTGAATAATTGTCCACAGTGTCCCGTGGGAAGTGCCCTGTGTTGGATTAACACCTCAGCCTCAAGCAGGCAAGTACAGGTTTGGGTTTAAACCCTTGGTTTAGGACAGAAGTGATGAGAACTTCAATGGAAGCCCGAAAGGAGTAAGAAGTACTCCTCAATTCTTTTGTCCTTCTTTATAAAAACAATGGGTTGGTTTTAATCCACATACAGCAAAACACTTTAATAAAGAAAAGGCACTAAATAGCCTGGACAGGCCTTAAGAAATCTTAGCATTATGTTCATGTAAAAGCAGTGCTAATGTGGGATGGTGATCCTAGTTGTCAAGATACCTTCTAATCTTAACTCCTCTAGTGGGCTTTTGCATGTTAAAGAGTAGAAAACAATATTTAAATTAACATAAGGTTAACAGTGTAAGTATTTGGTTTGCAAAACATATGTAAAAACTGCAAACACTACATGCTCCGCTTAGACTTGGGAGTGTTAACAAGAAAAAATGCATCCAAAAAACCTTTAGAAGTAAGAATCAAAAGTATGAATCTGACTGTATAAGTAACATACAGAGTACCTGAATGGTTTTTTGGTATTTTGTTCATTTAATGCAAAGTCTTTTTGACAATTTCAAGCTGAATTAAAAAAAAAAAATGGAATGCAACTACTGAAGCAACCCTGTACTTCTCATGTAGGACACAATGACAGGAAACACAAACAGGTGACCGCAGCATCCCTCTGGGTCTGCATAACTAGAAGTGAAAATTTCCTTGCATTCCAGAATAAAACTTGGCATGGTTTATTTATGGCAATGGAATCTTTAATGAGCCATACTCTCCAAAGACACACTCTCAACTGTTAAAAGAAAAGTTGCACTCATTTAAAAAGTCTTATATTGTTGAAATACAACTACTTAACATTTAAAATATATTTTCTAATTTTACCTATATAATACAAATCTCAAACATATTCTATTAAGAAGCAATATACTCTCCATTTTCGTATTCCGGTTCTGTGACATCTTTTCCTATAATTTCAACTACAAAGAGAAAATGAGTGGCAGGTTTCATAACATCAAATCCTGAAAAGGAGGTGTTAATTGGTATCTAAGAATTGCAGTCCACAGAATTCAAAAGTCCTATTAGTTATCTAATCATTTAGAAGCAAGAGGATTTCTACCTAGTACCAATGGATTTGAATAGCATATGCATCATAGCTATCAACCAAGACAATTCTATGTAATGGACATAATATCTGTGTAGTTTACATGGCATTAAAATATCTGTTGATAGTCACATTGATAAATAAACAAAAATTAGAAAAAAAGAAAAAGAAAAAAAAGTTAAATCATAGTAAATGATCACTAGGAAAGACCGCCAGACATCAAACAGCATCCACAATGCTTTAACAATCCTGTTTTTCTTCCTTTCCAAAGGAAATTAAATTAAAAATTCCTTAAACTGGATTCAGAGATGCAAATAGTGCTAATGAAGAATATAAGGTATCTGCAATTGCATGAGACAGCAGGGGACCATAATAACATCATAAGTCTCCCAGCTGTAATACATGCAATATCCTAAAGCAGCAACACTCTCTGCTGGACTGTGAGCAAGCAGTCCCCGTGTGCATCATCCTTGACATAGTGGCTTGCTGGGTCCAGTATCTAGTTACTCTTGTGCTGGTTCTGTTTGGGCTCCTCCAGCTAAATAGCCTTCACCATTCCCAGATCAGCAGCCAGGTTGGGACAAAACATCACACTCAATGTTTCGTGAAATTTCTCATGCTCACTTCTCATGCACTGTTGGCTTTTCTGCCTGTCCATGCATCACGAGAAGCAGCAGATTGGTAAAGGAACATAAAATATTAATTTTAAAGTGCTGAGATGTCCTGCAGCTTTCACAACAGTCCATGATGGCCAGAGGGCACAAGTGAGCGAGGCTGACAAAAGCTACCCTGGGGGGAGGCCAGCTCCCTTCTTGGTCTCTTTCTGTAGTCAATGGAAAGAGCAGGATCTGACTTAAGTACGCTGTGTTGCCACTGGATGAACTTTTTCCCTTCATGTAAAGCCTTCCTCAGCTAAAACAGGCCCTGATGAACATTGTCCCCACCCTCACGCCCAGAATGGGCTCCACAGGGCCCAAGGTAGGGTTCCCACACACCGCTCCTCACTGGCCTGGGACAAAGTGACACATACGATCTGGCTACCTTAGGTACAAAAAGGGCACAGTGTGCTAGCACAAGAAAACAGTTTATACCCTGAAGCACTACCTATTTTATCACCCTGAATGCAAGGAGATACCATGGCTCAATTGTAAAAAAATGGTAATAAGGAAAAGCATTGTGTCACCACCCATAACCATCATTCCCAAGCTTAGCTCATTCTTGAGTAAAAAAGTGATTTTCTTTCATCAATAAAGTACGAATCAAGGTATATCCTGTGCTGAAATTGCATGTCCTTTGCTGGAATTTTCTTTTTGGAACAGAAAGGCATGAAACAACCCCTCCTGCCTGTCTCTAGCAAGTCATTTCAATGGGAGTAAGAAACGCTGAGCGAGCTTATCCGGTACATCTGGTAAGCCTGCAAGCCATGCTGGCAGTTTTGCTGAAAAATGTGCAGAAGAATCTTCCCCCGTTGGAATGTAAATTTTCATTTTTATAAAAGCATAATGAGTTCTGAAGGGGTAGCAGAAAGTGATTTACAGAAATGCCAACTTTGCGTTACATATCTATGAGACATTCAGGATTCCCACTGTAATGCGGGATGGATAGCATGGCTGTATCTGCCTTACTTTGTGATTCCAAGCTAAATCCCAGCAAGCAAGGACCCTGTTTAAATGTTATTTCCCAAAGTAATTTACAATTTTTCCAAGGAAATAAGGACTTGGGTGACCAGTATTTCCAGAGGCCACCTGCATTACCAAACCTAGACCAGGCCCTAGCATTCCACAGAGATTGTGCTGTTAATGGGCTGAATTCTGTCCCAAAAGTTGCTAGAGTTATTGGAGGGAGGAAGCTGTTTCCACTCCTCTAGAAGATTGTTAGAGGACCTCTCTGATCCAGTAATGAGAACCTGCTCTTTCTATCCAGTCTAAATGTGGTATGGTTATTTGTGGTTTTTTATTCTTTTCCTTAAATAAGAAAAAGAGTATCTTCTCTGTTGCTGGTACTACGCTAACCAATTCTTAGAAAGAATTCAGTATCTTACCATTGTCTTTATTTTTTAGACTAAGCAGCACTTCATGCCATCTCTCATATGATCTGCTTTATGGTACCTCTGCATTTGTTGCAGATTAGTTAATCTTTCTCAGAAAAATATGGCAGCAGTTGTGTTGCAGGTATGCATCCACCCAGGCCTTCTACAATGAAGGTTTCACTTTCTGCTGGAAATACTTTGTCTGATGTATGCTACGGCCACAAACACCTTCCTCATAAGTTCATCCTATTGTCGATTCACAGTCCCTCTGTGATCACTGACACTCAGAGTTCTCTCCACCGGAGTCATCTCTTGTCTCCCTTAGAGAAATTCCTCATTAACCCTGAAGTGCATGCCCTGACATTCTGTTCTAATCAAGCAGCTATTCCCACTCAGCTCTCAGAGTCAGAAAGGTTTTAATAAATGATAAGTCTTACATGTTAGCTATGTCCCTTTGTGGAGGCCGGTGGGCCTGCTGGACAAGGAACGAAAGGAGTCCTACGGTGGGGTAAGTACTAGGTTCCTCTCCAGCTTATGGTGACTGAAAGGCTTCCTCCAGAATGCTTTGTTCGGTTATGTTTAATGTAGCCCAGCTCTGCTCCCCTGGTTGGCTCCATTGGCCGCCACAACCCTTGTTACCTGATACGCCCTCAGAGTTCCTCTATTGGTTCCCTTACCCTGGACTCCCCATTGCTCTGCCCCGGGACTTCTCTGCAACCTTGCACGAGTGCAGATGCATTAAATCTCTCCTGCAGAACCCTATGCAAAAACTCTTCTTGCTCATTCATCGTCAGACTGTTTTAGCTGGCTATCTGGTGTGTGTGTGCCAGTGTGCTGGCTGCACCAAGAGGCTTCCTTGAAGGCGCTTTTGGGAAGGTCATGGCATGTTACCATCTAACAGAACCGCGACGCCCCTTCAGATTTCAAGAGCCTGCTGACTTCATATGGTAACGTATTTCATGAAAATATTACCACCACTGGTCCTAAAATTGACCCTTGAGGAACTCATTGTAACTTGTCTCTTGACTCTCTTTTCTTTCTCTTCCTCTGCCCTTTCCCATTGGTCAGTTCTTCCCCACCTTTCATGTCGTCTGTTAACCCCCGCCTTCTTCTGCTCCATTAATATTTTCCCATTTAGGAGTGTATCAACTGCTCTGCTAAGGTACAAATGAGATTTACCACATTTTCTATTTTGGAAAATCCATTATCTCATTTAAGGAAAGCTATCAGATTATTCTGGCACCATGCCCCCTTGGTAAAACCAGGCTCCTTTCATCTTGTTTTATGCCTAACTAGAAAGAACAATTTAGTCATTCTTTCTCCTTTGGTAATTTTACCATGTATAGAAATACAGAAGAAAGTAGAGGTTGATCACATCCACTTCCATCTGGGGCATGTTGGTAAGCATATACATAGAAAACACCAGTATACATATGTGTATGTGCATATGAGTATTATGTGTTATGTATACACATACATGTAAATATTTGTACACAACAACTTCCAAGCTGCGCTGAGCTTTGTAAGGGAATACTACCATTTTCACTTGTCCAGACAATAAGGATTAATTAATAGTCCTTAATTTTAAGACTTGCAGATATTTTCCTCCTTTTCCACTTCTTCTTCTGGAGCCAGCTGACAGCCACCTAGACAAGCCCAGTGTGCAGGATGGTTTTACCCAGCACTCAAACTGTTTCCTTGCTGATACTATTACAAAGTACAAGTGCAATCTAGTTGTTAGATAATTGCAATTATGAAGTTTGTCCATTAGTACAAAAAGCTCTTTTAACAGTCACAGTGAAGAGAGAATGTCCATTTGACACCTATTTTAAATATGAGGGCCTGGTTCTCAAGGAAAGAAAGGTCAACACATGACAAGTGTTTAATTAACAAGTGCCTGTCTTGTTATTCCTTCTTGTCTGATATGGTAGCACACACTTTTGTAATACAAAAATTTATTGTGAGAGAGGTGGAAGAAGAGAGGCACAGCACCTCTCCGTAAGGTGGCCCTCCAGATGGGTGATCCTCTCCCCCATGTATGTGTAGGGGACATGTACCACAGCAATGTGGCAGCCTTTGCTAAGGGCTTTGAGCAGCTGGAATCACCTGCCTCCCGGCATACAACTGACTTGCCATCTGAAATGACATACTTCAAGAAAGACAGAAGAATGAAAAGCCAGGTTTCCAAAACTTGCATTCCTAGCTGTAATAAGGAGACATAGCATTCCCAAATGCCCCTGAGCTGTGCATAGTTTAATGACAATATGATGTCACTGTGACCAGTCCACAAGCTCATAAGGATTGAGCTCTTACGCCCATGACTGTAAATTCAAAATTTTAAACAGTCTTACAAAACACTTCTTTCCAGATTAAAAGCACGAAATGTGTAGCTTTGAATGCTGCAAAGGGGTAGTTTTGCTCACCACTGTGTATAACCAGTTCCAACCAACAGCAAAATTGTGCTAGTGCATTAAAAGATGGCCAAGATGAAAATACAGTACCAATTACTTTCTTTGAAAACTGAGCTATTCATGAAAGGCAAAAAAAGTGAAGATGCGTTGATTCTGATAACTTCTCCCCACCTACATGCACACACCTACTCACACACTTTTAGTCTGAATCAGTAAGAAGCTGCTGACTGTCACTGGTTTAATACCTTTGTGTGGAACATGGAGGATGTGCATTTTGGGTTAAATGCACCCTTCTGTAAATAACACAATACAAGCACTGCATAAAAACCCCTCAGAATAAGGTTCACCTAGGTCTTAAAAATGACTCAGCCACATGTCCCAGCCCCAGACTCAGGGAACAACATCAGCCTGCTAAAACAATGCTGGTAAATATGATTCTACTGAGTCTGGATCTTGCATGGTTTCAAAATTCTTCCATAACATTCAGTGTTTTAATGAGTGGCACGGGGACAGGCACAGATATTTTCCAACCAGACAGAGCCATCCTGGTCACTGAGCACAGGATGGGGTAGGCAGGTTTCTGACTTCTCATATAGCCGATCTCTTCTTCCACTGACGCATTGTGTGGGTTCTTCATTTTGCCAAACCATGGAATGACAAATCTGTGTTGGTTTGGATGACAAGAACCTCCTATGTCATCAAGGCCAGTCCCCAGCTAAAGTGGGCATCAAACAGTAATACCTGTGATACAAGTAATACCTGTTATGAGTTACCAAAACTCACAATTTACAGGTTAAACTCCACCCCTAGTAATGTGACCAATCTTGCCCAAATCCACTCCTTTCCAACCCAAAAGTATAACTCTGCCTCTTCTACCTCTTTCAAGAGTTTATTCTTCCACTACCACACTATTTGAGTGCTTTTAAAATAAAATCCACTGCAAAATTGAAGCTTCTACTGATCTTTGTGGTCTCAGAATTCTTCCCTTTGAGATCTGGGCTCAGATAGTAGATAGGGTTTGAAAGGATTTTTCTTAGATTTAGTCTATGAATTTCTTGCTTTTTCATATTCTCAAGTAATAGTCTTCACACCCCTGAAATCCAATCACCTGCATTTTTCATCTGATCTTGTGTTTTAAAGCAAAACCACTAAATATGTGTATATAAACAACCGCAAACTCATTAGCAAAAGCCACATTCAAGGAATTTAATGGAAAAAAATTACCAAACAAATTCTTTAATTACATGAAATGGGGCTGGGATTTGAAGTATGCGGGTGACAAAATATATTTTGTATTCCAAATGCTGGGTTTTAATCCTCTTTTAGTAGGAGGCTGAAAAAATACTAGTCATGTTGTTGATGTAGGAGCAAAAAAACAATGCCAGAAAACACAAACATCAATTCTGGTAACTATCAGCAAAAGCAAAATTATACTTGTAGGGAAATCTGGGAAGCATGTCTATTTAAGTGACAGACAACTGGGGCACTTCTGCACATTTCCCATACAGGAACTAATGAAATACCTAATTACCCAATCAGCTCCAGGCTTTATGTGGACTAACAAAAATGGTAACAAACACATTAGTACAAAGTCTAAAAAAAGAAATCAGGGGACTATCAGCCTGATGGAAAATAGTCTATGACTATTAAAGCAAATACAAATATTTTTATATCATTAATTTCCCATAATGAAAGGAGACAAGAAAACAGCCCAGGTTAGGAGGCAAAACTCAGTGTGGGGAAAGTGAGGATCATGGGAGAGTGGGTTCAGTACCCTGTTTGGAAAAGTCTGAGCCATTTTAGAGCTTATATCCCTGCTTGCTCCCTGCACTCTGCATGGGTTTCAGCCGAATAAGGAGAGACAGGTGAGTGGGTGGTGTCTCCAACCCTTGCCATGGTTATCAAGGTGTTGTTTGGTTTAATTTTCATTTATACAGTGTGCTGTGCATCTCATAGCTCTGATTCATGATTGCTACAGGATTCTGCTCAGGAACCTGAGAGGTTCCCACTTCCAAAGAGAAGGGACCTGATGTGGAACAGCTGGCCATCCTTGCTTGTGAATGAAAACCTCTTTAATTTATGTGTGTAGTGCTCTTCACCTCAATTGGAGTCAACACCATAGAGCTCAGAGTGAGAAAAAGTAGCAAAATAACAAGAGGATTATTTTATGTTGTCTTGAAAATATTTTGAAAGTCTAATCACTGCCTCAAATTTAGAATTACGATTTTTTAAATACATTTCAGTCCCTGGATTGTTGAAGTATCTAACATTAAACATATTGACCTATATTTCTCATGCTCTGTCATCAAGACTATAGCTGATCGAGTAGCTAGACCTTCATCTTATCTTTTTAATCCATTCATTTCACTAAAACACTCCTTTCTCATCCTGACAATCTACTTATATATTTGATTTGCTCAAAGCTGAGGATTATCTGTTTAGATTAATACTAAATTAATCACAACCTTAAATGCTTCCTAGAAAGGTAAATGTATGCTATACACAAAAGCAGACCTGCCATACCTGAGGAGCACTTACTTAGGTTTGGGCTCATGTGGAGCCTCTAGCTCTTATCTCTAGCTCTCTCTCACCATATTAACCAACAACCCAAACTGGGTTTGGTTAAACTCGGATCTAGCTTGGGATTCTGATGACATGGCAAGTATTGTACCAAGTCTTGGCTATTGCGGCCAAAAATTTTTAAAAACTAAACTGGAGGAAAATTTAAAAAACCCAAATAATATAATTTTACATTATTCCTTATTTTCTTCTGGAAGGATTTTCCTGGTATGATTTTTATTAGCTGCTACAAAAAACAAGTCAAGCACGTTTGGCACAGGTTTGAATTGTGTGATGCTTAGAACATGTAGAAGTCAAGATACTGGAAGATATTGGAAGACACTGGAAACTTACTCTGAGAATATACTGAAATTTTAATTTGTGTCCCTTTTTGTTGATTTTATTGGACCTTATTGTGCAATCTGGATTCTAATAGTGAGGAAGGCAGCCAATATCAAATGCAGCTAGACAAGGTATAAGATTTTCTGTAAACAGAAACTGAAATTAGGTGAGAAAAACCGATACCAACCAGAAACATTCTCAGATGGAAAGAAGAGCAAAGGTATTCTTCAAAGTATGACAATCCATGAAGGCCAAAACCAATCCAGACATACACTGTTATTTGGCATTTGGGCTTTTTATTTTCTTATTTATGGTAATAGTTGATCATCTATTAAGCACTGACTGTTTGGCAGCACCATTTCAAAAATACTGTCAAGACCCATGTCAGCCGTGCCTAGAAATGGCAAGGAATATTGTCCCAGTGTGTCAAGAGGACAGCCAAAAGCACACCAAAGCTTTCCTCCAAAATCTTATACTGGCTTTTTTTCTGTGGTCTCATCCAGTCTGCTAACCTCTCTGACATAATTTTTCATCCACTCAGATGTGAATCAGGAGAATGCGGGGGTTAAGGCCAGTGTGAGGGGAAATCATCCTTTGAGTTGAAAACAAGTCCCAGCTGGTCATGAGCTCTCATTTATCCTGGGGAAGGGACTCAGTCAAGGACTGCACTGCCTGTCCCCCACACAATAAAATGCTTCATCCTCCCTCAGTCCAGGAACTCACACAGCAGATCAGGGAGAGATTTGGGAGGGAAGGCCTGTTAAAGCCAAATCGCCATCACTTGCTGAAGGGGGGGATCAACAGGAAAGCAAGTTAAAATTATGCACACAGTCGTGGGAAAACTGTACTAGTTTATCAGCAGGGTAACCATCAGAGCTCCTCTCTGTTCATTTTTGTGGTGAAAAGGTTATAATTTAAGCACACTTGACAGGTACACACAACCAAGTGGAAAGCTTTTATTCAGTAAATACTTATTTTTGGTCACATAAGAAGGTTGACTTTACTGTAGACATTGCACTGCATAAACAGAATGTCTGTTTAAACTATGCTGGAAACAGAACAGTGAAGAAAAAGGTCTAAAAATGAAAAGAATCAACAGTTGCTAGCAGTAAAAGGACACAAACACTGGGGGAATTAAAAAAAAAAAAGATTTCTCGTTCCTTGGAGGCTACTACAAGTTACTTGCAGTAATTAAAACCAACTCTGAACTCCACAGTGTTGACAACAGGGTGAGATGTTGTTTTTCAGGGAGAGGTAGAATTAATTATGCTGTGCTAGATTGCCTTTATTGACTTGTGCCATGTTGTCTAGGATGACCCCACTGGAGCGGGGAGGTTAAACCAAATGACAGCCAGGAGCACACTGCACTAGAGCTGAGCTCGTTCAAACACATGGAATTTCAGGACAAGAAAGAGAACTGCAGTGTCTTTCCTGCTTTCAGGTACCCATTTTGTGATCCTGTGTTTCTGTGACTTCTGCTTTTTACTCTGACTAGTCAAAAAGACATCACAACCCACCCTCTTCCCCCCCCCCCCCCCCCAAACTATTGCCTTTATTTCAGAATCTGCCTCTTAAAAGAACAACAACAACAAAAAAAAACACCCCCAAACCAGAAGGGAAGTAAAATTATTGAAATTACTGACATCTAGCCCTAACCTATACAGTCGCTTTACAGCATCTGTATATGCTGTGGAGGGAAGCAAAATTAATCACACAGAAAAGGCCAGGTTGGAGGGGACTACAGTGTGTCATCTGGTCCATCTGCTCAAGCAGGACCATCCTAGAGCACACGGCAGAGAATTCTGTCCAGACAGTTCCCAAATACCTCCAGTGAGGAAACCTCTCTGTACAACGTTCCAGTGCCTGGTCACCTGCACAGCAAATAAGTTCTTCCTCGTGTTCAGCTGGAACTTCCTGTGCATCAGTTTCTGCCTACATCAGTTGCCTCATGTCCTACTGCTTGGCAGCACCGAGAAGAGCCTGGAAACATCCTCTTGGCACTCCCGCTTTATTTATAGGACTTAATGAGGGGCCACTCTCTCCGTCTCTTCTCGAGGCTGAACAGGCTCTGTGCAATTTATACAGAGCTCAATCCCGGTTGATTTTTTTTTTTTTAATTACTATTTTTATTATTTACTGTTGTTCTACCTTTCCCCGTTACACTCCGGAACTGGGGAAACTCTTCCCGCTCCCTCTCTGCGCGGAGCTCCCGCCCCGCCGGGCGGTGCCAAAGGCGGAGGCGGCGCCTCGCTCCGACACCGACACGCCAAGATGGCGGCGCCCGCGGCCCGGCGGGGGAGCTGAGGGAGGGCGCGCGCAGGTAACGGTCCCCCCGCCCGGCCCCGCCTCACGCCCCCCGCCCGCCGGGGCCGCCGCTGCTCCCGCTGCCCGCGGCTTCCCGTCGCCCGCTCCTTTGGGCTCCTTGCCCGCGCTCAGCCGGTTCTCCCGGCGGCCCTGTGTCCCCGGAGTTCCCCCCTCCTCCAGCCTCCCTCCGTCACTGCTCCCCCGCTCGCTCTGTCCCGCCCATGGAGCCGCCTGCTCCCCCTGCTTCTCCAGCGGCGTGACGCCCCCGACGGGGCTGAGTGAAGTGTGTTGGGCCTCGTAGCAGTTTCCAGGACCTTAATTCAGTCTCCCGCCTGCTTACTGCATCTTTCCAAACGTTTTGTGTGTCAGGGGAGGTTTAGGTTGGATATCAGGAAGAGGTTCCTCACCCAGAGAGTGGTTGGGCACTGGAACAGGCTCCCCAGGGAAGTGGTCACAGCACCAAGCCAGACAGAGTTCAAGAAGCGATTGGACAGTGCTCTGGGGCACACGGTGTGACTCTTGGGGCGTTCTGTGCAGGGCCAGGGGTTGGAGTCAGTGATCGTTGTAGGTCCCTTGTAGCTCAGGATATTCTATGATTTATTTCTCTATCAGACCAGCCCCTTCCATTCTTGGCACACCTGAGTAAGACAGTTTTAGGCTCATAACCTTGCTCCTTGAAGGACCCAGACAGCACTGGGCTGGGGTGCCCTTAACTGGGGCAGGGAGGGGCACTCTGCTCGTGCTAGTCTTATGCACACAAGCCTGGATAGGGAAAACAGCTTAGTGCCATGTCTTTTGGATTTAATTATCCTCTGTGCTGCTCATCCTGACTTGGCCCAACACATGCCTGGCTGATCATTGCATCTTGTGCATGGCAGTACCTGGGAGCAGGAAAGACACTGCAGTTCTCTTTCTCGTCCTGGAGTTCCATGTGTTTGAATGAGCTTGGCTCTAATACTGTGTGCTCCTGGCTGTGACTGTTTTCTTGCTCCCACCACTGCACTGACCCATGCTTGTGTGACTTGTAGGGCCTGGGGTCATCCAAATGTGCCCTCTCAGGCGTGACATTGGCAGGTGGGCTTCCCTTGAGCTGTGCAGAGGCACGTGGTCTGTGTCCTTTGTGTCTCAGAATCACAGAACCAATTAGGTTGGAAGAGACCTCTGTGTCATGGAGTCCAACCTGTGGCTGAACACCACCCTGTCAACCACTGAGTGCCTCGTCCTGTCTTTCCTTAAACACCTCCAGGGATGGTGACTCCACCACCTCCCTGGGCAGCCCATTCCAGTGTCTAATCACCCCTTCTGTGAAAAAATGCTTCTAATGTCCAGCATAAACCTCCCCATATGCAGCTTAAGTCTGTGTCCTCTCATCCACTAGTCTCCCTTCAGTGAAGCACTATACGTGCGTGTAACTCCTGGGCTTTAAAATACTTGTTTTGTAAATCGGCAGTGCTGAAATTGGCTTGCATAAGGAAGCGCTCCTTTCTGTTGTAAAATAAATCAAAGTAACAGAAATAAGGCATAAGTGATAAGGAAATAATTAGTAAAAATAAGCAAAAAACTTTGAAGTACTGAAATGCTAATTTTGAGATGAGTGTGATGTTATGGAGGGGGAGAAATTGGAGTCTCCTGAATGAGTCATGTGCACCTGCACTGGGAATCCTGAGTACAGTCCTGGATTTGTTTTTATTACAAATGAGACAGTTTATGGAGGGTAGCAAAAAAAAATTCAAAGCACTGGTGTGACATAAGTGAAAAACTGTCTAAAAGACCCTGCTTGATAAGTAAGAGAGAGAACGAGCGATTCTATAGAGCGGTAATGAGACAGGCAGTGAGGGTTTGTGTATGCATATATGGTGAATGTTAAAGGAAGCATAACTCCCACTAGCTTGCTGGGGATCTAATTTAGGTGGTATAGCAATTATTTCTACTGATAATGTTTCTACCTTATGGGAAATGCGTAAGTAAAATCTTTTGTTACACAAACTTTTTCTACATTGTGATTTTACTGATGTAACTCTTCAAGGAAAATTCTGAAGTAGTTTGGTACAAGTGTATTGGGCAAAATTAAAAAAAAAAAAACAACACCAAAACCAACCATAGAGGATAGGAAATACTGATGTGAAAATGTGATTTATTAAAAAAAAAAAAAAAAGCAGTCGAGGAGGAAATCTCAGAGTAGAGGTCTTTTAATGCCATATTTCCTACTGTAGGAAGTAAAATCAGCAAATATCTTGTTGAGATTGATCCCAAATACGGGAACTGTCCGATCTTTCTCCCATCTGAGTAGCTTTAGAAGACTTGCTCTAAAGCATTTGAGGAGTTAACTCAATTTTTAGTTGAAAAAGAAAGCCTTAGCAAAATAAAATAGTTGGTTTAGAATATCTGGTTGAAATCTACTAATTATAGTCATCCTCCCCCATCTCTTTTCAGTGATGACAAATTCAGTATTTTTACAGTATAATTTCATCCAACTTCCTCTCCTCTCTGTTTCATTCTGAATTTTTACTAACACAGTTAGCCATCTTCTATTCAGGCGATGGAGCTTCTGGAACCTTCAACTGACTGATTATGCCTTTACAGGAAACTGAACGCCAGAATTGTATTTTATTAGATAAGACATCTAACACAATAGTTTTGTTCTGTGCGAAGGCCGCAGTTAGTTCTCTTGACTAAAAACTGCATACTTTTATAATTCAGACACGGAAATAAAATGCAGGTTCCATGGAAAACAGCCGAGTAGTCCAAGTCAAGCTAAAATAGTTTCATAGCTAGCAATTTTCAGTATAATCATAATAATCATTGAGTTCTTGTTATATATTGCAGCATGATTTTTTTTTTTTTTTGTCTTCTCAGATACCATAACCTTAAGAATGCAGTCGGTTTGTCAAAGAGTTGGCCCTTGTTCCTCATGTTTGAAGAGGCAACTAAATGGCTTCCTGGGATTAAGTGAATGGCAGAGAAGACCGGTTCCTGCTTGTGTGAGAACTATTTACAGTGAGACGGGGAAATGGGAAAAAAACTATGGGTTGGAGACAAGAAAACGAGTTGAAAATTGGTGGTTCCCAAGAATAAAGGATCAGTTCTGCAGAATTTCAGAAACTGATGTAAGCATTATGAGAAATTTGGAGATTACATGTTTGATATTTTTTGTTTTCTTAGAATGAAATTAATTGAAACTTACTTAGTACAGATGGCTTATAATGATTAGATGTACATTACATTTTAGGGAAAATACTTTCGTGTAGATTATTAAAAACCATTAATGAAATAGGTAAACAAAAATAATAAAAAAATCCTGAGGAAAAATACAGTGATAGGCAAAGTATAAACTTGTAAATTTAGGAAGTGTTTAAGTAATCAATTCTTTCTTTGTATCTTATACAATATTTGGGAATGAATTATTTAAAGTATTAAAAGAAACATCTATTCGTAACTTTTGTAAACAATTTTCTTGGGTTTCTGTTCCCAATGTTGTGACAAATCTATTACACTACACCTTGTGACTCACTAAAATCTGTGTTAAGGGAAAATGATTTTTTAATATTTTCTGGTTTACAGTCTCATAGGAGTAGTAAGTGACTTGAAGAAAAAAAAGTTTTCCCATGCAATAAAAGATCTTGGAAACAATGGTATCTCAGTCTCTGACTCTTTTTGCCTTCACAATTACTCTTTCACAATAGATAAAAAAACATTTTTGTGTCCCTTTATGGTTTTTTGTTCATCTCTCTTAAAATGTGCCTTCTCTCAGACAAAAAAATAATGCTGTCAAAATGCTGAAGAGAGAAAAGAGCTTGCTTTTCTGGGGAAGAAAACTGAGATGAAATGGTGTACATGTGTACCTGTAGCAGGGAAAGCATTCATTTAGACGTGTCTTTGATATACATATATACATAGGTATCATATATAGCATACATATGCTAAATTCTGAATTGTATTTTTAATGATATTTTTGTTTTCTCCTTACGGTTGAAGTAGATTTAATAACATATTGAGGTAAATAGTGTATAGTGCTGCAATGAAGTACTCAGATTATTTCTGATTTTGCTGTGATTGAACAAAAGTGATAAAGAAATATTATTTGACAAATATTAATAGAGTTTTATTCAGAATAGTAAAAGCTGAAAGCTGCCTGTAATTTTTTTTTATTATTAACATAAGAAAAATAATGTAAGAACTTAGCAAGTATCAAGGATACTTGATACTATCAATGTATCAATGATGAATGATCAGTGGTAATCAAGATGTATTAGGAATAATTGATGTGAGAGAGGATTTGTGATTTCTTTGTAACTTTTGTCATTTTAATTAAACCTAACTAAATGAAATTTTTAGTTTCTTTTCATTATGCAAAATACTGCTTGTAAGATGTGTTTGGATCTGAGCATACACAGTGAAACAGAGCAGTTTCTCTTTAGCAGATGTTCATGCAATTGCAAATGATGTAGTCACTTTGGGAGTTACTGCAGTTCAGCTGACAAAAAGCAACTGGCCAGGAGTGAGCTCTGTGTTTGTTGCAGATACAAAGTAGAACATTAATTATTTAAGCTGTTATGAGAGTAATTTAATATGCTATGTTTCCATGTTTTTGCTGGGGCAGACTAAGAACACATAGATAATCAGTTGCAGATGCTACAGTGGAAAGGGTGCTTTGTTAAGCTTCAGTTCTGTCAATATAGTTTTTTGTGAGTAAAAGTGAATTAATTTTCATAACATTCAAGTGCCATGTAAGTGTCAGTATAAATTGATGAGATTGCAGCAAAATCTGGTAAAACATCTCCACTTAAAGCCCCAAAGAATTTGATCCAATGAACTTTGTCAGTGCTCACTTGGATCAGTTACAGCAGAACCATGTTTCTCTTCATGGTGTCGTGTAGTAGTTTGTAATGTGCATGTGTATTTATTCAAGTGAAATGCTAACTCATGTAGTTACTAGTTTCTAAAAATTTCTTTCTAGAAATCAAGACCAAAATTTTATGTGCTTTCTATGTTCCCATATCCTTCTGGGAAGCTTCACATGGGCCACGTTCGTGTCTACACCATCAGTGATGCAGTAGCTCGATTCCAGAAAATGAGAGGGATGCAGGTAAGAATAGATCAGCAGTAGGACTGGGTGGGTTTTTTTATGTTTTAATATCATAATTGGTCAGGAAATTAGTATTTTTCAAAATCCATGAGAGTGGACTATGTGCTACAGATGACCCATTAAGCTTTGAATATTGAAATTTGAGACTTTTAAAGCCAGTGGTGTTCAGAACTCACTGTCGGTAAAAGATGGCTAGAAGCTGCCTCCGATGATGCAGCTGTTATCAGCTGCCTAAACTTACAGATGTATGGCACAGTGTCGCTGAGACCTGTGGGCCACACAGTTTCTGTGAGAGGAGACTGACAACCCTCCTGCCATCTGGGTGGGACCAGGGGAAGGAAAGGGTGTACCTGGCAAGAGAAAACAGACACCACCAAAATCAACTGCTTTCACCTCTTCTGCTCCTGAGAACCAGTTCATGTCATTTGTCAGACACAGAGGGACAGCCTCTGGGCCAGCTGGGAGGGAAACCTTTTTTTTTTTGTATTGCTGCAAGTCAGATGAACAGAATGTCATCATGTTACCTCATGTGCGTGTAGCTATAAGTTTCTGTTCTGTAGCATCTCACCCCTTGGCTTGCCCATTTCAGACTTGCTCATATATATGAAATGTCTTCTGAAGGTGCTACAAGGTAGGCTAAGCCTAATTTTCTTGCTGCATCTACAAGGGGAAATCCCGTTTTCCCTTCCACATTTCTCTGTTTCCCAGTCTCTCCTATGCTGGCCATCGTTTCTCCCTCGCTCCCTTTTGTCTCTCCATTAAGTTGAAGGGGTAGCTGAGAGCCTTGTCCCTGCAGTCTGCAGTGGGATCCTGGCTGGCATTCTGCAGTAAAGACTGGCAAGGTAAAATTTGAAGGATGTTAAAGGAAGGTGTGAGAGAACTGTGGCCTGAGCGACAGCCATATTACAGAGGAAAGACGTTTGGTAGAGGGAAAATGTGAAGAATCTGGGAAAACAGTAGGGAGGAGGAATATGGAAAGAGAAGGGAACAAAGAGAAAAATAGCGTAGGCAAGGATCTAGGATGACAGGAAGGATTCTCGCTAATGTACAAGAGAGGAGGAGCAGCTTGAGAATATAGGAATCAACCTCAAAAGGGTACAAAGATGAAATGGAGAAAGAAATGTTAGTTGCTCGTTGTGGTACTAAGTGCAATTTCCTTGCTACAAGTGCTGTAGAAGTGTAGCATTTCCTGGATTTATCACCCTCTATGAGACTCTGATAGGTATCGTCACTGCATTATTCAGTGTGCTGCCTTTCCAAATACTATGTGTCTTATGCCAGTGATGAACATACCATGCACTGAATACTTACTGCTGCTTTACAGAAAGGCATTCTTAGGCTTTCAAAATTACAGGAAAAAGAAATAACTGCCTTAGACTTTAAATGAGAAAAAAACCCCAATGTCTGTTATAACACTTAACCTTTCCTGACTCCTCTGAATGACCAGAACTTGGATCTCACTAAAAAAATTGAGCTAACGAGGCATTTTGAAGGGATGGTTGATTCTTGCTTGATGTTAAGACCATTGATGAAATGTCATTTCAGGATATAGCCATCTCTTTTCAATAGCAGAGAAGGTAGCCAATAAATTGCTGTTCAGAAAGATGAAAACTTGCTGCTTCTTGTACTTGCAAAAATAAAGTGAAAATAATTATCTACATCCAGTAGCATGCTCTAGTTGTAAGCTTTTGAATACAAGGTAAGTAAGCACCTTTAATAGAAACATTTGGAGAAAAGTAAAAATATAATTTCAATGAAATACAAGAGCCACCATACAAACAAGTTTTTATTTCCACATTTGCCTATTTTTTTCCAGAAAAATTTTTCCAGACTTTTAAAGTTTTTACATCTTGCATTTCAGCATATTTTTATATTTCATGTAAAAATTACTTTGAAGAAGTGCCTGTAGAACATGCTGGATTTCTAAAAATACTTGTATCTTCTGTTATGTTAACCAGTTTGAACATCTATTTTTGGCTAAAGGTGGGCAGCCAAAGAATTTAACTTTCATTTACGATTAAAAGGCATTAAAAATCTCTCAGATGATTTTCTGAGTACGTCAGATTAAGAGACATTTTGTTAGTGGTGTGCATTAGCTTGCTGGAACTTACATTAACCTTAAAAAACTTTTCCTTTATTAGCCATGCTAATTTCTCCATCACTTAGAATTAGAGTCTTTATAATTGATTTTCTCCTTGCAATTAATTTATCAGCCTCTAAAAGTTATCTCAGCCCTTTATCATGGTTGTACAATCTGTCAAAGATTATTATGATGATTAAAATATTGTGATGATTGTAGGTTAAGACATGGTTATATCACAAAATTTGATATATTCCTAAGAAAAATAAATTTTTCTCTGTACTCAAGGAATTACTGTAATTCTTCAGTACATGAAAAGAAAGAATGCTTTAGAAACAAAACTGTTAGTATGTATAATTTTGAAGTTATTGCACTGATTTAATATTTCTTTCTCAAAACTCAGCTTTAATACTGCATGTTTGAAAGCCTAGGGACTGCTGATTTTTCTGCAATCAAAAATCTGAGTAGAAGTGAATCCACTTCAGGCATTCAATGCAAAGTTAGGGTAAGATTTTTGAGCAGCAATGTTGTTTAAGCTTTGCATCCATTATTAAAAAAAAAAATAGTGTAAGGCATCAAGGAATGATGGGCTGTTACCATGAAAATTACCGGCAAGACCATTCAGATTTACAGTTCCCAGGGAAAGCTTCAGACTACGGTGTGTATTTCTTGTTTAACCAACAGTGAGGGGAAACGTCTATGGTGTGTACCTAGTTGACAGGAATATATGATTGAGTCAGAGAACAATTTATGTTGAATAAGCTGGAGGTATTTTTCATAAAGAATGCCTTAATGAGAAAACCATAAATTAGTTAGGTATTGATTTAATCTGAACAGGCAAGAAATGGCCCGTATTTTGTAATATTTTAGTAAGGATAGGCTAGAATACATTGGTGAAGGGATTAGATGTCCTTTAGAACTTCTTTGGAATGCAGTTGTGTAATTTCCTCATATTGGAGGTATTTTGAAATTTTAACTGGGAAAGTTTTAAATCATTAGGATTCTGTTGTAGTTTTGTTTTTTCTAAAATGGAACATTAGTATTCAATTTTTTTCAGCTCAATAAGATCTGATTTTGTTTCAATTAAAATATTCTAGAGAGGTAATGCACACTGAATGCTACTGATATTTGCCAGAAACCTGTACTTCACCAGCACTTCAAGTGGGAAAATAAATGTTTATTGCTTTTTCCCCACCTTGTTTTTGAAAGAAATACCACTTCAATATAAAATTGTAGATGAAAGCATTGTGAAGCATTGTCTTGTTCCAGCACTTACTCCTCAAGGACCTGTAGGCAGTGCATGGGAAACAAACTGGCGTGCACTTGGATTGGGTTGCTGGATAAATGGTTTGTAGAGTACATGTTTTAAGATAACTTGTTTACATTTTGATTGCTGAAGACGAGGTTTGAAGTCTGTGCCTGGGAAATGTAAGCCATATAGATTACTTTGCTTGAGTGCACTAAGCTAGTCTTTCCAAAATATGTTAAGGATGATGTCTTTCTTGAAGTACAGTTAAAACAATTTTTGGATATGGACAGTTCTAGATCTTACTACAAACATATTTCTTATAAAATACTATGAAAAAGTAATTTATGTGTTTTAAATTACAAATTTGTAGCTATTAATAAATTAATCCAGAACGATGATGTACAGTTTCTGGTTGTGTTTACTCCATGAATTTACATGCATGTTGTGAATTCAAATGTAGGAATTTTTTAAGAAGTGATTTCCTATTCATTATTTGAGAGTGCTGTGTAGAAATGATAGAGATACTCATGGTGATTTTCACTATGGCAGATTTCCAGTCTACTGTTTCTCTGGGAACAAGTATTTACCATTACTTTATCATGCTGTCATTATCATGTCTTTGATAAATTCCAAAGTGGCTAATTTGTGCCTCTCAGAGGACTGAGAATAATTCCCTTAGTGATCAGTAAACAGAGAGAGATTCAGTTCAGTTCAAACTAGTACCAAAGCAAGGCAGTCACATATTAGAGTTGTACAGAACTGAGAATAATCCTTTCTGTAATCAAACCAGGGTGAAATTCCTGCATGCTAGAATCACACTATACTTATTATTTCTTAATTTATACTTCAACTGGGATGGATGGGATTAGAATATAGTCAACGATATTTCTGCAATATCCCTAAATGACTTAAAGAGCATTTTCTTTTTATCCATAACATCTCTACTTTTAAATTTGGATGTATTTTCATCAATTGTTTTCCCTTTCAGCAGTGAATCTTAATACTCTTGAAATTGCAAAAGTGAATGGTATTGAAGACAGACAGGCAAGTTTAATTAAAACTCTGTAATTAATTAATTAATCAGTAGGATGAATTATTTCAATACAGATCCATTTTCTGACCATCACTAGCTGCTATTCTCCACCTTTTCTTGTGTGAGGCTGTTGTGTCCTTTTGTCAAGTTATTTCATGTGGTATAAATCAAGTAGAAAATATTGCAAGTATTGTGTGTGAATTGAATCTTATTTAATTTCAGTTCTCCCATAGCCTGTACTGAAGGTGTTAATGAGTTCACTCTGTTTCATTTTGAAAGAAAAAGAGAAAATGAGATATAATTTTAAATGTAATTCTGTTAGACAAGAATGTGTGAGATTAAGGAGGCAAAAGATAACTTTGTTCTCAAAATGTTTGTGGTACTCTCTGGACGTTGAATAATTTCTTGTATTTTATGTTTTGTGAGAATAAAAATAAATGGGCATTTTATGTTTTGATAGAAATCTGTATGGGTTGATTATTTCGAAAGTGTCTTCTCTAGTATGTAGCATTGTGTTGCAGAGAAGCATTGAAATAGTCCTTTTTAGAATGTACACACTGGTTGAAAATTCCTTATTTTAATCTATTTCCAGGTGTGCCTTATCTTCTTGGGGTGGTTGTTGGTTTGTTTGATGGTGGTAATTTTTACCTGTTGTGTAATGGTGCCTATTACCTGGTACACTTAAAAGAGAATCTAGGCTTCGCTCAGGTGGACATCTTGTATTTAAAGTGTGCCGTAGTATGTCAGTTTACATTAGATTTTCAACAAGTTCAGCCCATTGTAGGCAGCCAGTGGAAGGAGCAGCCATCCTTTCCTTTCCCCTCTCCAACTGCAAGTCCCCACAGTCTCACATGTCTGTGATTGCACAATTGTGAGATCCATAATGGAGGTAGGGGTGTTTTCTGGCAGCTGGAACTTGTGATCATGAATCACCTGTTTTGTCAGCCTTTTTTGATTAGTTCATGTCTAGTATGTCATAAGTAGGGTTAGGAATGTAGACTTTGCTGTATCAATTCAAACCACTAATTCATCAGCGAGCCTCTTAATTTTCATTTCTGGTCATCTTCTTTTATTACACATTCTCTGAATTAAATATATTTATTTGCAGGCCTTTCTGACACTGATTCTTCCGTCTTTCTTAAAATTTAGAATACATTAATTTGGGTGTAAGAACAGTATGTCAGCTCCCTAGTCATTGTTCTGAGACATACTGAGCACATCAGGAGAGCAAACATGTTCTTTGTTTCCTTACAGAGACTGAGGAAAATTCACTGTTATGTTGATGGAGGCTTAGAACTGAGTGTTATGAGATCATTGTCAGGTTTGTGTTATATAGTTACACTGATCTCACCTACTGATGTCAGTGTGATGAGCTGATTGTTAGAGCAGTGAGTAGATGAAAATCCTCTGAGAGGAAGAGCTGAGATCTCAGCATTGAATCAATGGAGTTACTGTGTCTCCTTCCCCTTGGTCCCACAGTCACATAAAGAGCTCTAGCCATCATTAATAACAGATGTTTCACCATGCTGTGAAATGGTTCTTAAAAATGCTTCAAGCCAGAGTCTTTGGGATCTAAAATGTTTCAAGATGCAACTGTTTTCATTTTTAATAACTTATTCCCAAAAAGACCACTCAGTGTGGTGGTCACTGAGCACTTTGTTCCCCATGCACTATTTAATCACTTCCCTTGCAACGTTTTATGCTGCTGTGCAAACTGTGTTAAGTGGTAGAAAATGGCAGTCTTTCATAGTTGATCCTGTCTGATCATGTGAACTTCTGAAGTTATGCCATGTGTGACAAGACTAACCTGGGATTTTTCAGCAGAAGGAGTTTACTTATCCTCTTCATTGTGAGGATAGACACACAGCTGCCTTTGGTGATAGCACTGCCATCATAAAATGGCTGAAACTACAGCCTGCCTTCTTTTACCTGGTGTAGGCATCCCTAGGCTTATATAGCCTCCTGTTTAACAAGATACAGTCATTATTTGTTGTTCTTTCTCCTTGAGGCTTAGAGAAAATATTGTCTACCTAGAGAAGTGGTGCTTGGAAGAATGGTCTCTTCAGTGGGCAGAATGGATCCCTCAGTTGCATAACGTTTAGAGGTTGCTGTTGGAAGAAACAGCATTCAAGAAAGTGGATGACTTGTTTTTCTTCTGCTCATCTGTGCTGCTAGAGAGAGGAGCCATGTTTTCTGCTAGTTGAACCAGTAACCAACCCATCAAAGAGCTACAAGGAATAACCCTTTGGTCTTCAAAACTGCTTTCTATTTTTTTCTTCCTATGTTTAATTTGTTTTGAACAGTCAAACTGTTCCTTTTTCCTTTGTACCAACTTTTGACATGCTAGTTACATATTTTCTACTCCTCTTCCATTTCTCTAAAGATTTTTATGTTGAATAAGTAGAGTTAAGATGTAATGTCAAATGCTGCATGGAGACTGTGGCATTTTTGCTGCATATTACAGCCAGAAGGAGATGACCTGTTGTTTAGACAAATGCATTTAACTAATCTTTCAAAGCCATTCATGGTAGAGAAGTAAAAGAGACAATAAACTTGAAATCATTTTCTAAACCACTGTGCATGTTACATTCATCTCTATAGCAACTACATAAATAGATCTATCCTGGAGGCTAATTTGAGGATATTTTTAATTTCTCTTTAAATTCAGTTTTCTGATTGAAACTTGAATTAGCATACTTCTTCAGACCTTTCACTTGAGGAATGCTATTGGTTGTTAAATTGAACTTTTGAATGTGAAGAGTGAATATGGTATTTTTGATAAATGCTAGAATTTGGAAGATGTGTGCACAGGTTGCTCCTTCTAGCACTGATGGTACAGTGATAAAATGTCTGCACATGAACTGTCTGGAGCATCCATCAGCCCTGTTGGGGAGTCTGTAGCTGGTAGTGAAGTTGTTCTTCCCACATCCTTTTGCTCAGGA
Organism: Coloeus monedula; assembly: GCF_965178545.1. NCBI lineage: Eukaryota > Metazoa > Chordata > Aves > Passeriformes > Corvidae > Coloeus > Coloeus monedula. The sequence goes on from NC_138781.1 coordinate 46,576,965, forward strand.
GCATGAGAAATGAGATTGTGCCTTGCTTTTGGCTGCCTGTCTATATCCAGGAGATCTTCAGAAGCCAAATTTTACAAAAATTAACCAAGAGTGATTTTTCTAGTCTCACTTAATGTGCATCAACTTGTAGTAAGAGAAGGCATTTGTAGGAATGCAAAGGCAGGGCATTAGTCTAGGGCATTTAAATAGAGAAAATATGTATTATACATGGATTTAAAAAATCTGGTTTATTTCATCACGTCTGTCCAGAGACAGGTTGTCAGCAATACTAGCAGTCAAAAAGAACTGAGTGGCATAAATTAATATTTTAACATGTCCATAAAAAATTCTGTTGATATTTATAACTTATGTGAAATGTACCTGTCTTTTTTTTTTTTCCTTTTGTACCAATAGTTTTGACTGCTGGGTGGATGGCAAGGGAGGGGAAGGGCTCGGCAGAGGTGTGCTTCAGTGGGGGGTTGAGAAGTGGTTTAGGTTCCAATTGACATTTTCCATGTAAACTCCCCTCTCTATATGTGAGGAAATGGGCAGTTAAGACGCCTGATTTCTGATACTATGGTGTGAGGAACAATAGTTTGTCTGATAATAGGGAAAGTTTGTAACGTGGAATAGCATTCCAATTTCTGTTAGATTTAGACATGAAAAATGTGCTGTGCATGGGCCCTTACTAGGCTGGCTTGGATCACAGGTTAATACCTTTGGTTTTGTTGCTGCACCAGTAGAGTAATGATAGACAGCAGGTTTAGTCTCAGATCAGTACTGAAAATGAGAACACTGAGGAGTCATGTCTATTAAATCCTGTTGCTTTTACACTGTCTTGGTGCCTAGAGCATCTTTATAAACACGTCTATAAAACATTGCTTATGAAATATTACATTAAGTCAGAAGATTGGAAAGTGGTGGCAAAGAAGAGTAAAAATAATTCAAAGCAGTGACAAAAGTAGCTCTTACGCTTCCAAAATGAGCAGATTTTTCACATGGAGATACGAGATTAGGATGGCTGAGATTGCTTTTTTATTGCTTGTTTGCTTACATGCCACTAAGAAACGTGTTCTTTATATAAATGCATATTTTAAGGGGTAAAAATTTTGATTTCTTATAACTTGTAAAATGTTAGTCATGTTTTGCTATTGTTAAACTTGTGTCATTTTAATCATGATTATTGAATTTACAGCACATTTGTAGTTTTAAGAAATAGAATAGGCTTTATCAGCTATCCAGTATATATGTGTTTAATGACAGCATCTTAAGTACTGGCCTTTCTTTCCTTGGTTATTAAACAGGTTTTTTGAATACTTACTGTATTGCTAGCTTATTTTTCTAAATAATGTGTATGTTAATAGGAAAAATATGTCTCTATTGAAACAGAAATTATCTTTAATATTTTGTAGTAAACTTTTTTCCCCACCTTTATTTATTTGTGGTCATGAAATAACAATTTGTCAGTTAGTAGTACATATTTGCAAAAGATATTTTAGTAAAATTTGACTAAAACTGTTTTTCCTCGTCTTCTTAATTTTATCTGGTGGATTTAAAATTATTGTAGGGTATTTTTCTTTTATTTTGTTTTTCAACACAAAGGAAAAAAGTAGTAGGCTGCACATCAGTTACAGTTATAAAACTGTTGGTTCAATTATTTTTACTTAACATCTTTTTTAGAATGACTGTTTGGTTGTGTGGTAGCATCAACTGCTGACTTTTGCCAGCACACAAACTGAAAAAGTGTTGGTTTTTGTCATTGTCAACCTGATACTGAAATAGTCATGAGAGTTTATTGCATAATACTTTAAACTCCCTCTAACATCTCATTGTAGCTAACAAGTGCACTTCATAGTCATCTTTTAAAGCAAAGCTGGCCATAGTTGGCAGGTTTGGAAGAAGTTCAGTTCAGACAAAGCAAATGCTGGAATGCCAAGCACCGTTCATTATTTGGAGGCCTCTGTGTATTGCTGCTGCCATTCCAGAAAGTTGCATAACGTTGTGGTTTTTCTTTTGCTGACAGGTGATAAATCCAATGGGATGGGACGCATTTGGTTTACCAGCAGAAAATGCTGCAGTTGAACATGGCCTTCACCCTGCAAGCTGGACACAAAGGTTAAATGAATTAAAATATGGCATTTTCACTGTGAATACATGTACTGTGGCCCCCATAAACCAAAAAAGCAGAGCAAAACTAGCATAGAAGAAAGATGGTACAGGAAAAAAACAGGGTTATCTGGGACCAAGGTTATGTGATGACATTTTATGGGACTGTGCAGATGATTCTGCTTTGAAAAATAAATATATTGGGATGATTTTCAAGGTTTTAATCTCAATGACTTTTAAATTGTAAAATGGTAGAATATCAAAAGAGAAACATTTCCCAAACATCCAAACCAGCGGGTGTAAATAAATCAGAAATTCATTATGGTGAGGTAAATCTTAGTGTAGAATACACAGTGGAAAATGATGAGTTACGTGGTTAGATTTACTTGGCACTTTTTAGGACCAGGTGAGTGAGGAAGGAGATAGTTGGGTTTTTTTGAGGCTGGGTCTTCGAAAGTGCTAAGCAGCCATTATTGCTTATGATTTCTGTGAACTTTTTGGGTTTTAGACCACAGAATGGGGTGTTATGTTCCCCTAATATTCTTTAAAATGAGTAAAAATTACATAAGTAAACAATTTCTAAAAATTACTTGGAAATCAATCTTTCTAAGTGAAGTTGTTTGTTGTACTCTGGATGCAATAATGTAGCTGTGTTATCTTTATACACCTTGATCCATTTCTGTCTTTGATAATGCTGTTTCTTTGGGTTTTGTTCATGTTTCTGGTCCCATCTTAAGATTCTTGATACTTTTCCAACTAAAATATTATAATATTAAGTAGTTGCATTAATCAATTATTCAGCACTGCAAGTTTTTTCTGGATCACAATAAAATGCTTAGTTTCATGACTGTCAGCCACTCTGGGAGGATAGATACTACTTTATCTGACAGAATGTATTTTAGTAGAAAGGTAAAAGTCCCTAAGAAAATTTAATCAATTTTATAGTATGTGAACGAATTCCCACCAGGTCACTAATTAATATTGTGTAATTGTGGGTATTTTGGTAAAGTGTATTTAGTACATTTTCAAACTAAAGCTTCACTGTATATCCTGATGTATCTTATTTTACTTTTGTAATACAATCCATTCAGGGCAGTATCTAACCTTACAGTGTCGTAGTTGACTAATGTTTATCTATGGCAATGCTGCCACCAGAAGTTTCGTAGTTCCTTGTCACCTCCCAGTATCCAAGTATACATGTTCCCACCACTTCCTTTGCACTGGCTCCGCTGGTTTTGTGGGCCACAGTTTTGGTTTGATCAGCCTGTTGATCAGAGGGAAGAAAGAAAACTGGTGGGGTTTTTTCGGAGAGTTTTTGTATGGCACATCTTCAGCTGAATGGGTAAGGTTATGAATTCAGGTTATCCTGAATTCAGGTTATCCTGAACACAATTACCAGAGCCACAGCAAGATAAAGCCAGGATAGCATTGCCAGAATAGAGCAGGATTAAGCTGATGTTGGAAGTGTCCCCCACTGCATTGAGATTTAAGAGGGCTCTTTGACTCAACTGCAGTAAAGATAATTAAAAATACTAAGAAGTGATGCTTGAGTAATGCTTCTTTCAAACTGCAGTGCCATATTTACTTTTAAGTTGCATTCAAGTCAAGAGAAAAAAATGTATTGCCTCATGTACTTAGCCATGGAAATTGGACCAGAATACATACGGGAATTTAAAAATTCTTATTTGAGTAATCTGACAATTCTGAGTTTTATTGCTAGTGAGATCATAGTGTTTAGAGGTTAACTAGTGCTTTTGATTTCTCAGAACTCCATGAGCATCAGATTTTAAATGTGATCACATGATAGAAATAGCTTAAGATAATAATTTTTAATTTATTAATATTTTGCAGTAATATTCAACACATGAGGAAACAGTTTGATGCACTAGGTCTGTCTTTTACATGGGAAAGGGTAAGATTTTCTTTTTTTAAATGGATACTGCCTTTTTTATTGTGTGATGGAACATTGAAACCCATGGAATTTCAGCATTTTAATTATGACAATACAGGAGTCTTTGGTAGTGACCAGTTTAAGTTGTTAAACTGTAATACTGAGCTTTTTAATCAGATTTCCCTAATTTTTGGCATACTGATATCCTCTGATTATATCAATGTTTAGGAGAATCTTTAAAGTTATTTCAGTTTTGTATTTGGATTTTTCTCTCTTCTTTTTCATCTCTTTGAAGTATTAATTTTCTGTGTTAGAAATAAGACAACAAACAGATATTTATGAAACAGCAATGCCTTTGTGTTAAGGTATGTATTTTTTGAGGAGTGCTCTTTTCAATGTGTATGTCAAGGGTTTAAAGATAGTAAATTGAAATGGTGACTCGGTTATGTTATTCCAAATTTCAAAGTATAAGCCTGCATTTTCATGGGTGTTCATATCAGGATCATTTTGGAAACCAGAAATTTTATTTAAATTACTAATGCTTGAGAATCAGGTGTTCACCTTAAAGAACTTCCCAAACACGATCAGACATGAGCTAATGTCATTTTCCAGATAAAAAAGAAATTAGCATTTGAAGCGATTGTGAGGTTATTGCATTTACCAGTGAATCAGTCAGTCACTACCTTTATATTCTCAGCAATAGCTGTTGCTTATCACCTTAATGTGATTTTGAATAGAGCGATGGAGATGCTAATCCTGGATTTTTGTAGCGGTATTGTAGAACTGAAAAGGAAGAGCATTAGTTTTGTGACAGTCTGAGACATGCCATCTGTTTTCTTTAATCATGAAGGTGACGTTGTTTATTTGTATTTCTTGCATCTAAAAAACCATTTTGTCATGTCTCATATATGGAAGGATTTTTCAGTATAAGCCTTTTAAATCAGATTTAAGTTTTCTTGGTAGCCAAAAAAGTTGCTCTGAAAAAGAAAGATTTGTTTTGGAAGGTTCACTGCACACATTCTTGGCATGTGATGTTTAAAGCTGTTGGTATCTCAGAGGTTGTCTGTATGTGTAGTGCAGCAATACTTGAAAACAGTGAAATCCTGTGCGTAGGCTGTGTTGTGGAACACACACGTGCACAAGCACACCCGAGTTCAGTGATGCAGGTTGCATTTCAAGAAAATTGAGAAAATTCATCTCTTGTGTATGAACTTCTGTTTAGCCTTTCCATTCTGAAGAACAGATGGAAAACTGGCAGTACTAAATAACCATGGGAGGAAGTGTAAGTACACAGGGAAAAATCATTTGTCATCTCTGTGCCTATTCTTTGAGAGTTACCTTCACTTTTCTAGTAAACTGTGTTTTGGTTAATGAACTTTCAGGAGTCTCTGAATACTTGTGGAAAGGGCTTTGATACTCTATAACTATCTCCATTTGAACTGTTGTGTAATTGCAATGCTTTAGAATGCTCTAGGGACACATAGTTGGGGCTGAAAAATATTCCTTGAAACACAACACATTTTAGAGTTTTCACTCCTTAGCTTATGAGTTAAGTTTTGTTTTACCTGGAAAGCCTACCATACTAATTAGGAGTAAGAGTGACCTGAATGGTAGCCATTAGAAACAGATATGTTTATTAATTGCAAAAAATTCATGATGCCTAAAATATTATGTGACCTGCAAATGCACGGATATTTGAGCTGGCCATGAAGGAACTACCTGTGGAAATGGAAGGGCTAAGCTGTAGCAGAGTGTTTTACAGGCTGATAAAGCCTGCTTCTCTGCAGGGCTCATTAGGCTGGGCAGAGCATCTTACTGCCTCAGCTGTACTGCTTCTGGGCTAACTCAAGTATCTTTGCACAGCAAAACACTGTGCTGTGCAAGTGCTTATCTTAAAAGTGAGCTATTTGAGGTAAGAAGGTTTTTTTTATAGTATTCTATACTTATATGGCTTTAAATCAGTGGCTTATGAAATACTGTGACACTGCAAAAAACCCACTAGTATTAGTGACTCCTATGAACAGTCCAAGAAAAACAGATTTTATATGGGTTGGTCTAATTAACCAAGACCATTATACAAAACAGGGGGCTGTTTGTAGTTTAATTTCATTGGTGTAACTTAAATCTGCCCCTTTATTGTGCTAGTGCATAGCAAATAATGCTGGAGGGAACCCATTTCCCTAACTTAGATCCTTGTTTTAGTGTGTGGTGAATTGCCTTTTTAAAGTGTGAACGTTTTATGTTAACTGTCTCTGTCCTCTGTGGCCAGCTTAGAGAGTATGCTTCGATGATGGGAAGGAAACCTAACGTAAACTTTACCATTTTACATATGGTAAGGGAAAAGAGAAGTGGAAAAAAGAAAAGAAAATACATTTTGAGTACCTAGTGCTTGTAGCTGTCCTAAAGAATCTGCCTGCTTATAAAGTCATGTCTACTGGTCAAGAAATTTGTGTCCAGGAATATGAAGATTAGTTAAATCTCATTGCTTGATAAAATGATTATGAACAAATCCCAGTGCACCTGCAGTACCAGAAATTTCCTTTTATTTTTCTGTGGGGTTTTTTTTGTTGTTCTCTCTGCCTTACAAATCAAAATGTGCAGGTATTTTTGTGTCGTAGCTGTAAATGAACTTACTTATCTTGTAAGGTACCAAAAATAAGACATTATTAAAAGCTAATTAGGTTATTTCAGTCAGGTTACAAAGACACCTTAAAACTGCTCTCCTAAACAGAAAATCTAACCAGATGAAAAATTAAATTAAATGCATAAAATACCTCTGTAAGTACTTTGCCTTAGAGTACTTTTAAATACTAATGATAATCTGGTTTTTTTTACCTGAAACATGGAGGTATTTTAAGTACCTCAAGTTAGAAGTATAATATTTGTAAATCACTTTGAAAATGGTTTGATTTTGAGGAGAGATTTTTTTAAAAATCAGTAAGTGATAGAACATTTCTATTCTGAACATTTCTGTTTCTCAGATGGAAGGTTGAAAAGCTGAAGTTTGAGCATGGAAGAAATGTCTCTAAGAGACATTAAAACACATGGAAAATTTAAAAATCCCCAACATTATGATTTGGTTTTAAGATAATTATGATCTGAGCATTCCTGATGATCAGATTTTTCAAAAATACCACCCCAGACAACATAGCAAACTGCCTGTCACTTCTGTTAAACATGATTTTCAGGGGAATTAGGCAATATTATTTTCAATTATTCGTATCATCAGCAACAAAAGATGAGGAGCATATAACGTTTTTCCTTTATTTTGTTCAGGAATGTCATCAGACTGAGTGCATGTTCCCAGTGAGCCCTCAGTTCACCACTGTTGTTATCAATCTGTAACTTTCTCCTAGAAAGTAGCTCATTCTGCAAAGGTTTTTTAGTCTTTTCAATTTCTGCATTCCAAGTGACATATTTTTTGCATGAGACTAATGTTCCCCGTCTGCTCTGTATATTAAAAAAATTAATCTTTGGTAGATTTTCTTTGTGCAGGTATTATTTCTATTTAGTTTTGAAGTTGTCATTTGTGTGTACTGCCTGAGCATGCATAAAACCAGCAGTAGATAGATTATTACCTATGAAATTTTCTTCTTATCCACATATCATTGAAAATCAGTGACCCTACTTGTAATTAAATTTTAAAAAAAGAAACTTGATACAAGGCTACTTTTTTTTTTCAGAAAATATATTCATGCTCTAAAATGTAGGCACTGTGCGACATTTGTATTTGTAGCTAATAAAGCATAAAACTAAGGGCCTTTGAAATACAAATATTCAAATTAATTTAGAAATGTAGGTTGGTCTAGCTCTAAACCTCTGAAAATCAAATAATTACACTTCTAGATGAGGTGGTACATGCCCTTGAAAACCAAAATAGGCAGATAATTGATTAAAGACTGTTTTATCTTCCCAAACAGATTTTGAAAAAAATCCATCCAGACCTTTTTTTCTTATCTCCCTTTAAAGAGGTGCAACATGCCTGTCTTCAGGACAGCATAAGACTGTGCTAAAAATAAATTTATTAGTAATAAACTAGGAAATTACTTCTCTTCAGTCTAGTTATATGTTATTCATAAAGCCTGGGGATCTTAGAAAAAAATAAACCTTTTCATGCAGCCTATAAATATTACTTTTATTTTTTAAAAAATAGCCACAGAAGTAGCTTGAAGTTGTAACCTTCCCCTTAAAAATACAAGCAAAACCAAGTTATAAGGTCAGAGACTCATAATAGAAAATTGTAAGAAAGGAGCAGATTTAGAACAAATAATGAATTTTAAAACAAGGCATTTGAAAATTAGTTTTTCTTTTATTAAACACCAAAATCTTTCATCCAGATTCAGTTGTTTTTTGTGGGTTTTTTATGCAGGATTCTTTGCTATTGGTTACCCTTGTTTTTGGTAGTTGAAAGGGACTTTTTAAATCAGATTTTATAATAGTGAATGGCTTTTTGACCTTTACGTGGACCCATTGCTTCCCAAGTTGCAAATCTAGATTGTAATACTACCATTTAGTCTGTAACTGAGAATTTATTTGCAAAAATAAACAAGTTACCAACCCCTCTGGTATGGTACTTGTTAGGAACAAATGACTGTGCTCCAATAAATGGATTAAGCAAGGTAGTTTTTGGTAAGGATAGGGGTCTTTCCTATGCCTTGCTAGTATCTGCTCTTTTAAAAGCAAACCACCTGCATAGGTCATTTATTTTTATTGTTGTAATTAATTCTTTTAACGAATGAGTGTCATTCCTGTAGGAATAAGGAACAATAACAGTAACCAATGATAAAGATGCATTTTGGCAAGAATATCTGTTTAAAGCTGACGAAAGTAAAAGGGAAAATGGATGGGGGAAGAGGGAGATGCTTTCCCTCCCGTTTCATATTACCTTCTGAAATGCTGACGTGATGGGTGATCACTAAATCTGTCACAGAGCACTGAAGAGCACATGCAGTGGACAGCTGAGCAGTATCTTACATATTTGGAGAAGAGTTCTTATTTTTAGTAGGTATTTTATTTTTGTAGGAAATATGGTAATATCCTTTTATATATATTCACTGTGCTGCTTTATGATATGGGGTTCTATATGTATGCTGTTACACCAGTGCTCAGATCGCAAATGAGAAGCAGAAATGTACAGTTTTTGGCAGGGTGGAATGGCTCCAGAGTGCTATTTTTCAAACCCTTTTATAAACTCTTTTGTGTATTTCTGAGTTAAGTTAGTTCTGTTAATGTTCTGTGGATCTTTGTCTTGCTTATAAAGTATAAATAGAGATGTTAACATTCACCTTAATTTAAGCATGATGGCAGCCTAATGGGAACTTTTTAGCAGACATCATTCATTTATTCAAGGTCAGTAACTGGAATACACAGAAAATTATTTCTAACAGTAAATTTTATTGTGCTAAATTAAAGGGAAAAAAAAAACACCGAAACACATTTCAAGATTGTCAAGAGTTTGCTGGCTTGTCTTCAGCAGCTCATTTCACTTGGTCGTGATGCAATTTCTCTTTCTTCATTAACTTGAAATGTTACTCCAAACCTTCATAGTTATAAAGTTAAATTCTGAGCTTGAGTGATCTTTTTGTATGTCAGTGACCGCACAGCAGATTGTTTTTTTCAGTGATACAGTCTGCTGCATGTCTTTCCAAAAGGTGTCAATTTACTCCTTGTGAGAGAGTGCGTATGTGGAATTCTGTTCCCAAGAGTTAGCTTGTATCTTGTAGCTCAAGCTTGAGTGGCTTGTAACATGCTAGTTTAGATTGGGAAATGTAATCTTTTTGTTTCAGTTGATGCACATCTGCCCTTCAGGGCCAAAAGGACCAATCTCCATTCACTTCACTATTTTTATTTGACAACTCAGTTTTGTTGTCCTACCTGTTTGCCTATTGCTCACGTAATCTTATATTGTACTGAAAGGGATTGTGTCTCTTCTTTCGTGTGTCGCATACTCCAGTAATGAAACTCTGTTGCCTGTAGTGGCATCACACTGGCTCAAGAACTGTTGTCACCCTGTGAAGGGGGGGGGCGGAACTACTGAATGTGCTTAGTTGCAAGAGATGGAAATCAGGTTTTTATCAAGTGGAGTTTTTTTCAGTGCAGAGCAAAGGGTTTTAATCAAGCAACTGTTTTTCATTACTAGGTCTTACTAGGTCTTCACATCCTGAGCTGAAAACTTGCCATTAAATGTCTCTTTCTGATCTTGAAAGCCTCTTATACACACTTTTGAGACACATCTATTCAAAGGTCACATTAATTGTTAAAAGCAATGTTTCAGCACTGGAATATAAAGTTCAAAGCGACTAGAATATAAAGTTGTGGGAAAAGAATAAAAATTTTCTGCTAGAGCATTTCAGATGTCACTTGAGTAGCAGATGATATTGCAGGAGTTGTGTGTAGTGGGAAGCTAGGATGATAGGAAAGCCCACGTGAAAGACATTTCGCATTTGGAGCTATTTCTGATGCTTCATAACTACTCCAAATGGAATAAATTTTATCAGTGGCTTACTGATAAAGTTTTTATCAGTAACTTTAAAATCAAGAGATGTTCATATTAATTTGAAGTTCAGTGTAGAAGCCATCTTCCGCTTCAAGCAGGTATGTGGGTTTCCATTGCACCTGTGAAACCTGTGTTTGTGTTGAGAAAACATGGAGTCTGTAATGATGGAACCCATTAGTTGTCTTTGCATATTAAGATGCTTATTTTAAATGCAGTTAGGTTTTTTTAAGAACAAACATTTACAATATGGAACTTTGTAAGCAGTTGGTAAGTAGCTTATTTTTTAATTATCAGAGTTCACTAAAAATTTAGCAAATGTTTTCAAGTTTTAAAGAAGCTATCCATGATATTGTTGCTTGCTGTTCTCTTAACTCCCATTCCTGCTTCTTATGTTGTCTTTTATTTTAACCTGTCTTTATTTCCTTCATAACAGTCCTCCTTATTTGTGACTTTTATGACTCATTTTTTCCATACTTTAACCTAGAGCATCCTCCTAACTTGAGCTCCCTTGCCTTTTGGAACAGTTGCTTATTTGACCTTTGAATGTGAGGTATCTTTCCTGAGTCTTTCATCTTGAAGTTCAGAATCTTACGCTGTGTTCCATCCTGTCTGCCCCACACACTCTGTCTGCCAAGCCTCGGTGCTGTTCCGCTGTCCTCCTGCACCCACATCTTCAGCTGCAGGCTCCTCGCTCTGCCTGCCTCACATCAGCCAGCTCCCTGCTGCCTCTGAGCATCGACAGCCTCTGCTCCTGCTTCTCATTGCTGAGGAACAGGGGAAAAGTCAGCCTGGCTAGGATGGCTTCTTTGAGAGAAGTCTACTTTTTTTTCTAGTTTTGCTGTTTCCCTGATCAGGCAGCTGTGATCACTTCCATTCATCTTCTGTTCTCATATCTATAAGCTTTAATCTTGCAGAGTTTTGTATTCCATGTTAACAGGGAAACTTTTCCTTGTGCATTAAACCTTCACAAAGCCCATGTTCTCTGGTTTTGTGTACAGGTGAATATCACTCATTGTGAGCATTATGCAAATATAAATGGGTTTGAATAAATTATGCGTGAGTACATGCATAAATGTTTACTCTGTAGAATATATTATACACTCCTGGGTTAATTATTTAAGTTAAAACAACACAGGAAAATACTCAGAGTAAGGAATCTTTATTTTATTTCATTTCTACAGGAGGTAACAACTTGCTTACCAGAGTACTACAAATGGACACAATATCTCTTTCTTAAGCTTTTTGAAGCTGGGATAGTGTATCAAAAAGAGGTAGGTGCAAAGTTTGACCTTCAATATTTTGCAGATACACTAATTTAGGTCACTCATGTCAGTGGCACTTTTCTGGATTGTCCATTCACAGTCATAAAGTGATTGTGCCCTGTTAGTTTTAAATCACTCTAAAATAGAATTAATTATATATATAACAGAATTTTCTATGTAACAGTTTATAACTAACTAACTAACATGAATGGCCGTTGTAGCAAGTCAAGTCAGAAGTGTTTATTGTCAGAGATTTGCATTGAAATGCAGGATCAGAATATAGCTTTTAGTTGTTTATTTCCTGGCTTTAATATAGAATTTTCTAGATTTTATCTTCCCTTGTGGAAATATATGACATTGTGGTCATTAGGAGTCTCTTCAGCAGTGAGATTATTTACCTGTATAACATTATTGTGATACTATCTCAGAACTGATGGTGTTGGATAGGATAATTGGAGATTAGGTGCATAACCATCCTATTACTGAACCCTGTTTGTGGTCTCCAAAATATTAAAGAAGTATGAGATGTCATAAGACTATCACAGCTGTTCATCAGTTACTGCCACATTAAGAAATTATAATATTTTGTAAATAACATGTATCAGGCTATCTGAAAAGTGAAGGTTTCAGTGTTTCTTAAACATAAGATGAAACAAAGATGTTGAATGAGCAGTCTGGAGAACTCTATAGCCAAGGCAACACAGTTCCAAAATACCTGAACAGCTGCACTTTAACAAGCAGCAATTTAGTGAATGTTTCTAACTTAAAATGGAAACTAAGATTTCTTAAATATGCTTTGATATTTCATTTATATTCTGTAGAAACCAGGAAACCCCATAGGATATAATTAAGAACATACTCCAATTATTCTCTGAACCTGGAGAAAGAGATTGATGGTGAAAGGTAGCATTTAGGAGGGCAGGGTGTTACTGAGCTATTTTTCCTGTTTGCATTTGTATTCAGAGATCTTTAATGACAACCAGCAAAACTCCTCAATATTTAATATATTCTAGTATGCTGGATTAGGGGTTTTTTCTTTTTTTTCTTCTGTAATTATTTTTATCTTGTAATAAAAACATTTAAACCCCTAGCTTTGTTATAACAAACATATTTTTATTTGTAAATTTCTTTGCTTGACAAGTGAACCCAGGTGAATCTGAAAAGTACAAGGCTTGCTGCTTCATTCAAAGTGGGAATGATATACAAAATAAATTTCACATTCAGGCTCCAAGTACTGTGGGATCCTGGAGGTGTGTTTGGATACCAGTGATTGAATCTACTTCCAACTTCCATCTGCTTTCAAGTCAAGGATCAGTTTGAGGACTTAAATCAGCATCTGTCAACCTGTAGGGGATGTAATCTCTGGTGGTTATGAACCAGTTGCTTTCTGGCAGGAAACAGATGGCAGAAAGAGCCCATAACCCTGGGTCTCTTTGAACAGTCATATATACTTAAAGCATATATTTGTCTCATGTTGTCAGTGTATCTGCAATGTGTATTAAGCAGTACTTTTGCACAGCTTGAAGTCTCCTGTATTACAATTTCATCTTGGGTACAATTCATAGCCTTACTGTGACAATAAGAATAAGGCAAGTAGAGCATTAGCCTAGTTAAAGCTCTGTTCTAGGAGTATGCATGTCTGTCCAGAAATTACCCTGGCAGGGAGACACAGGCTCAGTATGTTCAGGAGCTGCAATTATGGAGGATTTACAATGTCTGTCTGAGTGCTGCAGCATCCAGAGGGCACCTTTATTCACCATAGCAAAATCCTCTCTCTTTTTCCTGTAGTAGTCATCTAGTCAATATACTGTAGAGGTTATTGACCTGGCCAGGTGTGAGTATCTCACTGAGGTTAATACCTGCCCTGACTCTGTAACTTCCATCAGATACCGGTAATCTGTAGGGGACCCAGAGACAGCAAGCCTGGAGATAGACACTTACACTTTAGAGACCTAAAGTTAGACAAGATGAATCCTATCTTAAAAGCATATGGTCTACATTGATATAGTGAGGAGAGCGAGATAATTGGTGTGCTCTGAACGCTTTTGCACTATGCTTTCTTTGTGTAGATGACTTTTAGCTGCTTCCTGGGGTCATAGCTTCAGAGGCTGTCATTGTCAAGAAGTTGCCTTTGTGAGGTACAAGTAGGAACTAAAGGTTTCATTTATTAGCCAGGTTCTAGATACTGGTCAAAAGCTTGTGAGAGATGGAAGGAACAAAATGTAACAAAAAATTCATAGACGAGACCTTTCAGCTGACAATTTTTTAAATTCACATTTGCTTTATGCTTTGCAGGATTTATTTAGATATATCTTTATGAGTCGTAACAGGAAGATTTGTTATGCTAAATAATTATGTAAGTCATTTCAGTTACCTTCTAAAATTTTCACCATAAATTTGATACAATATGATCAAAATAGAAACAGTATTTTTTCTCAACTTTGAGTCACAGCCAGTTTAATACAAGCTTATGCTAATACTGCTTTATGCAACTGGAATTTTATTACTTCTCAGTATTGCCTGATTTATCTCTCTTTAGGTGTTATTTTAACTTTGTGTGGAGTTTTTTCAGAACTTTGTAAATTAAAAGATCATTATTTTAGAGCCTCGTTCGTAATGTATTACGTTATTAGTGAAGAAGCTGTGTTTTCTGAACGTCTGGAAAATAGGTTTGTAATAGTGGAATATATTGATTTCTTTTAATTTCCCAATGAATTTTCATGAGGCTTTTATAAAATCTGGTGTGATGTTATTGCTTAATAACCTGATAAAAGGTAGCCAAAAAGTTAAAAATTTAAATCCCAGTCTGAATTCACAGAAGCTTCATTTGAGTTTAAATTTATCAGTGAATAACTTTCATTCATTTAATGATAATAAATTTTTTATAAATCAGTGTAGCCAGACTTTGTGCTCACACAGTTGTGAGCAGTATTTCTAAGCAAGAAACCCCTGCATCTTTCTTTGGCTCTCCTCAGTATAAAATTTGTAAAGTGGTTGTGGTATTTACTATTTCTAAGAACATGTAGCATATTTAAAATGAAGCAGTATTAGCTGTTTGGAAACTGGTCAGAAGGTGATCAGTGATAGATGAAGTGAGCAATATAACTACAGTTAGTAATTTTTGACTGAGACACAAAGGTCTCTCCACACCCAAAGAAGTAATTTGAAATTTAAAAAAAATGTTTGATGTATTAGATCTCTATGGAACTGTAGCTACTGTTTTTCAGTCAGACTGATTTAGCTCAAATACTAAATAACACTCAAAATAATAAATTACTCTATTGCTTTGATTGCTTTTTTTTTTCTTTCTGGTAATTTTTTCAAGTTAATGTATAGCATTTAATGCCACTTTTGGATGGGATTCTTTTGTGATCTTAGATGCTTTTTGATCTATGACCAGATAAATTGTTCAACACTAGGGAAGGGTGAGTTTGATTTTTGCTCCTTTCCCAGTATGTTATGTCTGTTATTTCAGTTGACTCAATAGCTCAAAAAGCAAGGTTTGTAGAGTTGAACACCAATATTAATTTCACTTTACATTTTCCTTAATGCATTTGTATTGATAAGGAAAGATGATTCCAAAAGTAATTCACACAGTTGACAGAAGTTACATACAGATAATATCAACTCTTTCACTTGAAATATAGTTAACCACTGTAATACTTCTTTGTGATTCTGTCCTCTTAAGTTGGACATTCTTGTTTACTTACCCCCCTCAGTCTGACTCAACACTTTTCAGTTAGTAGTGAAGAACTTTTAAGCATCAGACTATGTTGTTTGCAGTATAGTCAGTTGGAACTTACTTTATATATAACAGTCAAGCAGTCACGTGTCAGCCTATCTGCTAGCATGATCAGTCTAGGCAAACCTTGGCAACTGTATTTTTGGGTCTTTTGAGTTCTGAGAAGATGAACATTCAAAACTTTTCCAGCTGAGTCCATGTTGCTGAATCAAATGGAGGTTTTAAAAATATAGGAAACTCGGGTAAACTTTCAAGGTATGTTTCTGGATAATTCATTTGGCATCTGTAAAGTAAGTTTCTGGTTCTTAACTAGCTGCTGAAAGTATTGTTTCTTCCTGCAATTTTTTTTTTAGGCCTTGGTTAACTGGGATCCAGTGGATCAGACTGTGCTAGCTAATGAACAGGTGGATGACAATGGTTGCTCGTGGCGTTCAGGAGCAAAAGTGGAGCAGAAATACCTCAAACAGTGGTTTATCAAGACAACTGCTTATGCAAAGGTATGAGAATACATCTTTTGGAAGTTATGGTAGCACTTCAAAGATGTGACTTTTTGTCCAGAAATATTAATCAAGCTGAATGTGGTCCTTTATAGATACATGTTTCAATAATACGTAGTTGCATAACAATATGTGTGATCTATCCCTGTGTATGTGTATATATATAAATTATTGTCCCTGAAGTCTTTCTGTTTCTTTAAGAATTCTTTAAGAATTGTAGGTAATTGGTGTGGGATTAAGCTTTGAAGAAATCAAAAGGCACAAATTAGAGGTGAATGAATCAATTCTGCATTGGCACATTAGCTTCCCGTATTTACCATCAAACGCTTTTCTGCATATTTGAGTGTAGAGCTGTGCAAAGCTTGTTTGCCGAATCAACCTGTTGGACTTGTGGGCATTTTATTAGCGATGGAGTACAGCCTGACACCTAGCATTCATTTCCACCTGTGTCTGAACCATAGTTCTTTTAACTGTTTTTTATTGAAGATTCATCTGGATCTTCTACTTCATACTCTACTCTATTTGATTGTCTGCAATTTAAAATTTTTTTTCAAGTTATTCCAACATCCTTTTTTCTTATGAGCTCAAATTTTGATTGTGCTGGGACAATGTGGCTTCCACACCCAGGAATTATTCAACAAAACTTTTGGCTTTATGCTCTCTGAGATGAAAATATCAGCTTCCTATCATGTCTGGGTGAAGTTTTTATTCCCTCTGTGTATTGAGACCCCAAGTACAGATTGAGAAAGTTATTCCCAAGAAAATATTAAAAATTCGTCTTTGATCCTTTTCCCAAGTCTCAGATTCAAGAAACCAAATTTCCACCATCATCCAAGGAGAAGAAATCTGTGTCTCTCTCTAGGTCTATTCATAATAAGGAGAAAAACTTTAGATATCCTGCCTGATGCTTTGATTCTTCATACGCAGAGAGGTACTTGACATACATGTTTTTTGATTGTACTGCCTGTTCTGGCAGTAAGGAGGGAACATTTGCAATAGCTGGAGGAAAAATGGAGCATGTCTGCACAATCACAAAATAAACACAATGTTCTGACCTTTTTTTTTTTTTCAGTTCCTTTTCATCAGATTTCATTATGACCTTTGTGATATTTTAGGGTCTGTCCTAACTCACTGTTTCCCTCAGTTTGAGGCTAGAGATTCATTGGAGTTTCTACCTTTACTGATATGTCTTTTGTCTATTGTCTCTGTACAGGTTGTAGGAAGCAATGGCTGGTATTTCTGGTCTGTACACATGCTGGTACCCAATTACTTATGTCCCTTTAAGAGGGGTGAATCAGCCATAATTTTTTATTCATCAAGACCAAAAGACAAGATTGAGGAGCTTTTCAGTAATCTTGAGAACACCCTTGGTTTATGGAATTATTACCTCTTGCTCAATTTCCACCCTCCACTAGGAAGGATTTATCTTTTGTATTTAGTCTCTTACCTAAGAAATGCTGTTACAGGAAAAGCACAATCTCCTGGGCAGATTACATCTCCATCATGTCATTCCCCAGTAAGCAGACTAATCTTATGATAAGAAGGAGCTTTTACCTCTAAAACACCCCGTCATCTTCCCCACAAAGATTTCACCTCAGGAGACTGCCATGTTCCCTACCTACGTGAAGGGCAAACATGCAAGTGACCTTTTGTTCTTGAACATCTTAGTGACATGAATAAGAGCTGCTTCTGCTTTTCATTTCAGGAAGAACATTTGTATCAATTCCTATTCTTTTCTGTTCGTGATTGATATTCTGTAGGGTCTGTGCTAGCTGATACAACCAGATCGATGAATGATGCCATACTGCTTCCAGCTCAAGTGCTTTGGCAAGCATTACCTTCATGTTCTCCCACTTCTTGTACAGCGACAGATGCTACCAAGAATCAGCAGGTGGTTTGGATTTTCCTTTTTACTCACCCTCCACTCACTCCTATTTTTGTTGCTGTGGTTCTTTTTAAACAGTCTCACTCTGCTTCTTTTGGCAAGGCTTTTAAACATTTGGTTGTAGACAGGGAAAAATAACTTCCCCCCAACCCCAAACTTTCAAATAAGAATAGCAGGTTACCAGACTCTGCTGTATGAAGTCCAGTATCTGATAGTAGATAGATTTCATGCTTGGAAGATTAAGACAAATAAAGTCTCTTCTTTGGTAATTTTTTTTCTTTCAAGTTGCAAGAGATTAGATAACATAGCATGTTGCGTTTTACTTTCTGAAGAAGACTCTTTTGGCCGTATGACTCTGAATGGCCCATGAACTGCAAGCCACAACTGAAGACAGTCCACTGGAGGGAGACTGTATCTGAGCTAATAGTGGCAAAGTATTTCAGTCTCTTAAAAACTTTGTGTGCACACTGACATAATCAGGAAGCTTCACACTAGCATTTTGACAGGAGCCAAATTACAGATCTGAAATGCTACAACTTCGGCTTCTCTTTCTGAATAATTTGACTAATTATCCTCAAAACATCCTTGCACAGTTCTTCATTCCTTATGGTAGTCATGCCAGTACTTCTCCAGGAGTGGTAAGAGCCATGAATCCTTCCTCCTAAGTCTGTTTCTTTTGTCCCTTTTCTTTGGATTCAGGCTGTTTACAGTTGATCTGAATCCATATTGTCCTGCATTGTTGAACGCCGCAGTTACAGCAACCACTCTTCCCAGCCTATTCCTCAAACCTTCTTCCCCACCTCTTTTCAAAAGCTCTTGCCAGGAGACTGGGTTTTATCGAGAGGGAGACCTGCATTTACCTTTATCATTTACAGAGCCTTTCCTCTTGGAGTGAAGGGTCCAGATTTCATGGAGCTAGTCCTAATAGGTGTGGAGGATAGAGACATTTCTTTTAGAAGCTGAAGATCTTTAATTGCTAATACAATTTCATGATGATAACATTAATGGTGATGATACTTCACTTCAGCAGGGGGGATTATTTCCTGATTTTGAAGACACTTATTTCCATAAAGAGATTTTCCAGGCTTACATAACAGACCAGAACCACTACCAGTGCAACGTTGTTTTCCTGAAATTCTTTGCAGTTCAGATATTTGTGCCTCTAATGATAAATTAGTACAGCAGTTCAGTTCTTTATGGATTTCACTTCCCTTTTTTGTCAGTTGTTTGATAATTCATATGCCTGACTCCTGTAAAAGGGAAATCTGAGGGGACATTATAAAAATCTGTAATGGGCCTGGGGATTTCAAATCCGTAGTCAACTTGTTTTGCATTAGAACACTAACAGAAATAGAAACCTGCCCTTCCAGAACTTTTCTGGTCCTGAGTCCTTTATTCCCCGTTTCTGAGTCAGTTGCCTGTTGAACATCTTTCCTCCAATTCCGATTTTTAAAAGGTGTCCAGAAGGTTAAGACAAAATGGTGTCAGGTTAGCATGGTCAAAGTCACTCGGATCCAAAGATCTACATTTTCTGTCAGTGTAGAGCAGTGTTTAGGTCTTTGAGCTGTACTGCCAGAATTTGTATCAGAACACACATGGCCCCTTATTTCCTCACAGCTTGGACAAGTTCACAGGCACAGAGCAGATTTAATCCTTCCTTGTGTGAGATGTTTTTCCTAGGTATGGAAAAAGGTAGAGAGCTAAGTGGATCAGGTTTTCAGTGAGCTGTATGACTAGATTTCTTCTATCCACTGAAGTTCCAGTCCTTCTTAGTTTGAAATTAAAAAATTGGAAGTCACTAAGAGACTATCTGAGAGTAACTTAATCCTTGCACCTTTTGGGGAAAACTTGTATTTTTTTTCCAACTTTGGCTACTTTCAGACTTAGAGAGTTAGAATTCTATGGGTGTCTCACTCATCTTTTTTACATTCAGGCCTTTATCTGGTTTTGGTGTATTGTGGGGAAAGCCACTTGATTCTGGTCACCTTTATCTTGTGCCTTCAATGGTGACTAATATTTCTTCTGAAAAGTTTACAGAAATTCAAGACCAAATGTCAGAAAGTTTTACCTTCCTTGCCCTTTTTCTGAAAGACGACTCTCTGCAAATCTGTTTCCTATTCCTTCCCAGAGTTATACTTGAGTGTTCTATAAGTTGATTTAGTGGGAAAGTATTTTGAAAAAAAACCACTTTATTTCTGTTAACTCACTCCATTCCTGTGTGGCTTAGAGGAAAATATAAGTATTTCCATAACCTTGTTTCGTAGAAAAAGTTCCATTTAAAATACATTTAATTAATCTTCTATCCCTTAATTCTTCATGCAAATTACCAGCTAGCAATAATGGCTGAATATGTATGGATACAACCTATTTTCTACTTGTAGCATCCACAAATTATTTTGTGGTAACTTTTCAGCCTATTTATAGTGTATATTGATGACCTGTTCTAGTCATTGGTGTTCCTCTCTTTTGCCCATTTATCATTTTATGTTTTCCCTTGTATCTCATGACCTTAATGAAAATAAAAACTAATCAGAGTAATCTTCATCTGCAGTGCTTACATTGCTGGTCAAAAAGCAACCAGGAGTTACATGATCAGTAGTGGTCTGTGAGGTCGTGTGTTACAGGAGTCAGTATTTCATTCCTACATACACTGTTTTTCAGATTTCTGTTGTGTCCAGAGGAATCATCTCCTGTAGATTTGCTTTGATTTCTTTGTTGTTACTACATCAGCTCATATTCCTTTCTTGCAATAAAAATTGCAAACAGAGCAGTGTTGGCTCACATGGAATTTACCATCGGCAATGAGTATTGTTCAAAGGGCAAAAATATTACCTGTGCTTTTAATGCTTAGCAGAAAGCATTCTGCTTCTGTAAAGTAATAAAGTAATTGTGACCCATTTTTTAAACAGTCAAGTACATATGAAATGGTCTAGCAGCTTTTATGGATTTTTAGAGAACATTTTAATTGTCATTTTTCTTTTGACGTATTTTTTTGGTAAAACTATAATGCCTTAACTGATGTCATTATTATTCAAATTGTTGTCTGTGCATTTAAGATGTTTAAGCTAAAACATTTAGTTGCTATGGTTACCCTGCTGAATTGGTAAGCAGATTCATTGGAAAAATCTATCTGTAAATGTTAGTATTTTCTCTGTGTACCTGTAAATTGCTTTTATGAAGGTTTTTATGCATGGTCAACTGAGTCCTCAAATCAGAATTGGCAAGGTTAGTCTTTTTATAGTCCCTGTTCTTCCTAAATTAATTCTATACAATTCTTTTTCATATTTTACTGTACAAAAAATCATTCAAATAGCTGGAAAATAAATAGAATAAAATAAAATAGAAGCAACTTTAAAACTTCCAGTTTTGCCTTAAATCATCTCCCTTTTTTGCACAGCAATAGGATGGTCTGTTTAATTCGAATCCTGGGGAACCTAACCAACAAAATTCTACCATTTTAATTTACAGTTACCATACAGATAAGTAGTACCCTTTTTTAGTTAATTTTTCTTGTACAGACATTTGGAGATGAGATAATCCCTTTTCATTTTCTGTGGGTTGCAGGAACACAGATGTTGGGCATGGTGCTGACTCTGTGGAGGGAAAACAGCAAATGAACTACAGTTCTTCAGCTTTTCTCTGGCTTTGCACTGCATCTGACAGCCCTTTTGTCTCATCTGAATAGATTTGGAATTATTTAATGTAATTGTGTTTTGCTTGATTTTTTTTATTTTGTATTTTATTTCTGAGATATTAAACAGAATGGTAATGAAATGTAATGAAACTGAAGTACTGCATTTCAGGATGTTAAGTCTTGGCAGCACTTTGGATTTCCTAGCAGGAGGTAATGCCTCATCACTGAGGAGAACTGAAATGCTGGCTCTTTTTCGTTCTTTATGTGTGATTTTTTTTGATTCCCACACTTGGAGTCTAGCTCACAGTTGTCTTCTCCTAACTGAACAGGCCTGATAAACCTCGCTTTGAAACTCTTCCTTTTGAGTCAGGCTGAGAGCTGTCTCCTGGACAGGGACCAAGAGCAGTGCTCCCTCAGCTTGCTTAGCTCTTCATTAATAAAAAATGGCACCTGTTTTGTCAGCTTGGCAAGACAGAAAATTGTTTGTGGATATCCAGATCAGGCTGGTCTTTTCACCTTTGTTTAAACACAGTATCTCATTTGATGGTACAGCAATATAAATTTAAGTTCCTGTTGGTATAAGGTTAATCAAAACAGTGACTACTCTGTACTATTAAAAATTATAACAAATGTTTTGGAGAGCTTTTACATTTATGGAATCAATTACTCATCACAAAGATATACTTCATTATATTGGAAAGGGAATATCTTCTCTTTGCTAATTTAAGCAGGGAACAGCTCTTAAAAGCAAATCTGGAGAACAATTCTGGATTTACTTTTTGCTTTTAAGGAATCATTTATTTGCCTCAGTTCTGTGTAATCACATCAGAGGTGTTTGTTGACCATAAATTGTATGATAAGGAAATGGGAAAACTGCTGACAGTTCAGACATTTATGAGAAAGAATTTTAAGTATACATGGTATCTGTGTAATTGCTCCTCTTTAATGTATGTTTTCAGTATTCTTCACATATGGGAAATAAAAGTCAAGAGTGACCTAAAAAAGTACAGACAGAAATTACTGAAGGAGAAAAAAAATAGTAAAACAAGAAGATATTAAATACCAGCAGAAGCCATACCACATAGTCATAGTTGGAACTGTGCAATAGAGTGCAAAATAAAACAGTGAGCAGCCTAGCTTTAATTTCTTGTACTTTAATATAATAAGTTGAATAAGTTGTATTAAATAATTTCATGTAATCTTTAGTTTACGGTTGGTTGCTCTTTTGGGAGTTTGATCAAATAAAGTGAAGGATTTCATTTTAATCCAAACAGAGCATGGATATTTATTTGACTCTTGCTCAGAAGCAAAGCTTTTAAATTTTATTGTAATTTAGTAGAATGCAATTTTATTTTACTAATTAATTGAATTCTTCTGAAATGCAACCTTTTTCTGGCTTTTTTATTTTGGTCTTCTTGTTATCTCGCAGATGTGTCAAACATCATTAAAGTGTCTTCATTAAAAAAAGAGTACATTTGACTTTATAGTTTATATTTAGATTTTTCACTTTATTTCATTTACTATCATAGAGGAGTTAAATTACTCTCACTAAGTATGAAATTAGTAGCAGGTATTGATTTACTAAAAATTTTAGTTGATGAAGTAAGAGACTGAATTTTCTAGGGACTCAGCAGAATCCTTCTTTGAACTACAAGCAGAGGGACTTCTGGAGTTGAGATGCTCTTGGGAAATTGTAAAGCACTTATGTTCTTGGATTTTCTGGATCTTTTTTGCCTAACTGAAGTTCTGTTTCTGTCATAATCTTCAACAGACTAAACAGCTAGAAATGTGAGACCAGTTTTCCACATATAGTGTGTTACTTCTAGTTTCAGGCTTGGTCATCATTGTCTGTGATGAATTTTCAGCAAACTCATCTTGATTTTGTTACTCTCTGATCATCTGAGGTAGTTGATTTTCATCTTCTGTCTGTACCAGAATTTTCTGTATGTTCTGAAAGAGTAAAGAAATCCTGTGAAACATTGGTTTATCCTCCATCTCCAACTTCTTCAGGTGTAAGAGCCTTTAAGTCATTCTCATCTCTAAACACAACTTCGATTTCTTTGGCTTTTTCCTGAGTCCATCTGTCTTTAGATCTGAAAGACTGCCAAAATGTATTTATGCTATTCCTTGACTTGTGTTTAATTAAGATGGGAGTAATTTCTCCTGTAATTAGATGTTTGCATTTGAAGTTTTCTTGTCTCTTCTCAAGTAATGAAAAATGAAAGCAGAAAGACTCTGCTACCTAATGTTTCCAAATTTCTCACTATTAAGTCATCATCAGAAATTTGAAAATTGAGTTTATTTGATAATCTTATCACTCTTTGCTTACTGGATTGTAATGCTGCTGTTGTTCTTCGTCCCCTGCAGACTCCAACATGGTTTTACTTTTGTTTATTTGCCTGAGTGCTGGGAGTCTTCTTGCTGATTGTCTTCTCTGTGTTAACAAATCTAGTTAGCAAATTTGTGGCAGGAATAACTAGGAGTTATATATACACACATTTTTAAGGATCAGAATTTTTGTTTAAGGAAATGTATCAGTAATTACTGAATAATAGAATGTTAAGGGGTTGGAATGCAGTTTAAAGATCATCTAGTCCCAACCCCTCTTGCCATGGGCAGGGACACCTCCCACTAGACCAGGTTGCTCAAGGCCCCCATCCAACCAGGCCTTGAACACTGCCAAGATTGGCAAATTGAAAAAAAAAAAAAAATTGGAGCAGAATTCATGGGACTACGTTATTGATTCAGAATATTTTCTACTGAATATGGCCATGGTTTTTAAGAAAGAATATGGAAGTAAAATTCAATTGAATGAATATTTACCTTTCCAAATACTAGCTTAAAGTACTCAGGAATTTCTATGCTAGCACTAGTCAGGAGTTTCATATACCCAAACAGTCTACATGTAATTTTTTTTATTAGTAATAGTTTTAACATAAATTTGTAGGCTTATATTTTGCAGGGTGTAGTACAATTGCATTTGAAAATTAAAAGTTTTTTTAAAGGATTTTCCTTAATCTATTTTTTAAAAGCTCCTAGTTTACATGGATGGATTATGAATGTACAAGTGCATTTCTGTGTGTAAGAATTAATGTTTCTCTACTTCCCTTCTAGTGAGTATCCTAGGTTATCATTCAGAAACACTTACTAACATGCTAGCGGTGTGCATACTCTATATTATTTGCTTCTGTAACACCAAGTAAATTGTTTGTAGTTTGCATGGTCATTTTCTGCTTCACCTGCTTTTCAAAGTCTTGACAAGAAACCAAAGGAGTGTGTTGAGTACAAAAAACCTGAGAATCATAATTCCATTTTGAAAATTTTTGAAGTTCTTTTGTTTGCTCGGGTAAACACTAAACTGTTTATGTGTAAATTAAGTTATAAAGGATTTGTGTTTGCAAACCCTGCTAGGCTGCATCATCATGCAGATTAAGCTTAGTTATCTTCATTTAGATGAAGTAAAGTTGGCTCTTCTTGTATTTAGTTGCATGAAGTAATTGCATTATCAAGAGAAGAACTGGGCTAAGACGAACTGTAGCCTGTAGCTTCTAATAAGACCAATGAATTAGAGCAAAATCATGATCATGCTGGTATTGACAATCTTGGTGTATGAATACTGTAGTGAAAAAACATCCAGGAAGCTTTGCTGGGAAGCAGTTACAGACTGTACAGTTTCAGTAGAACACATGCACATTTAGCTGCTTCTGCCAGCAAAATATAATGTTGATTAGAATGGATACCTAATGTGAACAGCCAGTTCTGCGGGTACTGACACAATTTCATTCTTTCTAAAATGCATAAAGGTCTTACAAAGAATATGTCTGGTTATTGTGTGTATGTATCTCTCTATAGATCTCCAATTATTCATTATTCTTTCATAGTTATATAAGTACATGGATTGATCATGGTAAATAAAGCTTAGTTGTCTCTGCAACAGTACAATTAGTGAGAATACTCAGAACTTTGAATTCTCTGTGATATAGTATGCTTGCAATTGTCAGTTAAAACTGACTAAAGATATAGTATGATAAAAACCCCTCCAAAAGTCTAACATTTTCTTTATAAATCATGAATAAATTGGTTTGATTCTTAAAGATGTAGAAAGCAATAATAATCCCAAGTGGTGGTGTAATATTACGAGTTATGAAGGACATGCCTTTTGTTGTATTTTGAATGACAGATATACAACAGAGCAGTAACTAAACAGTAAACAGTAACTTTTATGTGTCTCACTTTGAAATTATTTAAGAATATTATTAAAACAGAACTTGAAACACATTCTTTAGAAGAATTAATTGTACAGTCACTAATTATCCAACTACCTACTGTTTAGTTTGAGCAGCACGTAATAGCTACTGTCCATCCTTGCAGGTTGTTAGCAATTACTGAGATAATAAAGAGCTTGCACATTTGATGTTGGGAGTCAGAGCTGAAGGAGAAATTATTCAACATGTTGCCTTATTCTTAGATTTTAACTGTAATTGTTCAGCATATTCACCATCTGTCCAAGTGACTCATGCCTCTGGCTGTACTTCTGCCAAAGTAAAGATTTTGGACAGTCACAGTATTCATAACGAAAATGTGAAGTGTTACAAAGTGAAAAATGAGATGAACTTTAAGTTATCTTTTTGTCTTCTCCTTTACATTGTTATAGATGCCATTTATTAAAATCATGCTATTCACATTGTTTAGACAAATACTAGTTGACTTGGAATAGACTATTATGCTTCCATTCCACACATCAGAAAGCACATAAATATATAGATTTCTCTCTCGTTGAGTGCAAATACACATAGAAGTTACAAGTTGGCTGTTGGACATTATGGCTAGTAAAGGAGGCAACACTTAATTTCTTCATTGCTGCATAAAATAGAGACATCAAGGTTGGAAAAAACCTTTGAGAACCTCAAGTCCAGCTGTTGAGCCAGCGCTGCCAAGTCCATCAGTAAACCCTGTTCCTAAGCACCACATCTATGGGTCTTCTAAATACCTCCAGAAATGATGACTCAAGCACTTCCCTGGACAGCCTGTTGCAATGTTTGACAACCCTTTCCATGGTGAAATTTTTCCTAGTATCCTCCACTGGTGCAATTTGAGACCATTTCCTCTGGTCCTGTCATTTGTTACCTGAGGGAAAAGACTGACTCCCACTTCACTACAGCCTCCTTTCAGGCAGTTGTAGAGAGTGATAAGGTCCCCCCTCCAGCCTAAACATCCACAGCTGAATCAGCCACTCCTCATAAGACTTGCTCTAGACCCTTGACCCCTCTAGACCCAGCTTCATTGCTGGTGCTTATAATAATTATATTACTATAATATTGTATATATATATTTGTTGAGTTTAATATGAACCTTTGTTATTATGATTAGTGTTGTTTTTGCAGGATGATACAATCTAAGGATCCCAATCAATTTTACAGCTTGTTGTGCTTGGTAAAATATCAATATGAAATATGAAAAAATAGATAGCTAGAAACTATTATGCTGTTTTAAGTCAGAGTTTGAAAATTTTATGACATGTTAACGCCTTTTGTCTGACTGCCATCTCTAGGCTATTGTCTAAAACAACTAATCCAAATGTAGGCTTCACATCTGCAAGCACATCTCTTACGTCTTGTTCAGTGCAGTAGGTCACCTACACTTCCCAGAAGTTACAACCACTGTGAATATTTTCTCTGTTTGTTTTCATCCAAGTTTTTTGTTCCTGTATCTTAAGGTCTAGTCCACTCAAAGGAAGGGTCATGTTTAATAACAACAGGGTCTCTGTTGGCAGTGATATACCTCTGGCTTGTACCATGTTAGTTCTATTCTCAGAGAGATTAATTTGAGACAGCAGCAGTATAAAAACACCTCTTCCAGTGTTTTTACCAGCACCTTACCATTTTGCTGTTAGTTATAATTAAACCCATAGTATTAATTTGTGTGCTTACAAAAGCTGAATGTCCCAATTCTTTCTTTTATTGCTTAAGGCCATGTTTGATGCTTTATCTGATCTCCCTGAGTGGTATGGTATTAAAGAAATGCAAGCGAATTGGATAGGTAACTGCACTGGGTGCTCTCTTGACTTCTTGCTAAAGGTAAGTCAGAAATTAGAATTGCTGCTTTCTTGGTTGGGCTCACTGCAACCCCTGAAATGTGTGATGGGAATATATTTTCAGATCTTAAAAGCTTGAAGCCTCCTAAAAAAGATTATTATTATATTCATGTGCAGACAAGCACAGATTCCTGAAGAACACCACTTGTGGGTTGAAGAGATCCTTGCTGCTATCCTCCTTAGGAAAGGGTTTGTGTGTTCAAATGGATGCAAATTGGCTGTGTATATTTATGCCAAAATACATGCCAGCTAATAAGCTCCCCTAAAAGCCAGGACATTTGTGCCAAATGCATTATCAAGTAGCACTGCACATGTCAGCTGGGATCTGGTTGGGCTTTTGCTTTTCTCTGCATGGCACCTTCTCTGTCAGACCCAGGCTGACCTCAGGCAAGCTGCTTTGCTTACATTTGTCTGTTATTTCATTTACTATATACCCTAATTAAAATAATGGAAACAACACCATTAGGTAGTAATGAAGCTACAGAGAAGTCTAGATAGAAAGAAGAGGAAGGAAAGGGAAACCTGAATAAAATTATCATTATCTACAGAAGAACTTCAGATTTTCCCTTTTTTGTCAAGAGATGAACAAGGCTCCATGAATATGGTAGTGACAGAAGAGGTTTTCAGAGACCCTGACTGAATTTCAGCCCTTGTACTTCAAAGCTTTATTGTGCTTATTATTACTCTGGTCTAACATTCCAAAAGTGACTTCTTATTTTAAAATACTGAATGCTTGGATACTTCAAATTGAGACAAATTAAACCTTCTAAATACCTCTGATTTGCACCCTGCTAAAAGATGCATTTTTGTATTAAAGTTGTTTTTACCAATTGTTTCTGAAAATTTATATTAATACTTATTACAGAAAAATCTCCTTCTAAGACTCCCATATACTCCACAGTTAGTTGATCTAAGATATAAACCTTGTTGATAGTTCCAGGTGGTAATTCTTAAAAAGTCTTTGACATTTACTATTTACGTTTTATGTCCAGTTCTTTGTTGTGGCATGTTCTTTTATTGTTTTATTTCTGTACATAAGTTGGAGCATTCACTTCATCAGAGAAGTATGGTGTAAAGTCGTATTGTAGCTTAGAAAATCCTAAATTCTCTTTAATTTCAGAGGTAACATCTCATTCCAGTTTCTTGGAAGCAAGGCATGTATATTAAAAGTGAATAGAAGGATTCCGGGTTGCTTAGCCAGGGCTTGAATCTATCTCAGTAGCACAGTGCAATATTACATATGGGATTAGAATTATATTATTATAGATATATTTGGATAAACTAAGACAAGACTGTAAAGCAACTTTCTCAAGGCTTGAAAGTAAGTTTTGTGAAGGTTTGATTCTGGAAAATTTCTGTAGTGGGAATGTATCCAGCTTTGATATTTGGAACTGTGTATTTCTGTAGGGTGATGTAGACTCGTTAACTGTAGAAAAAGGAAGGGAAATCTATAACCACTGCACTTCCAGTGGGAATTTTTTTCTGCTCTTTTTCAGGTTAATGGCAAAGTAACAGAAGAGAAGCTAGCAGCTTACACCTATACACCTGAAGCCATTTATGGAGCTTCCCATTTATATATCTTACCAACTCACAGACTGCTGCATGGAAATAGCAGTCTCAAGGAAGTCTTTCAGAGGGAGTTCATCCCAGGGAAAGGTGGTATTTTTCTCATACTGCATTTTGTTGTAGAAGAGCAACAATTATAAAGAATGATCTTTAGAGAATGTGTATCAAGCTGAGCAGGAGCTGTTCCTATTGACAGCGAGCAGGCCTTTTTTTCTTGCTATGTGTCACACAGTGTCACATCAGCCTGTCCTGGCTTCAGATCTTCAGATGTGGCAAGAGCAGCTATGCTAGAATTCTTCTTTTTATAATAGTTGTAGCACTTCATAGTATATAAAAGCAGTGGAACAGATTCTTGGTTCCTCATGTACCAGAAATGAATAGTCCAAATTTGACTGTGTCAGCCCATTGGAAAATCTCACGTCTATATGGTAATTTGTCATTAGCACAAAGACAGCAGAACTAATTCTTGCACCAGTGATGATTTCTTCCTGTCATAAGGAATCTAAAGATCACTAATACATAGCAAAGTGGATCACTGATAGATAGTAAAATAATACTCTACTATGCAGATCCTTAGTTAATATGAGACTCTAGTGGGGTAAATTCAGAGTATCCTTATGGCAGTTCATGGCTTGCACAGTCAACTGATAATTCTTTAATTGTTGTTGACTGCTTTCCTAGAGGCTTCTGCCTGTATTTAGCATCCATAGTCTAGTATTTTTTTGTTGTTTGGAAAACCTGAAAATGACAAGAGTAAATATAAAATTTTTTGTTTCTGCTTCAGGCTGGTGTTCAATATTTTCTTTTTGCCTTACTGGTAAAGATGAGGCTTCATTGTCTGTATAACATCTGATGTCAACAGCATCTTATGGGAAATTGTGTTGGTTGTACAGAACCTGCTTTTTTGAGTGCTTCATTTCTACCTTTAAAAAGTTTGCTTGCTAGTAGAAAAAAAAATGGAGCCTGACTGTGTTGAGTACATAGAGCCCTTGTCTAAGAGGTGAGCAAAGCTTGGAGAATTTTGGAGAACAAATTTGCAGTTCTTGCAGCTAAACCAAATCAAAGCACTAACTGCACAAACACATCCATGCACATGCCTTTACCTTCGTTCGATCTTGTGCTTTAAGCCAAACCACAGAAGTGCAAAATTTGCTTTTAATAAGGACAATGGTATATTTTTATATTGTTTTTAAAGTGGAAACCAAGAAGCTTAAAGCTTTCAGTTGAGTTAAATTAAGAAACTCTCAGTTGAAATAACAACAGCCAAAAGTTCTCAAAAAAGAGGCACAATTCCAGAATCAAACTCTGCTATTGTGTACTCCTGCTACTTGTGAATATACTTACAGACATCCTTCAGTTGAAAATAGCTGAGATTGGGGTTTTACATATGAACACCAATGATGGCATTTAAATAAAAAGAAATTTTGGATGGTGTTGTTTTCACATTAACCAAGACTTTTTAAAAAAATTCCTCAGGAACACTGACATTTTAATTTAATTAAGTGTAATTGTTTTCTTTTCAATGGACGTTGTCTTGTAATGCTCTTGTTTCACTGTGTTCTCATTTAAATAATTAGGAAGATATATTTTTGTGTGTTCTAGGAGAGAAAAAAAGCTGTCGTATAGCACAGTAACTGAAAGTTCTAAAACATTTAGTCTTGAAGTACAGGTCTGTATTTTAGGCTATTATTTAAATAGATGGAACAACCAGTTGTCAAACATCCAATTTTTTTTGCCTACAAAAATGTATGTTAGTTTAGAATCTGGTAAGTCTAATAGTTTTGACAGCAGGAGGTGTCTGAGATAAAGATTTGATCATTACATTGTTCATTATCTCATTATAATACTCTGCATACACTGTCTTACATTTGTACCTGTACCATCAGCTCTTTCCAGTTATGATGATAACAATGTGAGCAAATGAGCACAGGGAAGAGCACCTTCAGAAACTGGAGTTATTATTTTGGATTCTGGAATAAAATGAAAATTATTGCTGGGTGGAAGAGAGAAGTTATTTTTAAAAGCAGTGTCCTACCCACTCAGCTTCCTGCTTATGATGCTTTTTAGTTAGTTGCTTTTAAAGACTGAAATTATCCCTTTTGTACTTTTTTTAAACAGAGGAAAGCTGTGCACAGTGGTGTGAATGTGGAAATTTTCTTTATCATATGACTATCTCAGACATCTGAAATTTGGAAAAGTAGTAATCAGAAATAAATAAATGTATCATTTGTGTTAAGAAGCATGATGAGATATGAGAACAGCCCTGTTCTCAAAATTGCTGTTACTTTACTACAAGCAGGTTTTATGCATTGCAATACAAGACTTCATAGCCTCAGCTTAGTTCTGAAGAAAGGTGAAAGGAAGATCTTAGCAGCCCATATTTTAATGATTGTAATTATCATCAACTTAAAGGCACTGAAAAAGTTAGAAATAGGTCCAAATTGAGATCTGGGGTTTGAATCCTCAAAATTTGGAATATTCAGGTTTGGTTTTCTTCTTTCTGAGCCACCCAATCTGCACATTGTAAATCAATTTCAGTTTATTAGTTCTCACCCTTAATTCTCTCCTCTCCTATCTCCCCTTTCTTGTGGACATTGGGTTCCTCATCTGTAATATGAATATGAATATCCTGTTTGGAAATCAATAGGCTACTTAGGTGGTTTTTAACACAGGTTAAAAAAAAAAAAAAAATTCACATGCTTTGTAGTTCTTCTTTAAGAAACTAAATCATAAGGATATATGCTCCCATGCAGTTTCATCTGATTTTTTGGTGGGATTTTGTAGCATTGTATGCTAGTACATAAATCAGGGCTTACTCAAGCCAATTCATACAACTTGCAGCAGGCTGTATTTTGATCAAAGACTCAATTTTTTTCTTATAATCCAAATCTTACTCTGCTGTTATTCAGGTGCTTGTTATAAGTATGTTTTCTAGTCATGAAAATTTATCAGTCTGACTTCCCACTTCCCGAGCATTTTGGTACATCTGAGCTTTTTAGAAATGTGAATAGGTTTTTCATTTTCTTTCTTTTTTAAAGAAAATTGTTATTTAAAATTCATGTAAGTTTAAGATAAACGGCTTTGTAATGGTAAGTGATGTTCTCAGCGTATCTTCTGTTATATTTTACTTACCATATTGTTACATTTGTTTTCAGACTCACTTACTTCAGTGACAGCTGTGAATTTGCTTACCAATCAGGAGATTCCTGTAGTCATCTCAGCAAAAACCAATTTTGCTAATTTTCTTGATGCTAAAATAGGTACGTGACATTAGATATGTAAGTGGAATAGTATGGCTTTCAGTTGCTGTGTTAGAGCACAAGATACTGTTGTAAATATTTGAACACAAAGGCTCTCTCCTGGACTTTGGAATTCTGTTCTTCAATATGGAAGAAGGAAGGGAAAAGTAGTTATGTGGAGTCTATCTGGGGGAAGAGATTCACAGGATGATAATTTTAAGTGGAAATATAAAATTAGTGCATTTAATGAGCTAAATTTGAGAATCTGCATATCTTAAGAAAATTGGTTACCTAAGACGTGTGTTTGGCTGTCTCTCAGCATCCTTAATCAAAACAGAACTGTACCATTTTTTGACAAACAACTCTTAACTTTTGGCTTTTTTTGTGTCTTACGTTTATGTGAATTATGTACATCCTTCTAGAGAAATGCTTCAGATGGTAAATGTACAAAAATTTCAACTTTGACTTTTATCTAGTAGTATTTGTGTTGAGGCCAATAAAATAGTTCAGGATAGGTAATAATTGTTTTCAGGTTGTCTTGGACAGTTAGATCCTTTATCTCTCGTGTAGCATTCCCATAATTTCAGGCACCTGATTTAGAGTTGAGGATCCATAGATGGAGGAGGAGGATGCTGAATTGCCTGCAGTGAGCTTCTGTTCTCAAAGTTGTCTTATGAAGCTGCCTGTCTGACTCCTTTCCTGGGTAGGGAACCTAGTCCCCCAAACTGGGCAGCTAAGTACATACTCTTAGATAATGTGATCGTCCTAGTAAGTCAAAGTTGAAATTGTACTAAGTTTTAAAAACCATCTGTTTTAATCTGCACCCACCAAGCTTTTTGTTTACTCTTGTGCTTTGACGTGATCTCAGCTACATTGAGAAGGCAATGTTCTATGCCAGTCCTCATGGGAAATAGTTATTTCTTCTTCCCTTTTTGCAGTACATTCCTTACCCCTTAACTCCTGTTGTTGCCTCCCTGTTGCCGATACTTCTTTCCTGTCCTGGGGCTGCTGCTTTCACTGCTGCCAATATTGGCTATTTTTGCACAACTGGACTGCATTAAACCAGCTGACTGTGCAAAAATGTCTTGGATGGCCCTCACAGGGCTAATGGAAATTATCCACTTGGGCTGTTTACCTCGCTTATAACATGCCTGCATCTTGCACTTTAGATTTCAATCTGCTTTTGAGAAAGTCCTTCCTCATATAGGAGAAGCCAAATAATTGAGATACCTAATCTTATGTTTCCTTAAAATCTTCTAGTTTGCTGGCACATACCTTGGCCTTATGTCTGTTGGAAACAGCCCAGCTCTTCATGGGAAGCTGTGGGTGCCAGCTGTTGAGCTTTACCAGTGTACATTAATAGCATCATCTTTTCAAAAGGAGGCAGACCAAAAAGTGGGACCCGCTTTTTTCCATTTGTAGAGCATATTGTGAAGTCACCTGTTGCAGGCTGCAGGGTTCTCTGACAAATTAAGATACAAACATTGTTCTCTAAGAGAGCCTTGAAATGGCAGGAGTGTACATATGCTGGAAAGATAAAATAGCAATTTTGTGTTTTTCTAGTTAAGGAGTTGCTTGTCACAGGGGAGTTTTGTTTCATTTTCTTTAGTCATCTGCTTCCAGATTTCCACATATTGGCAGAGTTAATGTATAGCAGGCATTTCACTGCCTGAACTAAGATGATTGTTAAGCTGGTTTTGAGTGAAGTAGTTCCTTAATAATTCTAATGTGCTTGGCAAATATTTTGAGAGCTTTTTTGTGTAGTTTTCACCAACTTAATGCTGATGTTGTCTGGTTGGAATAAGTTTCTTTGCCTTTTAAAGATGACAGTAATTGTGCAAGATTGTTCAAATTATTAATTAAATTGTCATTGAAGGGGAAAAGTATGCAGAAAGATCTATCTCTGTCGAAATAATAAATCTGTTAGTATCTTAATATTATTTCAGAATAAATGTGATAATAAATAAAGCTAATAAATTTCTTAACTCACTGCGAAAGGTAACCCTCCAGAGTAGAATTAAAATGCATGACTGCCCCAAATAATAAAATGCAGAGGGAAAGATAGCATTGGGGGCCTTAAATAGTGTGACTTCTGTAATACATCTGAATAGTTGTAGGAAGTGTTCTCACTAGTTATAGTCTGAATAGCAAACTGATGTTATTTGAATTGTTTCCCTGGGTTGATAAACAAATCATGTCTTTCGTAGTAAGTTAAAGGGATAGTAATGTTTGAGACTGTTGGTTTGTTGTACATTTGAATAAATTATGAAATCAGAGATAAAATTAATATTGAAACAGGAGGACTCTGCTCTCCATTTAGTCTTTGATTATCATATTAGCAAATAGAATTAAAATTTGTATCGTTTAAATATATTACATTTAGATAATATGGCTACATTGAAAATTCTATAATTTTATCCAAAGTTTATGGCTTTATTTTTAGTTTTTTCAGCACCATCAAATTTTCAAACTTTTCTGAAAGAATGACAGAACATTGATGAACATTTGAATTACAGAGGAACTGAGAAATGTACTTGTAATAATTGCTCTTTGAATTTCACTGCTTAAAGGATACAAAAACATTTTTAATGTTCTTAAATCCTTTTCTTTAACTCCTTTGGGAAAGCAGAAGTCATTATAAAGAGAGTGTCATAGAAATGAAATGTTTTTTCCTCCTTTCTAGGAATTCCTAGTACTAGTGCAGAAGATGCTGCAGTAGCTAAGAATCTGGGCATTTCTTTAACTGAAGTCATTGAGACATTGCCAAATGGTTTGGAGAAGGTCATTAATTCTGCAGAGGTGGGTATACAAGTATGGAGTTCTTTCCAATTTATAATAACTATGGAAACTAAACCTGTTTTCTCAAGAATGCCTAATACTTTGTATGATTAAAGTGATTTTTTTTTTTTTAAATCAAGCCAAGCTTATGCTACCAAATTTCTGGGAGTAATTTAATGCTGAAATGTGTTGGCTCTGCTGTAGCAATAAAATAAGTTTTTTCCTTTTGTACATGAGACGAAGGTTGTACTTTCCTCTGTATTTGTCTCAGTTGTATAATGGAAACTGAATAATTTAACGTGTGTTAAAAGTTGATTCTTATTTCGTAGTCTCAATAGATTTTTAAGCTAAATGTGAACATACTAGTCCTTCTTCCACAAATTCATTGGAATGTGGTTTCAGCCCTTGTAGTAACATATATGCCTCAAGTGACATAGAAATCTTATCTTTAAAGATAGCTCTTGAAAATATGTGTTTTAATAGCAGACACATTATGTCCCAGGTAGGGTCTAAATGGTTACAGTGAAAGCAAGAACAGAAAATGCTCAAGTGAGCATAGGAGAAGGAAAGCTGTTTTAACATTTGCATTTCCTCAGTCTCTACCTTATGTTCATGATAGAATTCTGAAAGTTTTGGCATACAGCAACTGTTAAAGATATCAGCAGTAAATGCAAATATCTGCCAATAAAGGCTGAAGGGGTCTACAAGACTCTCAGCCTTGTTCTATTCAGACCATCAAGAACATTATCCTTTAAGCAAGAAGGTTCAAATGAGCAGCCAGTATGTGAATTGTCTCTTGGATAGCAGGACGTTATCCAGTGGGAAGAAGGAAATTATTATTTCATTTGACTTTCAGAAAACTGGTTTGGTTTGTTCTTGCACTTTCACTGGCAGCAAGTATAATTTTTTCTTTTTTCTTCTGTTTTTTTTTTTTTTTCCAATCAGATCACTGGCATGACTCGGCAGGAGGCTTTAAAAGCTATTACTCAGCAGGCCAAAAATAAAAGAACAGGTGGAGACCTAACGAGTGACAAACTGAGAGACTGGTTGATATCTCGGCAGCGGTACTGGGGAACGCCCATTCCAATCATTCACTGCCAGACATGCGGCACTGTTCCCGTGCCTTATGAAGACTTACCTGTGGTGTTGCCCAATGTTACCACGTTCACAGGAAAGGGAGCCTCACCTCTGGAAAGTGCCCCAGAATGGGTGAACTGTTCTTGTCCGAGGTAAGCCAGTGCTGTATTTACTGCAGCCTGGGAGAGATTACTTTGCACCTGCCTGTTTCTTGTGCTCTTTCCCAAAGTGTTGGCAATTGACTGCTCTGAGACAGGATACTACTCCAGAATGATTAGTTTGACCCAGCACAGGGATTTTTTCCTTATACACTCTATAAAACACCCCTTTTTTGCCACACTCAATGCCCACTGCTATTTTTTTCATAAACAAGCTGAAACAAAACTCATTGGTTTTAAGTTAGAGAAAAGAAAAAAAGGAAAAACAGAATGATCTTCTCCCTATATCCCATTTCTTAATAGTGTTTCTCACTTCATTTATTAGTTATTTTAATTATCTTTCATCACCAGTGTTCATACAAAGCTTATAATGATTACTGATTTAGTCCTGGTAAGGAAACTAACACTGTGTTCATTTTCTTGCAAGAGTCCAACAACAAAGTGTTCCCTCGGCTATATAAATCTTTATCATGAAGAATTACATTCACTGTATATTACAGATAGCATGTAATTCAGATTTGATAATAAATGCATCTTGTCATTCCTGTAATCCTTATTGTTTGTAGTCCATCTGTTTAAGAAATAAAAAGTCTAAATTATGTAGTAAGAGATTGTGTAATCTTGAGGACTGCTGAGATGCTCTGTACACTGAAGTTTGCGTATAGGTTCTGTGGGAGGAACCCATGTAGAACATGAGGTATCCCAGAGAAGTTTTTCATCAGCATTGCTGCTCCTAGCAGACTGACCAAATGGGAAGTGTGTTATCAGGCTGCCAGGCAGGGAAATCAGACATATAAATGGCAATAGGGCTCTCATTGCTAATGCAGCAGATTCATAATGTCTAAATTTATTTTAATACTAGCAGTTCCATGTTTCTCTGGAAACATGTATTTTGAACTTTGTTGATAACATGTAATTTTTTGTAAAGCAGATCTTTATTCCAGTTTCTGCATAGAAAATTTCTTCTCAGATGTGCCTATTGAAATTGCACATAGTAGTGTATTTTAAAGTGTGACCTTTGCAGTGAAGCCTTACTGAATAAGATGCACAGGTTTAGTAAAACCCTTAGAAATGCCTTGGTCTACAATTCCTAATTTCAATTGAAAAATTTTCCTGTTGTGACTGAAAGTCACTGTGTGCACTCTTGGCTTCCCCCATAACCTTAGTTAAAAATTATTTACTTGTTTACCAGGCAATAATATACTTTTGATGTACAGCAAATCCTTATGGTTTCTGGATAGTTATTGTGGCTGCCCTGCATAGAAATTAGTCAAAGGCATTTGCTTAGTCAGAAATAAGGTCACTCAGGATTCTTTTCTTAGCCTAAAATGTGGTAGCTTGCTGAAATTAACTTTTTTTTTTAATTCTCAACTTTATTTGTTTTCCTAATTCTCAGCTATTTGACAGCTATTGTTAGTATTGCTCATCCACGTCTGCTACAGTTACAAATCTTTTGAGCTATTACTTTTGTGTGCATAGTCATCCTTGCTTTTCCTTCCTCTGAGAAGCTACCTCATCCTTTCCTTTAGTTCTTCTCTCCAGTAATAGGGTTTTTTATTAGTTCCATTTAATTTCTAGAATTAATTAGGAAAACCAGATGGAAAGATAAAAAAGTCTGAGTATTTGAGTGACAATAATGTTAACAATCATAAATGGGAGGAGATGCCCAAGTTATTCTTTGTTATACAAGTCCAGGTAATTGTGTTAGTCATCTGAAGATTGTCTAATGAGATTACAGTATTGTGCCTGTAATCACAATATTGATATAAATTGTATAAACTCTGAAAGATTCCCATGCTGTCTCTGTGTTAGTGAGCCATGTCCATTTAGAGCACAGAGGCATGAACCAGATGTAATTATGGTTCAATGATTGTAAAGTATTCTTGCTTTTGACAGAAAAGCCATTCTTTCACATTGGCCAAGTCTTTGCTTATATGTACAATTTAATAAAATGGTTATTCTACACTAAAAAGCAGTTAGAAGTAAAACTCCTTTATTACATTCTTTTGGTTGGAAATAAAACT
Source organism: Coloeus monedula (assembly GCF_965178545.1). Taxonomy (NCBI): domain Eukaryota; kingdom Metazoa; phylum Chordata; class Aves; order Passeriformes; family Corvidae; genus Coloeus; species Coloeus monedula. The sequence goes on from NC_138781.1 coordinate 46,615,393, forward strand.
TGGATGTAGAGGAGGACCAGGGACAGAGACAGAATAAAGGAAAATGTTAGGTGGTGATGCTCTTGTAAACTTGCCTTGGCAAGCCAAGCTGAAGTATCAGGCAGACAAGCAGATACATGTTGCATCTCACTCATCAAGCCTGATCAGAGACTAAATATAGAAAATATGAAATAGCCAGTCCTCATTTATTGTGAATACTTATTATACATATACATACATTTAAACTTACATACAATTATAAACTGCATACATTTGTTACATATAATCAATGGCATTTATGTACAAGAGTGTCACAGACTGCAAAGTTTCATTGACATTAGAATAATCCCATTGTTTTAATAGTAAGAGTTATAAGAGGGATCATTTAAAACAAAAGTTTATTAAGTGTGATTATTGGCTCCTACAAACAATGAATATTCAAGGAGAAACTAACGGAATGTAACCTGAGCTTCTAAAATCTATTTTGAAACTGTTCCTTAGGGCTGCCAATATAATTACAAGCAAAAATCAATTTGCTGTCATCACAAGTTAAAATTGTGCTACAAGGTCTAGAAGAGATTTGATCTCAGTGAGAGCTGAAATTAAACTAAGTTAAGTTTTTCTAGAGATAATAAATGGAATCTGCAAAGATCATTTTGTACAGACAATCAATGAGAGGCAGCCACCTGACCTTTCTGCTAAATCTGCTGGTACCTAATGAGTGTGATATATATTCAGGACCCATTAACTTTATGGCAAAGTATGCTTGTCTGTGCTTTGTATCTTTTAAAATGATGATTCCAAAAAATTCCAGGATTGAGAGGGCTGTCCTGTGCAGTGCCACCTTCTTCTGTTGCTGGATGTGATGGCTCTTCAGGCTTCTTTTTGGCTTGCTTTTGCTATGTTTTGGGAGGGAGAGGGAAGAACTCTGCCCTTTTACTGTTGTTGGACTTTTTCTGAACATGTTACTCTTCAGACTGTTCAGTTTTCAATCTGAATGTCTTTGTGGCCACTCTGTCTATGTTTGTTTGGAGTTTTTTCCAAGCTTGTAACTTACCTAAAAAAAGCTTTTCTCCTTCTCTCTTGCTCAGGTGCAAGGCAGCAGCACGGCGAGAAGTCGATACCATGGATACATTTGTTGATTCCGCTTGGTACTACCTGAGGTACACTGACCCTCACAACACAGACAGGTGAGGGCTGCAGGCACAGGGCCTTGGGGGAAAACAGGCTACACAGAACAGAAGGGCACACTCTGGTGCTTCCAGTTTCTAGCTGCCCTTGCAGTCTACTGGCAGTGTAAACCCCTGCACTGCCCTCATTATGTGCCCTCTGGGCCTGAGCACGGCACAGGGTAAATGTTGTGGTTTAACCCCAGCTGGCATCTAAGTACTACACAGCTGCTCGCTCGCTCCCCACACACACCCTGTGGGCTGTGGAGGATAATCAGGAGGAGAAAAAAGGAAGTAAAAGTCATGGGTTGGATAAGAACAGTTTAATAATTGAAACAAAGTAAAATATTGTGATAATTATAGTGAAAAGGAAAGAGAGAGAGAGAGAGAAAACTCAAGGACAACAAATGATGCACAATATAATTGCTCACCATCTGCTGACCAATGCCAGCCCATCTCTTAGCAGTGATTGGCATCTCCCAGCCAACTTTCCCAGTTTATATACTGGGCCTGACAGTCTATGGTATGGAATATCCCTTTGGCCAGTTTGGGTCAGCCTTCCTGGCTGTGCTTCCTCCCAGATTCTTTGTGCATGTGCTCTCTGGCAGAGCATGACAGCCCAAGAAGTCCTTGACTTAGGGTAAGCACTGCTTGGCAACAACCAAAATATCTGTGTGTTATCAACATTATTCTCATACTGAATTCAAAGCACAGCACTGTACCAGTTATCCAGAAGAAAAAGAACTCTATTGCAGCCAAAACCAGGACAATATATGGAGCTGGTCTAAAAATGTGGTATTTGATTGCTCCTGTGTCAGGAGATCTAGAAGAGCAGGATGTGTAAACACAACTGTGTAAGCACAGGAACAAGGAGCAGAAATTTGCATGAAAGGGAATTACGGGGCAGGGCACAGAGAAAATGTTCAGCTGAGTTGAAGACAGTCCTTAGTCGGGGCTGCCATCAGGAATGACAGCCTGCAATTTACCTGAGACTGGTAAATTGCGTGGAGTGTACCCTCCCCAGCAGTGTGCTGAGTAGTTTGGTATGTGGACAAGCACTGATGTTCCACGGGTAAGAACAGGAATAGTCGAGTGTGACATCCAGCTGCCAAGCATGGCACCTTCACTTCTCTCCTTTGGAATTCTGGTGACCCTTGCCGTTTCCTTGTGCACAGACCTCAAGTGAAGAGGCATCACAGCAATCTCCTGCTGTGTCAGCACTTCCACTACATGCATAATTAATGAAAGGAGATTTTTCATGTGCTATGGACTAGTGTCTGCAGCATGGAGAGTGTGGGAAGACAGATGTAGTTATTTAACTGTTTTTCTGCTTCATAGTCTGACTGTAGTAGCGCTTTTTGATAGCACTGTTTTTTCCAAAGAGGAATTAGTCCAACATCCCTACTATGCAGTCTGAGGAAGACAGGCAGAGTTGCATTTCAAAACATTGATACCACATGATGGGCTGTTTGGGCATATATTTGTTTATTTATTGTGCAGAGCAGTGTCTGGGAACATACTACATCTACTCCGTGATTTAATATTGCTGGGCCGATTTTTTTTTTTGTATTTGCAGGACTAGTTTGGTTAAACTAGAGAAAAATCTTCTGTGAACACTTTTATTTCATGTCAGTTTTAATATTTTCTAGTGATAGCATGAATATATTATTACTGTTACTGAGTTAGGCAGATTGCTTCCCCTCCATGACAGTTTGAAGTTTTTTTTGTGTGTGGGCAAGGGGGACTTTTCCAGAAGTTGAAGAAGAAATAGTCAGATGTAACATGCAACTGTCAAAGTAACAGCTTCAGGTAGCTTCATCTGTTTCATCCTGAAATGAAGACATTTATATGGACTTCTGCACTAAATTGCTGCCTGCATTTGATTTCTTTAGTTAATTCTTTTAACTAAGCTATGCATATGTAAACCCTTCATTTCCATAAACCATATTTCACTGGTCTACAGTTCAGGAGAATTACTCTGTTGATTCTGGAACCCTATGAACAAGTTAGGTTTGATTTGTTCCGCCAAAGACATGAATCCCAGATCCATGATTAGCTTCTGGGCTCATCTGCGAGGAAGAAAGTGTCGCTGTAACAAAAATTACAGATGGAATAATCAGACAGACTGACAAAACAGGTAGATTTCCTAGAGCCGGGGCTCGAAGCATACATTAGAGAAGAACTTCTGTACAAATGGTGTTTTGCAGGCCCACTACAGGAGACATGGAAATATGTAATGAAGCAGTAAGCAATGCTGGGAAACCATTCAGGTGACCTCCAACGACATAGTAAATATGCTGTAAATGACAAATTTACTGTCACTTCATCAAGCATCCTTCAGTTGGAGTGCTATGACCCATCTCATTCTACAGAGGGTTCTGCAGCCTTCAACTGCATCATTGCCCCCTAATGGCAACAATGAAAACTGCCAGTTGAAAAAATCAACTGGTTTTGAGTGGTCATGTTTTTTGTCTTTCACTCTAATCTATTTGTATATAAAGCTTGATAAATACTAAAAAATTTAAAGCTCGCCACTGGGTATTTAAAAAAAAATCATTTAAAAAGCAATCAAACGTTTTCATTGCTTTCTCAGGTAATTGCTTGCCTGGAATATAGGAAAATAATCTTTTTGTGGATCTGCATCTCAGTAGAAATTAAATTTTTGTCTGTAAAAAGCATTTAACTTCTTAAAAAATTAAAAAGATCTGATAGCAAAATGAAAGTTTTATTACACACATATTACTTTCAGTAAACAGTGTTGTCCAGTCAAGGATGATGAGCTACTTTCGTAGTGCTGATCTTTCTTTTCAACATTGTAATTTTTTCTGTAATTGTGTTTTTTCAGGCCCTTTAATAGTGACTTAGCAGACTACTGGATGCCTGTGGATTTGTACATCGGAGGAAAGGAGCATGCAGTTATGCACTTATTCTATGCAAGGTTCTTCAGCCATTTTTGCCATGATCTAAAGATGACAAAACACAAGTAAGCCATATATATTTCTATTAAAAGCTTTCATATTTCATTTGACTTGCAAGAGTATTAGTGGACACTGTTGTGATGATGGAACATTACAGGGAATAATCCTGAATTTCCCTGCTTTGTCAGTGCTTGGTTTCTCACAGTGAGTTGCACTTCCTGTATGTGTTCATACAAAAGTTTTTATTGCATGAGTGTTAACTGGCTCAGATCAAGTGATAAAATGCTGCTGTAGATTTCCAGCCTGCAAAAGCATGCACAAACTAGTAACTGAAGGCATTCTGTGTAGTGCTATTATTTTGAATTAGGTAACTTCCTGCCAGTAATAGCATTAATTTCAGTGGAACCATGCATATGTAAAAAACTAAGCACTCCTATAAGTCACCGTATTATTGGAGCTGAGCAGTACAAAAAACATCTTGATAGGCAACACCAGTATATTTATCTGATGTGAATTTATTTTTTATTTAATGAATTTTATATATTTACTTTTAATTACTCTTGTTGATGATGCTGCTATAGCCTATTTCACTGTGTTCTGTTTTGGTTAGAGGTAAAGTTTGATGGAAGAAGGTGAGTCATCTGCTGTTCTGCTCTTTGTCCTCTCAGATAGGTTCTAAGTCTAACATCCCCATTTCTAGTGAAATTCTGCTCTTTTGTACCCTAAAATGCCATCCTCAGCTTGGAGGGTACTAGTGGCAGAACAATGAAACACTGGTCCATGCTCTGTCCTGTTCTCCCATCAGCAGAGATGACTGGATAAAAAGAGATTGGATGTAGCACTCTGTGCCATGGTTTAGTTGAGGTGATGTTAGGGCATGGGTTAGACTCGGTGATGTTTAAGGTCTCTTCCAACCTGGTGATTCTATGATCTGTGAATAGACTGAATCAAAATGAGTGGCCCCATGAGAAGAACTGCTTAGTAATTTCTCTGCTCACAACTCCTATAAGTTCGTTCTTTACAAGTATCCCTCCCAAAAACTTGATGTAAAAAAGGAGCCTAAATATATATGTCACTGAATTGACTTGAGTGCTGTAGTTTTGCTACAAAACTAGAATGTAAGTAGCTGTGAGCCAGAAAAAGATGGACTAGTTACTGCAGCTAGCAGAATATTTCCCTGAGTTATTTCCTAATTTTGATGAAAATAGGCAATGTGTTTTCATAACTCATTCTTGGCTGCGCAGTAGTTTGCAGCGAAAGCTGTGTTTGAAATATTGGATGTAGATGATTTGTGTACCTATGTTTCACTGTTGTCTGCAGCTTGTATAGCTGCAGTAGGAAGGCTGTTTCTTCTTTCTTGGAGTGGGCCTTTCAAAGTAGACCCTTTCTCTCAGAGGTCCTATCCCTTCAAGCAGAGAATTTCAAAGCTTTCCCTTGCAAACAGTTTTAGGTTTATTAATTCTACAAAAGATTTTACAATCCTAATCCATCAGCCACCTAGTGGAGCTGTAACACACAGCAGCAAAATGTTCTTTTGCTAGTCAAATTCTTCAACCTTCCAAAATGTAATTAACTACAGTATTGTCAGTATAAAGTGAGATCACAGGGCATGGGAGATTTTCTTGGAAAGTAAGTGGTTCACTTCAGTATGCAAGAAAAAAAGGCATGGAAAGAGGCCACCTGGACTGAAGAGGGACCTCCTGTGTGACCTTAAGAAGACCAAAAGAAGTGCAAGGGAAGTGGAAGTAAGGATGGGCTACCCCTGGAGGAGTATAGAAGCATTAACTGGATAGGCAGTATGGATAATGAAAAGGTCATAGCTCAGCAGGTATTGAAACTGGTGAAGAATGTGAAGGTGGTAAGAAGAGCTTCTGGGCATACATTGAAAGGAGCACCATGGAAGACATCGGCCTGATGCAAAATCCAACAAAGAGCCTAAGAAGAAAGGAAGTATTTGCCTTGGCCTTTGCTGGCAAGGTCTGTGCTTAGTATGAAAGTTTGAAGGCAAGAGATATTACCCACTGTAGAGCAGAATTGAGTTAGGGTTCACTCAAGTAAACCAGACACATAAAAGTTCCAGGCATGAAAGATAAGGTGACTGGGAGTAGCCACCATGGATTTACCAAGAGAAAATTATGCCCTACTTAATCTGCTTTCCTTCTATGGTGAGGTGATTCCATCTGTGGATGAGGAGAGAGCTGTGCATATCTTTTACCATGACTTCAACAGAACAGCTGGAGCTGTGCCATCTATGTGGGGAGGGTTACAACTTAAGACAAGGGTTATGGGGTCCTGATGAACACCACGTTAGAGGTGGGTCAGCAGCTGGCATGACAGTATACTCCACTAGCAAAACCATGTCCAGCTTTGGTTATCTCTGCTCATCATTCAGGAACAACTGGAATATTGTGTCTAGTTTTGAGCCCCTCACCCCAGTGTGAGGTACACTGTCGAACTGAAGAGGGTCTAGCAGAGGAGCACTAAGGCAGTCAGAGATTGGAGCATATGACATACAAGAAGAGGCTGAGGGAGTTGGGTGTGGTCACCATGGAGAAGAGAAGGCTAAGGAGGGAATGTAATTCCTATCTACTGCTACCTAAAGGAGGTTTATAGAGAAGATAGAACCAGACTCTTCTCAGAGATGTACGGAGAAAGGAAAGGAGTAACAGTCACGGATTGCAGCACGGTTCAGCTGGACAGAAGGAAAATAGTTTTGGCAGGGAAGGTGAGGAGACTGGAACCATTTGACTTCAGACATTGTGGCATCTCCATCATCACATATTTTCAAAACTCAGCTGGGCAGGGCCTTGAACTACTTGAAGTTAGGTCTCATATGAGAAAAGAGTTGCACCAAATGAATTCCAAAGATCCCTTCCAAACTGCATTATTCTAAGGATTCTGTGATTCTGTAGCTGCATTACTTTGGAATGTGTTTTGTTCACACTCTGGTGTGACAGAGCAGTAGCACAAAAGCTGTGTAGTGTAGCCTGGTCTAAATATGGTAAATTGCAGAAAAAAACTTGTAATTTCAATGAAAAAAAACCCTTAAGAAACACTATGTCTAGTGAAAATGGCAGAAGAAAATCGAAATTGCTTTCTGTAGAAGCAGTTTGCAAGACTGTGGAGAATTCCTTTGGCACCATATACAATCTCAAGAACTGTTGCACATGTGAAGATCTGTTACAGCATTGCCCCAAGGGCTGGGTGTGCTCAGACTGCAAGATGACTGTAACAAATTCATCATCATGCACAAAATTGTTCACTTGCTTTAGCACTATGCAAGGTAAAGCATTAGGTGCTTTGAAGCCATGAAGTCAAGTTAGGATTTTGGTTTGATATGGAAATCATAACTCCTTTATAAATATTACCATGCATTTTAAATGTTTTAATGTTAATCAGAAACCACTTTTGCTCAGTCTTCTGTTAGGACTGCTCAAGGGCTGGTCTGAAAGATCTGAAAAGTGTGATTAGAAATAACAGGCTTATTGTTAGGAAGCTCGAAGTCATGATGTTGAAGCCCACATCTGGGGGAAAACACTAAAAGGTTAAAAAACACTGCCCTCTTGTGCATTTTCAATCTTTCTCTAGTAGCTTAGGTCTTTTTCACTGATTAAATTAATAAAATTGTTTTATCTCAGTTAATGAGACCTGCCACCATTTAAAGTGTCATCTAGCATCCTTAAAAATTTTTATAATTCCTCTACTTACCTGTAGTAGCTCTTGATATGTTTTCTTTATGGAAATTTTCATTGTTTGGCTCCTATCCTCTGACTTTCAAATCCATTGAAATATTTCTGAGTAGTCTTTAATTCTGTACTAATGGCTATTAATATAATAATGTGGTTGAAAACAGAAGTTAAAATTTCTGTAGTTTAGATTTTCAAAGCAAGCTCTTCAAATATGGTATAATGATTATTATAGAAATATTATTGGCAACTGGTATGAGATAGGCATTTGCAGACACACATACTTTGATAGAAAATGCAGTGTTTGTAGGCAGTTAAAATTGTGAAGGTGTCAATATTGCTTAAATATCCCCTAAAGATGAGGCATGGTCTTTCATTTTATTTTTTAATGTATTGGACTAGAGACGGTGGGAAAGAAATGCTGCTCAATTTCTCAGTAATGACAAGGCAGAATAAATGGTACCCTCTGGGTATTCATACACGTGATATCAGATTAAGCTCAAATTGATGTCGATTTGTTCTAGCAGTCTGGTCTGTAAAATGCAGTGCTGCTATAAATAATTCACAAGCCAGCAAGCCCTCCCAGCTGTGACCACTGCTGGGAGAGGGGCCAGGTAGGCAGCTGGGGCCAGAAAACTCCTCCTCTATTCCAGCTTAATCCACCATGGCGAGAGTGTGTGGATGCACTCAGTTACACCTGCTCAGCTGTGTGAGTAAAAGTTACACAGAATTTGGTTCTCCCCTAGACTTCAGTAATCAGTTCTGTCAGATGAACAATTGGAAATGGAATCTAGCACATTCTCCCTGAAGGATTATAAAGCAATAAAAAAGTTTATGGTTGCCATTAAGTCAGCAGGTTTGACTCTGATAGAGAGCAAATCTGCTGAGTAAGAAGGCACTATTTTCACATAGCTGAGTTACAGAATAAAAGAAGATTTCTGTGACAGAAATAGCTTATTCTGTGAAGGAATGATGCTACAGCTTCTCTGCATTCATTTAGGACCTTATCGCTAGTGCTGATTTTAAGCAAAAGCACCCAGCTGTTAGCTGTGTGAAATCTTGAACATTCAATATTGTTTTGTCTTTTTTTTGCCTAAAATTATCAGCTTCCACATCCTTCAGTCACCGCCACAATATTGCACAGCTATATCTAACATCAGGTTTCACAACCCCCTGGACTCAGCTGATAGTGACTGACCTAGTCTTGTCTTCACTCCAGGGCACAGCACTTGGGCTCTCTCAGCCTTTCTAAAGGTGCAGGGTGCGAATAACATGCAGTGAGCTCCCTTGCTAGGGCTATCCCTTCTTCTGAATTCGCTATTTTATCACTGTGGCAGGCTCCACAGAGTTCTTCCAGCCAGGTCATTTGTAATAGGACTGAAAGTCCTGCTGTTCACCCTGCACAGAGCAAAGCAAAGAGCATGAGGGCACAGCACTGAATTCCTGGTCTGTCGGTCACGCTTGCCCTACCATCCATCGCATGGTCCTATACAGAGAGATCAATCTGTCATAGAGATGAACTTGTATATGAGCATTGAAAAAAGAAGATGGATTACACACTTCATAGCTAGCACAGCTGATCCGTCTCAGAGGTGTCAGGCACACTTTGCAGGTGGGACATACAACACAATCAAAAGCTGTAATATGGCCAAGGTCTCAGTGCGGATACTCCAGCATGAGCACCAACAAACAGGCAGGTGAAGGCCTATCCCGTTCCAGCATACCTACAATGTGAAATGTGACCAAGCATTCAAAGAAACTCCAGACACCTCTTCTGTGCCAGAAATATCAGTGTGTCTGAAAATGGCTTAATTTCATTATTCTCAGTGTTTTGGATCAGGAGGTATTTATGATGCCATGACCAGGTGCTGCAGTATTTAGGTCAGGTTTGCATCACCCCTTCTGTGCTGCAGCCCCTTGGCATTTCCTTATGTAGCCAAGAAATGCATCCCTGCCTTTGAAGGGGCATGTTTGAGATGTGCAGTTTTATTGACATGAATTCAAGTGTAACTCTGCATGTGAACGTGAGATGGAGCCACCACAACACTGCCAAAATCACTGTGCATTCAGCACAGGGCTCAACTGGTTTTACAGCCCTGTGTTTAGTAGATGGGCTCTGGCTTTCTCATTTTGGGCATGTCTCCATACTCCTGTGGTCTCCCACTAGGAACACATGGTTGGTGGTTTTTCCCCATACTTGGTAATGTATTTTGTATTGCATTTTTGTAGCCTCTGTCAGCATAAACAAAAACAAAAAATGCTTGTTCCTGCATCCAGCTTTTAGTAACTTGGCGTATGATCTGAACTAACTCTTTGTCATTAAAAATAAGTGTTCCTTGAAAAATCACTTCCAGTGGAGAGCCCTATCTGATTTGGATGATCTGGCTACCTCATTAGCTTTATTTTAGATAGCAGGAAGTGTAGCTATTTTAATAACTGTTTGAGATCTTAAACAGACTGAAGTACTGAATGACAGGGAGGGGATTTTTTTTTCTGTGGTGTAATGTCTCTAGTTTGTAGAAGAAGTACACTAAACTGTTATATCCTGAAGCATTTTCCCACCATTATTGTTGATAGGGTTACAAAGGTTTTGTTCCAAATTTTCACCTTCTTATTCACTTGGATAATTTATAATACTTTTTTAATATTTTAGATTATTTTTGCATTCTATTTTAAAATCATTTTTCTTGGTTTTGCTTTCTAAATTTGACTTCAATTCTCATTCCCTTAAGTTCCTTTACTTCTAAACAAGATTTTTCAGTCAACCTCTGAAATATTTAGAAAATACTTACAGAGATGCTTGAATTGCTGCTCTTACTTAACATTGTTGATAAAACCAGGTGGCGTGGCAGAGACTCATACTTCTTTGTGACTGTGTGATACATCAATATGTGCCAGTACTTGTAGAATATTTTTAAGTATACAAAATATGCAAGGAAGAAAACTCATGTTCAGACTTGAACATGTTGAAGATAAAATATGAAGCCTGTCACTTTTTCTCCCAGTTTAAAGTTTTGTTTTCAAATATCTCCTTACTTTGGAGACATCAAAAGTGTTTAAAGACTAGTACTTGGAAGATATCTGCTTTAGTGTGGTAGAAACATGCCTAATTGTTATATAATTTAATAATACTCTAATTGCATTATTAAATTACTTTGTTTTAAATCATGAGATAAATTGTCATGTAATTTATATTTCTTAATAAGGTAAAATGCTATATTAACTCCTTAACAATGAGTCATGTTTTGGGTTATGACTTTTCCATACATGGGGTTTTACTATTTCTTTTTTAGATGGGTATACTCTGGCTTTAAAATAAAAGAAGTCAATAGGAGTAATATATCCTTTTTACATAAGTTGTTTTGTGCACATTTGAGGCCTCGTTGGGTAGAAGTGCAGAGAATTTGGATTGTTTAATGTTGAGCACACGTCAGCATTAGGAGGTGCAAGTCAGTATTAACCAGTGCTGATGATCACGTCCTCCAAAAGGATGGTCGCTGATGTCCCTGTGTTGGAGGATCCCATGAGAAGGCTTCCAGACTGTGTATGCCTTCTGGGACTGGCTCCATACCTCCTTCCCTGTCCCCTGCTGTTCTTGAGGCTGTTAGAACTGCCTCACTTTCCTGTCCTACTAAGTGGGAACCGAAAGCTTTAGGGATTAATTTTGTTGCCTTTTCTTCAGTGAAAACAGTGACGGACGTGTGACTCAATGCATTAGAAATGCAAGATCATTAAAGGAGGGGGCCACAATAATGTATCAACCAGAGCAGTGTTTACTTAGAGTTTATTTCTTGCTGAGTGCACCACTGCCCTTCAAGGCTCTTTTTAGCCCTATTGTATACTCATTTCATGAGAGTTTACTCTCCCTGATGTAAATTTTCCTAGAAAACTAAGGTGCTACAAAATTGATGCACTGAGATATGAACTTTTCAGCATTGCCCTTTTTCTAGTGTACTCTTTCATACTAGCCTTCCTGGCTAGTGCTGCAAAGGGACAAGGCATGTGGGTGGTTATGTTAGAGAAACTGTCTTATCTGTTTATAGAGAGAAATGTGCAACAACATTGATTTGTTCAAAATCCTGTGCTCCTCAGAGAGAAGCTAGAACTAAATATTTGTAAGACAATGAGGTCAGGTACTTGAATGCTTTTACACAAGAGATTTAGCTTGAAGTTAGGGAACTTGTACTGTTGGCCAAGAAACTTCTGTGTATTATCCATATGCTAATTTAAAAAGTGATGTTAGAATAAATTAGTACTAAGTCAGGGTACTAGAATGTGAGCAGAATGCAAGTAAATACTTATACTTGCCAGACAACCACCATGAATAAATGCACAAAGTACTCTTTCTAAGGTAACAACTATTTATGTATAGTCAACTTGAAATTCTTGTTTCATTAAAAAATTGTGCCTGATTGGCTCAACACCTGAGGCTTATCATAAAGTATGCTTTTGAAAGCTCTTTTCAACAGAGAAGTTTCTTTTTCCTTCCATCCTTAGGGAGCCTTTCCATAAGCTCTTGGTTCAAGGTCTTATCAAGAATCAGACATTCAGACTAACAACAACAGGCCAGTGTTTGAAGAGAGAGGAGGTTGATCTCACAGGTAAGAGAAACTGCATGGGAAAATCAGCATAGGTGCATCCCTAAAGCCAGGGACTGCTTCAGTGTACAAGTCTCAGTGCTGGGAAAATTTGGAAGAGTAAATGAATCCTTCTAATGTTTAAACTGGAGAGCAACTTCTGTGAGTTTTGGATTTGTACGCACTGCTGAGTGCACAGAGATCCTACTAATCCAGCAGCTTTTAATTGCATCCAAATGCAGAAATGGTGCTGTGGTATTATTTTAACTCCCGTGTAGTCCAAAAGATCAAAAGTCAGTTTTGTTAAGACAGTGCTCAGCAGCCTGCTGAATGGAGCCAGTTAGTCCCAGCAAAGAGACAACCTACAAAAACATCATGGCAGAACTAATACAGGTGCAGGTGTATTCAGTAGATATTAGGAATGTAAAACTTGTAGGAAACAGTGCTGTTTCTCAAACTCTTTCCAGAGCCTTCATTGCATAAGCTGGACCAGCAAGTCATTGCTATGGCAGATGTAGCAACAAAAATGGTTTGGTCATGTTTGCTTCCCTTAAGCATTCCTCTCATACATCTTTGTTTTCACTGGATACAAACCCTGTAAGTCAGTTAAAAATCAACCAACCAACCCACCCTCTTAAGTTTTGCCACTCTGTTATCCTATTTTCTTCTAGAAAAGATTGACCTCTTTTTCAGTGTAAATGCCCCATTCTGTCTCTAAATTCATGCAAGAGAAAGCATGCTCTTTTCAGGATAACTGACTGCAATTGGAACCTATAAATCTGGTATTTGTAAAAGCTAAGTACAGGTCAGAATTGTATCCAATCAGTACAGCTATCTAGGAAGTTTATTTAAATGTCGTGGTTATAACAAAGCTTAAATATCAGGAGCTGTCAAGGCAGCACTTAGGATGCATGCCTGATACAGCTTCCAACTGGTAGGAGACTTTTTGTCATGATGTGATGGAAGCGTTAGGATATTACTGGTGTTAAAATGTTGACATAGGAAAAATATGGGAAGGAAGAGAGTGTTTGAAATGGGTGGTATTCCTCTTTAGGCTGTTTTGGAAAAAAAACCCAGAACACTATCAGTAGTTGTTTCTTCTCATGCTTAGGGAACAAAATTAATTGCTGTTACAAATGAGCAAAATTTGTTTCAGTATTTTTTGTATGTCTTAATATTTAGGAACTGAACCAGTTCACCTGAAAACTGGTGAGAAGCTCCAAGTTTCTTGGGAAAAAATGAGCAAATCTAAGTACAATGGAATAGACCCTGAGGAAATAGTGAAAGAGTATGGCATTGACACCCTACGTCTTTACATTCTGTTTGCTGCTCCTCCAGAACAAGACATTTTGTGGGATGCTAAAAGTAAGTCACATTGCTTCTGTTGTTTTTGTTGTGGGCTTGTTTCTTTTTTCTCAAGTATTATATCTTAAACACAAAATTAATACAGTTCTTGATGCCCAAGTTTTGGAAAAAATGAATTTAAAAAGTATCATAAACAGGTTTTATAATAAACAGTTTTGCTTGTTTCTTTTAAAAGAGAGGGTCACAAAGCTGTCACTGAGAGGCAAACTTGCAAGATTATTGCAAGCAGCTTACCTCTTATAAGCTAAAAGCACATATGAAAAGTACTTCTTAAGTTGTATTTTCTTCTGAAAACTTGGACCTCATTATCTTTTTTTTAATTAGCAATGATTGATTAACTGAAAATTATTTTTCTTTATAATCTGTTTTTTCTGGTCATATCAGATCACAGATACAACTTTACAATATTTTGTTATTTGCATTTATTAACATGCATGCAGTGGCTTATGTAAGCTGGACTATGAAATACTTTTCAGAAGAATCTCATTAGAAGATAATCAGAGTTCCTAGTAATTAGTATTTCTAGATATGACATTTTTATGAACTTACTTCTTGAATAAGTTAAGAATTACCCTCCTGTGCACTTATTTACTCCTATCATGCAATTCCTCATACTGACAGGTCTTAATTTCTTTTATCTACTGTGGTTCATGCATTTTAATGTAGTCTTATACATTCATTTACATTTCACTTTCTTGTTGCATAAGGCTTTAAAAAGACACTTCACACCTGGTTTCAAGAAGTGTAGTTCTTCATTCTTTCACGTGTTAAGTTCTTAACTACTTAGTTCAGCCTGAGCTAAACTTTATTTCAGTTGTGTCTGCCACCCTTTATATTCATGTGTGTTCCTTTATATATTATTGCACTACTGTATATACTGGAGGAGTGGGCTTTTTGAGTTCTCAGTCAGCTTTCTGTCACCATCTAATCACAACAGTAGAGAGCTAGGCATTTGAAAAGGTCTCTTAAAAAAATGAATCACTTAGAATCAAGCCTTAACAGCTGCATCCCGAACACTACCCAGATACACAATTCCCTCTGAGGCAGCTAATTTGGTGATACACAATCTTTTTGCTGTATTTTTTGATCTTGAAAATGGAATAATTAAATTACCATGGGGATAATGTGTACCAAATCTTAGTTGCAAAGTATACAAGAGCTTGGTGATTAAATGTTTTGTAAGAAAGTAAAGCACATGCAGTTATAATGTTGGCAAAAATGCATTTAGTCATTAAAGCCAACCTGTTTACCACTTGAGAAATACAAAGATAGATTTCAGGGTCATTTCATGTTAAAGAGTATTGGAAAATGTGAACAAAAGGAGATTTTGGCAGCCTAAAGATATTTCCAGGGGAGAAGAAAATAGAAAGTTAGGTGAAAAGCATCTCTTAAGTCTTTACACTTTGGTCTGAATTTCTTAATGATAACAAAATCATGAATGTTTAAATTAAAGAAATCAAGTAGGTTGTGTTGGGTTTGACCTTGGACTAGATGTCAGGTGCCCACCAAGCTGCTGTATCACTCCTTGCTTTTCAGTTGGACAGGGGGAGAAAAGTACAGCAAAAGGCCTGTGGGTTGTGATAAGGACAAGGAGATCACTCAGCATTTGCCATCATGGACAAAACGGACTCAAATGAGAAATTAATTTAATGTGTTACCAATTAAAATTAGAGTAATGAGAAGTAAAACCAAATTTATGCCTTCCCCTCACCCCCTCCCTTTTTTCCTGGGCTCAACTGTCTCTGTCATACATGGGGGAAACTCCTAGAAGCTTCCCAGAGAAGCCATCCTTGCAGCCCGTCACTACCAAAACTTTGTCACACAAAGCCATTAGAGGAAATTCTCTCACTCAGAGAATATTAGATACTGGTTCTCAGTTGTCATGATCCTTCTCTTCACTAGATTTGTTTTGATAGCCTTTTGATGATTGCCCTCCAGGCTAGATTCCTCATCCTTTCAGTGGTGGACATCAAGGCAGGGTCTCTCATCATTCTCTCCTGTGGTGTGAGCAGCCATGGAGTAGGACTGATGCCTTCAGGGTCAAGGTGAACACAGCTTCACAGTCTCCCATCCCAAACTAAACTGCGTCAAAAGAGGGTACCAAGGATCAGAGCCTGTACTCATTAGCACAGTAGCATCTCTGTAGCAACAGAAGTATACATACTATCTAAAATCTAATTTGAAAGAAACTTCTCAGTTTGAAACAAATGTGTGTGCATATTTGTAAATATATATACATATATGTATGTATGTATGTATGTATGTTTGTATTCTGCCATGAGTTCAAAAAATGAGAGCTTGTACAACTCCTTTCTGGAGTCATTAAAACACCAGATGAGCATTCTAGCATTGGCATAACATTGGGTTATTTTACAGATTTTAGCAAATATTCTGTGCTGTATTCTTGCTATATATATGTTTTAAAGTCATTGCAGAAAAATATTTTTATCTTGCAGGTTTTTTTCCGTTAGAGCAACTCAACATTACTTGTAAAGACATTTTTAATTGCATTGATATCTTTTATTTAAAATAGAGAGGTTTTTTAAAAAAAAAAGTTCAACTCCAGTGTTCTGTTCCTGCTTTTCTTTAAAGTTTTGGATTCTTTACTTGTAACTGACATTTGTTTCTGAAAATCTTTCATTAATCTCAGCTGATGCCATGCCAGGTGTTCAGAGATGGCAGACGCGCCTCTGGGCTCTTGTAACCAAACTTATTGAAGCGAGGACTTCAGGAACCATGCCCAATCCTGAGCTTCTGAATAAGAAAGAGAAGGCTGAAGCCAGAAAGATCTGGGAGCAGAAGAATCTGGTGATTTCTGAGGTTAATAGAAACACTTACATAGTTTTCAAACGACTAAATAAGTTGTTTCTTATGCTAAAACCATATGTTTGACTTAGAGAGCCAAAAGCTTTTTCTCCAGATGAGTAGCTAAATTTTTTTAAGTGAATTATTCTCTATGTAAATAATTTTACCTATCTACAAATTTTGTGAAACAGAACTTACTTAAAGGATGTATGCCTCATTTAAGGAATGAAATGTTGTGACATTAAAGTTTTGTCAATCAGGGGTTTGAGTAACTGCATTTCAAGCAACAAAACTGTAGGTGGGTTCTGTAGGTTACCCTAACAAAAGCTTTTGATCTCTTTGCTTCATACCTCATTATCATGCCTGCTGTTTCATATAGAATGAAAAAAGCCACTGGTGAAAATATATTAGCATAGCCTTGTAAAAAATACTGAAATGGTTGTTCATCTCTGGTTATGTGTTGTCTCCTGCTGTGATTCGTATCAATTCAATTAACCAAGACTCAAAAGGAGACATAAATACCTGCAAAATTCACTTCAAGTATTTTCTATAGATAAAAATTTTTGCCATTTTAATCCCTGCTGTGAGGGATATTCCAGATCATTTAACAGACTTAATAATTCTAATCTTGTAATCTATGAACAAGCTTTCACCAGTATAAATGGATTTACAAGAGAGAAGGCCTCTTGTAGGGGCAAAGGGAATATATTTTATTAAAGGAAATAAGGGGTGACTAATGCACATTTTTCATAGCATTGATTGAAGCTTTTTAAATCCTGAAACAGAAAGAAAGTTAATCAGTTGAATTTTTATATGATTGTTATTTTCCCATACACACATATGATTGCACATATGATGTGTTTGCATACCAAAATGATTTTCACAGAAGAGGTAAGATGCATGTATTTCACAAATTGAAATTGATTATCAGTTATGTTTTTCATTTAAAAACCCAGTATTCCAAGTTTGAGAATTTTAAGTAATTAATGACAGACCTTTTCTTCTAATACAAGGTAACTGAGTACTTCACAAAGGATCATTTGTTCAATGCAGCTATTTCCCGATTGATGAGCCTCACAAATGTACTCCATGTAAGTATGTGATATTAATTAAGGTATTTTTCTCTCAGCCTTCCTGTCGGTCTTTACACGAAGCAGTAGCTGTCTGAGCTATAGCTCCAGCTGTCTGTAAGTCATTAACTTCATTAACAGTGTTACTAAGTCAAGAGCCTAGTTGAGTTACTCAGTTCAAATGCAGCATGTTCTAGTATCACTGTAACCCTGAAATATAAACAGTTTTGCAGGAGGAGCTTGATGGTATTCGATCCACTAGACTCTGATGTTTATGTCTGCATCCTGTAATTTCAAGAGGATACATTTTGTTTAGTTCTGTTCTTTGTTCTCTTGATTTTAGCCAAGTTGAGTAGGTAGCTAGGTATAGTAGTACATTTTAGAGTTACTGAACATTCTGATATAAAAAGGGTTATTCTTTGCAAGGAAAATCACACATAGTCAATCCTCAAAGACAGCTTACACTGCTGAACTTAAGTTTTAAGATTTTTTATTTAGATTATGTTGTTTATTAGCCAGTGGTGATAGATGAAATATAATAAACTATTATCATTATTTTTGTTACTACTCTTAGATCTGGTTGAGCAATCCTTCAGGCATATAATGGTAAACTGATATAGATCAGAAATTAAATACAATTTTGAAAGTTTCAACTTCTTTGTTGAAATACCATTTTATACCTTATGGATTCCAAGGAGCTTATTGGCAAAATCAAGGAATTTAACAAGAAGTTAAGTAGGTTGTGCATGGATACTGTATTGGAACAACTTAAGCCTGGGATCCTGTGTGATGTTGGGAAGGTAACACACAGTTCTTTATCTCCAACTCAATGACTCATAGGCATTTGGAGCTAATGGAAGGTGGAATGAGCAGTAAAAAAAAATTAAACTCAGTGTCCTACAGACAGCCAGATACTTGAACACTGATGTATTTCTTGAGCAAAGAAGTCAGTGCAGTATCTTTGAAGAACAAGTTTCCGCCTAGAATGCTGACACTTCCTCTTTTGCTCCCAATTGAAAGGAGAAAGTGGAAAGGTGGGCAAGGATTAAACATTGAAAGCAGGTAGTAGTTACTAAAGCTTACCCAAATATAGTTTGCTTATCACTGTAAGTGATAAGAAGATGCCCTCTGACAACATTTGCGGTCAAGCAAATCACTGGTTTTGGACAATTTTCTAGTTGATGACAATGTTTGTTCATCACATCAAGTAATTCTCATAAGCTGACATGTATTGACATTTTTTTGTGCTGTTTCATTAGAGGGATAGATTACAAAATAGTTGCAGCAACTGAATTTACCTTGGGGTGTAATCTCTTACACAGGCAAGGAAAGAAAAAGTTCCTCTGATTACTTTTAGTGCTGTATCTTTTCTTTTAAGTTTAAGTTTTCTGTAAGTTAAGTTAAATGGAGAAATTAAGTTCAAATTTTGCCAGTCAAGTACCTTTTGCCAGAAATTGAACATTTTCTATACTAAAGAAGCCAGACACTTTACTAAAATAATGAGAACATCAAACTGTAAAAGACTTTGCTGTCCTTTCATTCCCAAAGCTTCCTTCAGCTCTAAAACCTTCACTTTCTCACTAAATTCAGCTTTACTTTTACCACTCTGTGATCCTGTGCAATTGAACCTTGTCCAAACAAAACCTGTGTTGCATTCAGCACAGTTTGACTGTCATAAACAAGTGCTTCACCTCTTCTCAGCTCTGGTTTTGCCTAAGATTGCACTTCTAGAAAAGGCAGCACTCAAAATGATTTTGAGGGCCACTCTTCTCCACATGAGTGTGTGTTCAGAGTTCTACGCTAGAGCAGAACCCCAAGGACCATCAGCCACTTTAGGATTAGCTTCTAAATGTTAGAGAGCACTCTGTGACCAAGAGTTGTGATTTTAATTCTCCATTTTCATAAGTTTCCAATTTATTGTGAAATTATGTTCTCCTTAGCATAGACATTGATTTTAGGTTTTATTACTACATTTTCTTCTTAATTAAACTACTTTTCCCCCACCTCAGAATGTTAATAGTTTGTTTCTTTTTCTTTGTCTTTTCGCTCAGCAAGCTCCTCAGCCTCTTGTTCTCCACAGCACAGAATTTGAAGATGCTTTGGCTTCACTCTGCATTATGGTTGCACCTATGGCTCCCCACATTGCATCAGAGATGTGGAAAGGTATTTATAAACTTTATATAGATGTTCCAGGAAAAAGGACAAGAAATTTGCAAAAATGTCTCTCACTCAGTATATGTGTCACTTATCTCTGAATTCTTCATCTAGCTTGTCACCTTCTGTCATAATTGTTAAACAAACTTGAACCTTGTGGCATTCCCACATCTCTTTCTCCCTTTGGTTTCTTTTTCCTTGAATACAGATGTGGATTTCTTGAAAGTAGGCAGAGAAAGGGAGAAAGAAGAAAAATTCAAGACAGTACTTGCATGAGGAATTCATATGTCAGCTGCTAACTGCTCCTGAATATGGATGAATATGGATGGCATTATTAAGAGCTGAACACCAGGACAGAAACAGCCCTTTTTCAAATAACATTTTCAGAGTCTTTTTCAAATAACTGTTTCAGAGTCACAGGTATTTTCTTTCAGGAATTCAGGCAAAGAGAACCATATCAGAGGGCTGGATACTAAAAGGACTAAAGGAGTGTTCAGTAAAAATCCTACTCTTTTAGAATCCTCCAGAGACTGAGGGACATTATGCTGTAAATTAACCTGCCATGGAGAATGGGAATGGTAGATAGGATATCTTTTTTAAGACCTGTCACAGTTGTACATGTCTGAATACCAAATGGGCTAAGTTGCATGGTGCTGATACAGTTAAAGCCTGTGAAATAAGGGATATGCATGCCAGAGTTCAGCAGCTGATTTTAAGGTTTATTGGGAAAAGTCCTAAGATGCTTGTGGGAAGATAGAAATATATTCTGCGTTGTGGCGGGCCACAAACTGCTGTGTGGTTTTGGACCTAGTGTTAGCTTTTGGATGCTGTTTTAATGGGTTTATTTTCAACGGTAATCCCAAAAAACATTACACATTCAAGTGTTTGCAGCGCAGTGCTACTAATCTGATTATATTTCAATATTGTGCATGGCCCTGTAATGTTAATTGCCAAGGAAAGACTGCTCTTGTTCAAAGCAGTAACAAAGAGGCGGAGCCTATAGAAACAAGATGATTCGGTGGGGAGAGTGGGATGGGTTTTTGCATGTGTTTTCATTTCCAGTGATTTTAAAATGTCTTAGTAGAATACTATGTCTGGAATAAAAGGTGGCATCAGACATGATCCATCTGGTCTTTTACTATGACATGCCATCTAATGAAAAGAATACTGAAGAAAAGTAATTAGCATGACTATCTTCCACGTTGGTGGCAGATGGAGGCAGAAGAGATCCTAGATAATTACTTATACATACATTGCCTTCTGAACTTGGAATTCTAATATATGTTAGGAAATACAGAATTATCAACTATGGTTGATAAAATGACAAAGAGCACTAGGGTATCTTAATTAACAACTTGTCAGACATAAAGCTTAATCCTGTAGCATTTTGAATGTTAGATAAGGAAGTCTTTTCTTGCTACTAAAATCACTGGAGAATGAAAATGATAAACATTTTCTGGATCTCCCTCTGATGTAGGAATGAAAAGGAAGCATATGAAAATTGGAACTGCATTGTCCTTAGCCTCTGTCTGCATTTAAAGATAAAATTTTACTTGTGTGGTCCAAAGACATGTGCATTGTAATTCAGTGCAGCAATCATAAAAAAATCATTGTGTGTTGATTATTGCCTGAAGAATTTTATTACTAAATTTGAAAATGGCAGTATCTTTTAGCATGGTGATCATTGCCTTATACTGAAGTTATTAAACAATCTTATCAGGAGAATGTACATACATTTAACTGCTGCATTGTGGTAAGAAGACTGTATTTTTTGGAAATAGCCAACATCTAGCAGTTCTGTCCTGGGACTGGGATTTCATATTAAAGATTCCCCAAGTTTTGAATTGCACTCTGGTTCCACCAAGTCATGTTGCTCTTCTGATGTAAACAATTTCTTAAACTTTGTATAGGTGATGATGCTTTATTATTTTAAATAATTTCAATATGAAAATTAGGGTTTCTAAATACTCTCTTTAGTTTTCTCTGTGCTTTAGTTCTCCATACAGAGAGAGAATAAGTCTCTCCTTTTGTACCTTGGCTTTGCATCTAAATGTCGGGATAATGCTGCTTCCTCTTTCGTAAATTAGTCAGGAAAAGGAGTTTGTATATTGTTAGTTCTATAAATTGCACCTATAGCAGTGAACCCCACTCTTTGTTGGAAGCTGCTTGAATGGTGTTCTGTAAGTGCCTCACCTTTCAGCAGCTGAACAGTAGCAATCCATGATACTTTGTGTGTGAAGAAGTTCTTTCTCCTGCCTTAGAGGAGGAACAGTTTTTGGTATTTTGGTGTGTCAGCCTAATGGTGTTAATTGTGCAGTGAATGCACTGGTTTATCGCTCAATAACATAAAAAGCAACCATAGCCCCTCAGTATGGGAAGAGTTCATCCGGCTGATATCTTGGCAGTTTATGAACACTAACAGGATGAGGAAATCAGTTTCCTTCCTGAAACCTTGTATCTAAGGAATATACAGGCACTATTTGAGACTTTTTTTTTAGTTTGTTTGTAGTAGTACAGTGTTTTGCTGTTCAGACAAGGATATGAAACTGCTTATTGTGACTTGTTAAATTTTTATTAGAGATGGCACATGAAAGATAGGTATACCTTTGATAAACACATCTTAGGAAATACTGAAATTAAACATAATTTTTGGAATTTTTAATGGTATCATTGTCTTAGCAATATTTTAACTGTCACTACAATTGCTCTTTTGCAAGAATTTATCTAAATTCAGCCCTTGCTCAAGAAGGCTTCTGTAAAGAATGGGGTTGAGGAAAAACTAATTAATGTTGCAGATTTTAACTGAAAATCTGAATGTAGAAATCCCCCTTCACAAATCCAAGAAGAAACATGATTTGGAGTTTAAAAATATATTTTTTTTTCTCCAAGAGTAGTAACCTAAAAGGAAGGAAAGCAAGTCTTTCAAATGGAGGAAGACATTGTTTTAAGAAGGTTAAAAGGATTTCTGTGGAGTTTGCTCGGTTGCAAGCACATCCTAGAGTTAGCTTACTGTAACCCAGGCTTTTCACGACTTAGTTCTGTACTCCTGTACCAGTGGTATAATACAGCTTTTCTCAGAGCTGTCTGGAAATAGCTGTTACCATTCTGTGAGATTGCAGACTGTTTCACTTATGACTGACAGACATATTCTTCCTGAGCTGCAGAAAGGTATTTCAGATATGTAACTTGCCTGAATCTGTCAAATAGGGAGATTCATTAAATAGTAAAAAGCGTATCAAGAAGACAGTAACGCGGTAGCACTGCCAGAAAGAGACTGCGCAAGCGAGTAGATACTCACCCAAAATGTCTCTCCACTTGCCCTTATACACTCCTTATCTGAGCTTTTTAAAAATTTTTTCTGCTTTGTCTGCTAGTGTGGTGGATTTTACTTAACACAGATTTCTATTGTTTCAATTTAGCTAAATCAAAAAATTAGCAGTATTTGGATATTCACCCTCACAGTCATCTTATACTTCCCCCTCTGATCTTCTTAACATTTTTTGTTAGAAAATGCCTGGTCCTAAACTCTGATACTGCCGTTGTTTCAAATGCTTTCATTAGCTTCCTTTTATCACCCACTAAGACTTCCATCTTCCTTCCCTTTTCTGCTTTAACCTCACTGTTCCAGGGCTTGTCCCAAGCCAGCTCTTTCTCAATTTACTTCATAATCACAACTTTTCCTCTGGTCTACATAATTTTGTGTCCAAGTAGCTGCACAATTACTGGAATTTTACAGATAATTGTTTCCAGTACTTTTTTTCTATAAGACTAAAGTTACCTTGCTGTCCTAACGCCTTGCTGATACACCATTGCTCCCACGTCTTCCTTCTTAAATCTCTTTAAAATGAGAATCTGCTCTTCCCTGTCAAATAGCACCTATGGGGAAGTGGTATGCTTATGAAATACTCCTGTAATGCTAGTAAAACATTGCCCTGAGCTGAAAAGTTGTTAGACTGGTCCTGTCCCCTCTTTCTCTCAACTTGCTAATTTACAGTAATACGGTAGTCGTTTAACTTGGTGTTTTAAATTGGGTTCTGATGCTGTGAGTTACTGGTAAGGGAAACCTTGCTCTAGTATTAGCCTGCTAGTCTGTAGAAGTCAGTTGAAGCAGATCCAATAGCAAGATCAGGGCTTGCTGAGCCCTGATCAAAAACTGAGCACAAGTACTGTCTTTGATCTGTCCTGTACAGACGGGTAGATATAAGTAAACAGCTTACAGTAAGTAAAAATGTACTCAGCTTTCTGTCCTGCATCTGTAAGAGAATCTATAGCCATAAAAGCAAAATACATCAAAAGATATGATGCAAAATGCACACCACTTCGTAAAATGCACTTCACTAAGCACTTTCAGGTACAGTAAGACAATGAAATAGGTTTTTTGTGTTTTCACAATCAAAGTTTCAGAAATGGTCCATTTTTAATGTCTCAAACAGTGCTTTTTTCTAGTGTCTCAGAATCAAGTGGGAAGGCTGGAGAAG
The DNA here is from genome assembly GCF_965178545.1 of Coloeus monedula. NCBI lineage: Eukaryota > Metazoa > Chordata > Aves > Passeriformes > Corvidae > Coloeus > Coloeus monedula. The sequence continues at coordinate 46,639,594 of NC_138781.1, forward strand.
GGTTCTGTCTAGGTCTTCACAAGTGGACCATCACCATTGTGGATGAAGTTTCTGGTTTAGTGTGTTGAATTTTGAAAATACAAACCAAATCATTATGTTTTCTGTGTTCTGCAGCTTACAAAATGTGAATTATGGCAGGAAGCCAAACAGGCAACTTAACTAAAACCTTCATTTTGGTTTCCTGTCAAACTTTTTTCTCAAACTAGTTCTGTTGACTTTTCTACTTCTCTTTTTCTATGGATGAGCTCATCGCTCATTTTGTAGCAAGAAAATGAACCAAAAGATTGACACTGGGCTTACTCACACTTTGCTTTAGAATACATTTTAATTATTTTTTTATTACTAGGTTTATTAGGACTGACAGCCTCTACAGGAAGTAAAAGTGACCCTGGTTTTGCTTTTGTACATAGAACCTCTTATATCAGAAAGTGAGTTTTAAATAGTTTGAAGAATTCTCTTCAACAGGAAAATAAGGAGTGGCCAGCATGCATGCTTCTGCCACAAGGCATGTGATCAGTTGGAAAGAAATGAGCTCATCTGGATGTTCAAAAGCCAAAAAGGAAAGAATCTAACAGCTGTTGTCTTTGCAGTCAGTGTGATAATGAATCATCAATATGAAGATTTTTTTCTGCTTGAGTTCCTATCTTTTGCTCTACTGCTGCAAAAGAAAAAAAAATACACAAAATCAGAGCCACTGAAGTGTTTTAATAAATTATTTACCTAATAAATAGTTGTTGTCATTAGGAAATGTGCGTGTTCTTTCTTGCCATTAGAAATAGCTCCCATCGGTCCTCCCCGCTGCCCCTTTCTGAGTCATTCAGCAAATAGCATCACTGTGTGTCATTTTACCAAAGCACTTTGTCTGAAAAAGGACTGAGAAAAATGTGGTGGATTTTTCTGGAGGAAGTTGCATGGTCTTTATGTCCATGTTTGCTGTTACTCCCCGTATGAGTCTAAACAATGCAGCGAGCTGAATTGATGTATGCACTGTGCATGGGTGGGGTTTGCGCCTATGGCTGCTGTCGTGCTGTGTTTTGAACAGCTTCAGTGCCTCAGTCTCACCAGTGAATCTTGTGTTGATGGGTTTTCTTTATGCTTTTGCTGAAGTTTCCCTAAACCAGATGAGATTTCACATACATTTTGCAGTTCTGAATGAAGCATGCGCTTGTTAAAAGTTTTAGTCTGTGTTCATATTCATACACAGAGAATGCTTTTAATTTAAAAATCCCCCAGCTCTGTGAGAATCACAAGAGCAATCATCATCAATATTGATCATATTTGACAGCATCTTGTTAAATGAAATCTTTGTATTTTGTCATACAGCTGCAGTAAACAGCAACATAAATCCCACTCAGAAGCTTTTTATGCAGTTACAGAATGCAGCTTCAGAATGACTTGCATCCTATTCTCCTATTACTTAAACAAATCAGGAATGAATTATCTTGGGAAGACCATAGCTGGTTTAATAAAAGGAGATCATTTATACACATTTTAGAAAATTTTAAAAATAAAATAAAAGGATAAAATATTTCAGAATGTAAAAATTGTAAGAAGGAGAGCAAGCTGCGCAAGGCATTCCTTTGTATCACCTTTAATTTGTGAGAAAATATACTTCACAAAACAGAGGAAATCTTGCAAGTTGATTGACTTGCAAATTTAGAAACTACCCAGATATTACAGGTGGTAAAATAATGAGCCACAATTGTTTATCGTTCTCAGTTAGTAAAATTTTAATCAAACTGGTGGCATTACTGAAAATAAATGCAGTATTGTGATTGGCTTCTAGAAGCAGAGGTCAGCTTATGTTGCAGTATTACAATTTAAAATAATAAGCAGTGGTCTTCTGTGCTCTTGGCAAAGTTATGGAGTGTTAATTTAAATCTACAGTGTACCCACATTGTTAATATCCTTACACATGATATAAAACAAATGATTCAAAGATGTGTATCTTTCTGTTTATAATGTGTTGTATGGTAATCTAAACAATGTTATTTCCTCCTATGGCACTTGCTTTTAAAGTCAACTTTATCCTGATCTAATTTGTCAAACAAATTCCAAAGACCAAATGTTCTGGTTATAGTACAGATGAGTTTTTACTGGTTTTGTTTTCCAGGTTTGGCACATATGCAGAATAAACTTTGTATTCATCATCACTGGGATGTTGATGTTCTGCATCAGTCCTGGCCCAAAGTAGACCCAGAGTACCTTCAGCCATCAGATGTTGTGGAGATGTCTGTCCTGGTAAGAGCATTTTGATTTATTTTCAGTAGTGGCCAAGTAATGTGTTATGAGCCCAGAGGATGATGGAATTTCTGCTCTTGTGGAAGTTCCCTTAGGAGATGGCTCAGTGAAAGTTCAAAATAGAAGCTACAATTCCAGTTGTGCTGAGTAATTAAAGTGGTTTCCTAAACAAAAAAATGTAGCAAGTCTGGAAGAGAGATGCCCTAAATATAAACCTTTCAGAGTGACTACATATTAGTACCTGTGGAGATCTGACCAGTGAATAGCTATGGGCAAGGATGATACAGTCAAAACTATGATCAAAATACAGGCCTAGATTTTGTGCCTGCTAGTGCATTTATTAACTCAGCCCTGTATAAAATGTATAATTAGGTGATATTTCTTGTGGTACCAGTCGTGCTCTGGCTCCCTAACAGAGCCAATCATAAGCTGGGTTAAGTAGTGATTTTTGCCAAATGATGTTTCCCATCTGCCTTGGACTGAATTTCTGGCACATGTCAGGAGAGTGTATTTGCAGGAATGGGGCTGAGAAAACCATCTATCTTTGGAAGTGTTGTAACTTCCAAGTCCTCTTTGAGCTCTAACGCCTTTGTGGCCTAGGGAAAGAGCTGGCTGTTCAGTGGGAGAATGGACATGTAACTACATTTAGTTAACCTGCAATTTTCCAACATGTGCATGTGCATGGTGTAGTTTACTGCCTTCTTTCCTATGGCTCTGGTTAACTAGCATGTGTTCAGGATGCTCCCAGGCATCATAAAGCTTAGTCATTAGATAGGACACAGTAGCAGCAAGTGCCACTGCAGGGCACAGAGGGAATGAATGCCTGGAGCCGAATGCATGGGATCCCTGAGCAGTGTTTCAGCTCTTCCACCGACTGACTCCTGGTCCACCTCAAGTTCTTCATGCTCAGGCATTGTGATAGTCTGTAATTAATGTAGTTGCATACTGCTAGATCTGCAGGACTCCTGCCTTTTTCACTGTTCCCCAAAGGACAATCTTTAATGCAAACATTCTAAACTTTAACGTTCTAAATTAAATTAAACACTTAAACAGTTTCTGTGTTTCTGGACATTGAATGAAATGGAGCCTGTAGAAGAAATGTCATTTGGTCATGTAAAACTTCATGTTCTGTGTGTGTAAAAGAAACAGAGCCAATGCATTTTGGTTGTATTTTTTTCTGTTCACCCCTTTGGGAGAGGGAGCAAAGCAGTTGGGTTGTTTTTGTTGAGCTGAGTTTTTTGCGGAGGAGAGAGAATGGTTGAATTTAGGGGAAGCCATGTTGCTATAGATTTCCTTAATCAAAGTATCTTTGCAACTAATTTCATATCTTGCCAGATCTCTCAGTCAGTTTATTTGAACAGAATGAGAAACACTATTAAAACACTAATTTTTTGAACATTAAACATATACCCTTAACAGAGACCAAGGAGTATGTCTTTTTGAAGGAAATTTTCAATTACCATCTTTTCCCTAACCAAAGAGAAGGACTCAATTGCCAGCTGGGGTTAATAAAAGACTTCATCTAATAGTCACTGTGGATGAATTGCTTTTTCCCTCTTTCTTGCCCTCTCTTTCTTTCTTTAAGTGATAAGCATTTAGTTATAACAGTAAAAATCTTCACTGAGGTATGGTCGGTTCTCTCAAGCTCAAAATAAGCCTTCACCTCCAAGCACAGCTAGCAAACATCTTGAATTCCAGTGTTCAGTTTATAAAGGAAGTCTTGAATGAGAAATTGTGTAATTATAGAAACGTCTTTGCAGTTGTGGTTAAAGCAAACATGTTATTAAATTTATCTTTGAAATAACAACTTCAGCAACACGGGGAAAACTCTGGACACAATGTTTTTAAGACTACACAACCAAACATGAAAATGCCTAAACATTTCACTGACAATGCCTAAACATTTCATTTTCTGCTGACATGAAATATTCCTTCTCAAAAAACAAGAAACAAGGAAAAAAAATTCTGCTATCTATAGCCACTATGAAAATTATTTTTGTTTCTTTTCCTGGTTGACTTTGTCAAAGCCATAGCCTTGTGTAACAGTCTTGTTATAATGAGAGAAAAAAACAACCCCTGGGTTCTCAGTCATATATTCATGGAAGAATATGATGTATGTAAACACCTTACTTCTGAGAAAGCAAGTGACTGGAAGACCAGAGAGACAAATTGCTTTTTTGAACTGGGAATAATTCTTAGCAATAGTGCCTACAGTGTGTGCCTGGCTTTCTACTGTAAGAGTAGGGCAAAAGGGAAATATGGGGAAACAGGGAATGTGAATGTGCAGGGAATGTGGGAAGTCTTGTGGACACTGTAGGTTTTTGTATGGCTGCAAAAATAAATTGCCCTCATTAAACCAAGAAACACTCGCAATACTGAGGAATTGGTTAGTTGCAAAGAGTCAGTGTCTCTTCACAAGGCTGTACAGTCAAACCAAGTCTTTGGGCCACAACCCTATTCTTCTCAAGCCATCAAACTGCCTCAGGCTGCCAGGGATTTGTCTGCTGAGACATTCTGGGTTTATTTCTCTTCACACAAAATACTTCATTATTTCCTGTCTGTGCTGGAGTTACGTCTTTCCATATTTAACCCAAAGCAACAAAAGCAACAAACTTACTGTATCCTTGGCTGAAACAATATAGATTGCCTACAAGAAAGACATTTAAATTCACTGGATATGCACAGTATCTGTTACTCTAAATGTTATTTCAAAGTTGAGTATTTTTAATAATACTGTATATTATTAATGCTCTGAAAAATCTGACCTGAATGTAGAGTGCCTTTCATCCTATGAGCACAATTTCCGACTAGCATTTCTCACATTTTCTAGGTGGTGCAGAACTGTTAGCAGATGTGGTCTTATAACTGATGTTTTTATAAATAAAAAAAAAAAAGTTGGTGTCATTTTTCTTGCTTTGGCATATGAGGGAGGCCTAACAGTTCTCAGATATTTATTTTCTTTCTGCCTTCTCAGAAGGATTATGCATCAATGGTAAAAAAATATTTGAGTTGAATTAAAAATTCCTCTCTGCAGCCTCAAGGTGCTTATTTTTCAGTCTGTTGTGACTTCATTTCAACTTTTGTAACCTCCGTAGTTACCACCAGCTCCCTGTAGATCTGGAATAGTGTAGAATGTCTAATCAAAAAAAAAAAAGGAAATGAGGGAAAAGAAGAAAAGAGAAAAGCAACTGCTTCCTCCCTTGGGGGAGAAAGGACCCAAGACTTGTGTATTTCTCCTCTTGCAGTTTGCCATGGTTTTTCAGAGAAACAAGGCTGCCAGCACCCAATTTTCTTGTGCTGGCACTTTTACCTGGAAGTGCCAAGGGTTATGCTGGTCTAGTGAGATAAAGAGAGATGGAGGAATAACAGAAGGCATTTGTCCTGCTGAGGACCTAAGCCCTGCACTAAAAGGATATGTGAATAGAATGCTCGTTACACACAGCATGTGATTAAATCTGCAACTGCCTGTTTTAAGAATAGTGTTAAAATGCTTCATGATGTAATATAACGTAATGAAAGCCAATGCTCAAACGTGGTGAAACCATAACCAATCTGCTGTTTAATGGGAGTTTTGGTCCCAGCTCAGAGAGTAGTGTGGGAAGATCAGGAGACATGCTGTGGGAAGGTGGAGATGTGCTGTGGGAAGGTACACAGTGCCAGGTCGCCCAGGCTTCTCGACCTTTCTAGGAAAACACAACTGCTAGCAGTCATTTATTTACCAAGTTGATTTAGACTGCTTGGCTTTTCTGTCGAGAACAGCACCAAATAGGCTAGTTGTGGAAAATTTCCCCCTGCCAACATCCATCCACTGGGACATATTCATTTGCATGATGGAGGACAGTGAATGACATTTTAACTAGGCAGGCATAGCTTTGAACTGCAGTCTGCGTGTCCTAGCAGCAAGCTGAGAAGGTTGCTTTATATTCCCACTAAAACTGTATCTGTTTGGATTTTACTGTTTTCTTTTTCCTGGGGAATGCATTTCTTCTCTGAAGTGTCCTGTCAAAAAGAACTGATTGTATTTATTTTTCATAAAAGCTTTAAAAATTAACTCCTATGTGTTTTTCAAGGACTTGACTTTACACCAGGTGCTAAAGGCAAAGTTTAACACAGCCAGCCTTTTATGATGCCGCATTATGGATGCATGTAAGAGTAGTTAAAAACCTACTGACATTATCACTGCCAATTATTGTCAAGACTAGTCAAAAAACAGAAGTGGCCAATCCTTGCTGCTTTTGAGACTTCATCTTGTTCCTTAAAAATCTGTCCCAACTTCCTCTCTCAGTGAATTGCACAAATTATTTTATTTTCAATAAAATAAAATACAAATAAAATACAGACTAGGTAAGTGAACTAGGTCTTTCTCATTTGTCATATGTTGCATACAGACATTCTGGATAAAATCCAGGTGAAAGCCAAGTCATGTACATTTTTATGTCCAAACTCCATGAAGCAATGTAGAATTTAGAATTCTACAATTTAGAAGATTGAAATCTCTTTGAAATGATCCTTAGGGGTCAGAGATCTGCAGTACCTACACTAGATTATTATGCAAGTAATGTGATTAACTGCATTTAAAAATTCAAATTATTTCATTTTCCAAAATGTGTGATTGACAGTCTTCTCATTAGCCACTGAAAATAGTCCATATAAATCTGAAAGCTTTTGTAATAATTAAGTTTATACCAGCTCCAGAAAGGTACTCAGTCAGGCTCTGTATTCTGTGTCCATTATCTACTCTCATTGGATGACGGAAAGGATTTATAAAACCATTTTATAAATTAAGGTGATTCCCACCAAAGGACTTACTCATTTTTACTTACGTGATTCTGCCCCACTGAAGCAAAACCAGCGTGGAAGCTGCTCTGAAAACCAGCCACACACAGGAAAACGTTACTTAGTGTGTAGTAGACGTCTTTGTGGTCAGTGTTGGATTAATGAGCCATGGTTTGAGTGCAGCATATAACAATGAGTGCAACATACACTAAGTTAAAGCCTGTTTTTCTAAAAATAATAAATCTTCCATTTGAATCGCTGCAAGACATTGCTTAGCTGTAAAGAATCCAAATTGCTGCCCAGAAGTTTGTACAAACCAAGATTCCCACTGGACAAACCATTTTATGCAGCTTGTGTGACTGTCACTGTTTTTAAACTTAAAAGATCTCTGCATTGCACAGTCACGTGCTGCTTGCTGTCTTCAAAACTGAGACTTCCTGTGGCCACTTCTTCAATTTTTTTTTGAGTATCATGAGTCAGAGTTTTATCTTATGGTAGATGGACAGGAGATAGGAAGAATTTTATCCTCTACTTAGAAAGTGTGGGTTTGGAGAAAGGAGATTTTATTCCACTTTTTTCCTTTCCTTTTGTAACAAGATGGATCGGATAGAAGAAATGAAATTGTAGGAAACAGTCTAGTAACTGCTGTTTTTTCTTGCTTTCATGTCTCTTTTTCAGATCAATAACAAAGCTTGTGGCAAAGTTTTTGTGCCTCAGCAAGCAGCCCGCAATTTTGAAGAAGTCCACGAGCTAGTTCTTCAAAGTGAACTTGGAGTCAAGCATCTCCAGGGACGAGCCATTAAAAAGGCCTTTCTGTCTCCCAGAACTGCCCTTATCAACTTCTTAGTGCAAGAATAGTAAAGGCTCTGCTGGGCTGTAAAAGGGAACTGGAATCTATTGAGGTGGAAACCAGTGCAAAAACACCAGTTATGGTTATTTCACAGTCATGTAAAGGTGTGAAAGAAATCTTATTAAAATCAGGTTGCTGCTAAATCTTCCTTTCAATGCAGAGAAATGTGCAGAATTAAAGTTTCTTATTGAGTCATGGTAAGATGCTGTTTGTCCATGTTCTTTGGGAGAATGAGAAGGAAGCATAGAGGAGCTAAACAATTGTAACAGAATGTAGGTGACAGAAGGTGCATGGGGCTTAGTGTCAGCCTCAGAAATATATCCTGTTGGAAAGTTGGCTTGGCTAAATGCAGATGCATAAATGTGATTCCAGGACTAAATGACTGCCCTGAATATGTGCTACCCCAAATGTTAGGTGTGCTTTGCTCCCTGTATCTCATGTTTGGGTACCCTACCATTAACTAACATCTAAAGTTTTAAGAAAATGCTACAAAACACTACAGAGTATTAATGTAAAAAAATAATTTCTTTGCACTGACCAATGGCCTTGGGTAGAGCAGGTAGCCAGAATGGTCGCCAGAATGGCGTTGTTTGATACATTTCACATAAATTTCAGAACCAAGCCAAGACAAAGGTTAGGTTATTTAGCCAAGCCCTGCCTTAGCCAGGGTTCTCCTTCCTAGCTGATATATTTGTGTTGGCACATGCATGAGAGGTGCAACTTTAGCGAAGTGCTGATGGTTGCTTCTGCATGGAACAGGATGGAAGTTGCTTCCTATGCATGAGCCATCTCAGAGAATTTCAGGGCATTCAAGAGAGGGATCAGTCAGCTGCTAGAAAAGCAGCAGTGGGGAAGGCAAACAGGGTGCTTTTTGCCTCTGCTGGATCTTGTAGTGCCTAGATTGTAAAACTTGCATTGAAATTCTTTCCTTTTTTTTTTTTTTGTTTTGAGGTGTTAAGTGAAAACAGCCATCATGTTTCTAAAAATCAATCAGACATTCTTAAAACATAAAGGTATTCTCATGCCTGATTCCAACCAGGTTGTTTGTACACTGCATTCCTGATATATCCACATGGAAATACTGTACTCAGCAAATGCTTGAAAAAGAATTTCCAAGGAGACAATTGCAGGGTTCATTGTGAAAGAATGTTTTGTCTTTAACAGTCATTCAAGTAACTAGTCCAATAAGCCAGCCATTTGTGAGCCATTTGGACAGTTAAGAAATCAGCAGTCACAACCAGCGAGGCAAATACAGAGGTCTGCAGTAACCCTCCAGCCCAGCAGGCATCCAGACTCTGTACTGGATTGAAAGGAAACCAAGAAAAATACCCACGAAACAGTAAATAAGTCTCATAGATCCTCAGTAACTAAGCCCAAGACAGATCATGTTGCCATGTGGGCACTAGCTGAGCAATGCCAATATTCATTTTGGATTTATGCATTTTTGGTACCAAATATCCAGATGCGTGACAGAGATGTCAGGCTTAGCAAGCATGTTTGGCTCTACGCATCCCTACCTCTGCAACAAAACTCTTCTGATTTCTGCTTCCTTCTGGACCACACTTATGCAGATTTTCTCTCCAGCAGTCCTTTGACACCAGAATGACTAAGAAATGGAATATTTATAATGAAGATACGGTCTTTGCAGTTATACGACTCCAGAAATCTGAGCCACAAAGGAATGCATTCAGACATTCAAACACAGGCCTTTAGTTGGAGTTAAAATAATTTGAATTCCAGTGTCTGCCTGACATATATGTTGTTATAAATTCATAAAACTCCTGTTCAGAAGCCCCTAGAAGGACTGTGAAAGAGATCCTTTAAAGTAAAATCTGTGGTGCAGCACTGTCCTGTTTTTTGGGGTTTTTTGAAATTTATATAAAAGGTTTAACACACCCTGTGGAACCATTTTAACAGAGTTTTTCTTTGGGGGAAAGGTGGCGTGTTTGATGTAAATAAAAACTTTTTGAATTTACAAGGATGAAGAAAAATGCTGTAAGCTCAGCAACCCTGTGGTGCCTTTAAACAAAAGCTGCAGTCACTGCAGGGCCGGGCTGCAGCCCACAGTGTTTATTGCTGTTAGCACTTGAGGGTATTTGCTCTTGCCTGAGGAAGTGAATTGTAGATGTCACTTGGTGATTCAGGCAAAAATCAAAATAAGGAGTGGATTTCTACAGGCTAAAAAAGGAAAGGTAGTGAACAGCAGACTCACAAAAAGTGTAAGGTCAGAAGTCCCGCCAGTGTGTTTACAGTAAGTTGTAATTCAGTGTGGTCTAGAGGATACAAAAAAGGTGGTGAAAGAGTGAGTGAGAGAGATGATGCAGACAGTGTGACAGAGCCTAATCCCCTGGTAAGTGTATGTTTGAAGGATGGCAGAGGTGCCAGCTGCAGAGCTTTGCTGTTGTCCTGGCAGCCACTGACATTTCTTACAAGGTTGACCTGCTCTGAATCACAATTACCATTTGTCTTACAGTAATTGTGACTCACAGGTTCAGTCTGTGCCTAGATGGGACTGATAATGATATAGAGGCTGTAGCCTGTTACTAAACCTTTGTAAAATAACTCATCACAGAAGTCTCATTTATTTGGCAGGTGTTATTTGTGTCACGGTAGAGAGGCATCTTTATGCTGAAGGTGGTGCGTATAGATTGTGTCCCCTTGGAGACCTCAGTGGGTAAATAGTGCTGGAGTTCTAAATCTGGGAGGGGGACACTTGAGAAGTGAGAGGGAACGGTGCTGGTGGTTAGTCAGTCAAATTGCACCGTGTTCACACACGTTAAAAAGGATGTGGTGCCACTGTCCTTATTGCATTAAGTGATGATCCAAAGATGATGTGGGAGGTTTGCTAAACCCAGTGGGATAGACTCAGGACAAGCTGCTCCAAGAAACAGATCCGTGACACAGAAGGAGCATTTTCAGCATCCTGTCCCTCTAGGGGATAGAAGATTGGTTGTTGCACTGATCCAGTCTGTATTGAATTACTGTTTTAAGTAATGTCAAATTTAAAAAATAATTATTGCCACACTTTCTACCCCAAAATTGCTCATGTGACTAAACTTCAAAAAATCCAGCCCTCAAACACTGATTCTGGGAAAATAAAAACTGGCAAAGTCCTGAAAGGTCACTAAGTACTTTTTCAATGCCATTGATTTCATGAGAAAGGATCTCAGATGCTGGGGTGGTGGGGGCACTGAAATGTTCTGGAAGACACCACTATGTAGAAAAATATTTTATTTGGCATGGGTGATAACTGAGGTGACATGGACACACCCGTGCTGCTTTGCAGGAAGGCAGGAGGGCTTTTTGTATCACGTTCAAGGGCACTGTTACAGGTTAGGTCACTAGCTAAGATAGATCTCTACCCAGCTTGTCCCAGCTATGCTTTGAAAAAAACCCTGTGCAGGGGTATTGCAGTACAAGCATGTGTATTTCCATCACCTTTATCAGAACCCAGACGTGAAGATTTGGTGCAAAATAAAATCTGTGTGCTCTCTTACCAGACTAAAGTAATGCCCCAGAACTGACATCGGGTTAATGATGGCATTTTCTGATCTGACTTTGTAAAGCCTGCTTGTTTCTTTTGGAGGGAGAATTTCCACACATAAGGCAGGTCATACAGTCTCTCCTCTTTGTCTCTCCTTCTGTGTAAAGCTTCACAGAAAGCTATTCCTATTCTCTAAACCTTTCACAATCAACATGCACTGGAAAGAATGTTAACTAGTGCATTGCTGGTTGTTCCTTCCTAGGGAGGTTTGCAGTATGTGAGATTTTTCTAAAAGCGTGTTATAAATGAACAAAGAATTGGGGTTGGATGGTGGTTTTTTTGTAGTTTTGCAGTACTTACTACAGTTTCCAGAGAAGAGATTGGCTTTATTGATGTGTATTTACCCACTTGGAAGAGTACATATGCTGGCTTTGCTGGATGCTTTTTCTGCTTCCGTGTTTCCTCAGTCCTCTCCTCCTATGATTTCAGCTGATTTTTTATCAAAGGACTGAGCTGAACAAGTGTTCAATATTAAACCAGGTCTGTCACCACAGAACCTGAGCGGTGAATACGCGTACTATCGATCTAGGTAATGTCTGCTTTTGACCTTCAAAAGTGTTGTTGGAACTACAACGTGGTTAGGTTTGGGGGTTTTTTCATGGGAATGGGGTTTGTGTCTCAAAGAAGGATGAAGCTGATCACAGTAGATCAGAGGGAGTTTTTAGCATGTCCCAGCCCTTGCAGGAGGAGAACTGAACTGAAGCATTATCTCTGTGCAGGAGGGGAGAGGATCAGAGCTCTCATCTGCAGCCCAGATGATAAAAGAGATCTTGCCTGACATGTGGAGGAAAGGTGGGAATTTTTTTCCCTTTCCTGAATAATGTGACTTTCCGGTATCACAAAGCAGTCTTCAGTGCACTAACCCTGTCTGGCCCAGGAGGCCTCGAGTCACACACAGCCTTTGTCACTCGTGGCACTTCTCTCACTCAGGTAAGCCTTGGGTTGGAAAAGTTCAGGTCTGGTTTTAAGCCCTGGGGAGTTGCCATCCAGCACCATCTTCCATACAAAGTCAGCTCTAGTGTTCTTTGTATAAAGAAAGTTTGAACGGGTTTTCCTGGGTTTATAAGTTGTTAGTGCCTCTGAATGGGAGTATTTTTGCCTGGATGTAGCAACATTGCAGAGAGAAGTCCCCATGGCTTTTGTTCCACTTGCCAGCCTTTTTTTGCATTGGTCCTGAGACAATGGAAACTCAGTCAAAATCAAATGGATACTTGAATTTGCTGTCAGGTGAACATGGCCCAAAGCTGTGATTTTGGTCCCATGAATCTCGTAAAAACACCCTCCGATATTTAACATCCAGGACATTTCCTTACCTGCTCATCTGCCTGGGCCACACCAATTTGTTCTCTCTACTGAGCTGCTGAGTAGCTCACTAAGCAAAGGAATGTGTAAATGGGGCAGGCTTAAGTACAGTGAGTTGAATATTCACATTCTGCTTGCACTAGTGGCGCTCAGCCTGGGCATCAGAAATTCTTTTATTTGAGGAGCCTGGTCTTCTTCAGTGTAACTCTAAACAGAACCTGTGCATTTACGTGAGCAGAAATGTGTGCTTTGTGCTTGCTCTCTGGGCTAGCTGCAAGGGGATGGCCCACACTCACATATAAGGCTCTGAACTTCCTTATCTGCCAGTAGTTTTTTACACGTGCCAAAACCAAGCGTAAAAGATCCAGGACTGTCCCTACACCCACGTCCCGCTGCCAGAGGAGGCACACAAGCTACTGAGCAAAGGGAGTTGCTTTTCAATAACTCTGCTTGGTGCCAACAACACATGAAGCAAAATACATACAAGTCATAAGAGCTGTAGGTGATCCAATCCACTGATCAGGAGTAATAAACACAGAACACATAACTGGGGCAGAAAAGAGAGTGATTTAATAAAGGAACATGACACGTAACTGGCAATGGCAGCCTGGGTTTGCTTCTGATGAAGATTAAGAGAATTGGCATAACAGGAAACTGTTTACTGCTACAAAGGGAAATCAATTGTCTTGAAGCACATAGTGGTGTAATTAGCAAATCTTACTAATTGCCTCAAAACAGAAATACAAATGTGCATTGCTGGACTGGCTAAGCCAAGAAAGGATTGTGAAAAGTATCTGTAGAAGCTTTTAGAAGTGAATATTTTTCTTAAGTACGTCTCCATCCCTGGAGAACCACGTGGCTGGATGAAATAGCAAGGGTGCAATAAAAACATATAATTCCCAATTTTCCCATGTGAAAGAGCATTTAGAAACATCTGTTAGTCAGAGAGCTTCTCCTAGGACATGCACGGAAGAACAGTGTGGATGCACTGACTGCAGCTGGCAAATCCACTCTAAGTCCACCAAGCCACGTGAGGCCGATGACTGATGGCAGGATGTCGTCTGACCTGTGGAGTGCTTCCAGCCCAGCATTACTGGAGGCCACGTATGTTGGTTTAAAAGGTCACGGTGCTGTTTGTGTTAATGCACTGATAAAGAGGCAGGGAAACAGAGCTGGAAAATTCTCCAGGCAAGCTCTTGTTCTGATAAAAGGCTCTTTTCAGTAGAAAATGGAGAAAACAAACTATTCCACATTATTTTGAGCAGGGGTAGGCAAACCAACAGAGCTGTCTGCATTAGTCTGGTGCAAATCTGCAGCCACTCAAAGGAAGTGTTCCAGCCCATGGAGTGACAGCAAAGGGAGACCAGTGACTCCAACACCACTGATGGCACACAGAGAAACTGAAGAGAGGAGGGTACAAGTTCTTGTCTGCCCTGGAGCAGCAGCCGAGTGCCTGGTACCCAGCTGTGGCCATCCCCACAGAGACTGATCTGCTGCAGCTCAGGGATCTGCAGCTTCTCTCTCTGCTGCTTCCTGGGTTCCTATTTGGGATCTCAGTGATTCCCCATGGCTCCTCTAACCTTCCCAAGGTGTGGCCTGCCAAGTAACTCTCCCTGCCTCATTTTACCCAGCTGTAGGCCCACAGCATTCCCACTGAACTGATGCTGCAGGTGCACCCACGTAAGAAGGAACATGATTCTGAAACCCCTTCTGTGAAGCATCTATACCTCTCCTGAAAGGCAGTGTGGAAAGCTGTCCCCATACTGCCCTGGCCTTTCTCTGCCATTAGTGTTAATTAAATTACTGTTAATTAATACTCTTAGCATAATTCCCTGCAGAGATAATGTCCTGTGGTAGACACTTGTACTACAGCAGGAGCAAAGCATCCAAGTCTGGACCTATTTCTGCCATGATCCCAAGGGCATGGGAATGCACCAAGCCAGGCTGTATGGTGGGCACCTGAGCTGCCCCCAGTGCCCAGGCTGCCCCAGCAGCTTGAGGGTTCAGTGTGTAGGCAGCAGACAAGGCAGGCTGCAGGCAGGGCTGGCAGAGCAGGCAGCAGGCAGGGCAGGCCTCCTGGAGGAATGCAGGGGCCCCTGGGGCAGCCATGAGGAGGAACAACATCTCCCAGCCCTGCCCTGCCGCCTTCCTGAAAATTTTTTGGAAGGCAGAGGCTGAGGTTTGGCCTCCCCACTTCCACAGCATCCCATCCAGCAACCTGGCCCCCCCCCCCGAGCCCAGCCTTCCCACCCACAGCAGCCCCCGGGCTCACCTCTGCAGTCACCTTGCTTCATCCCTCCCTCCTCCTCCTCTACCCTCTTATTTGTCCTACAGTCCTGTGCATCATCCTCCTAGTGCAAAGCATCTGGCTGGCGCAGATAAATGGCTCATTTAATGAAAACCTCTATTAGAAAGCTGGAAGGAAAGTCCATCATTTCCCTCTGCTATTCAGTCAAGAGTTCAGAGATGCTGTGGCACTGCTTTGCAAGAAGTTGAGAAATGCATTTGCTCCTGCAAGAACCAAGCCAGGGTCTATCCTAGAAATACTGTTTATACTCTGTTTATACTCTAGCACTAAAGCCTTTATTTTCTTGCTAAAACACACCAGAGCATGTATCTCAGGCACTGCAGAGTGGTGTGCGTAGTCCTGTGGGAAACGACCTGCCTGGGACAGCTACGGCCCTGAGGAGACACAGGTACCAGGGGTCAGCCCTGCACATGTCCCCAAACTAACTGGTGTGCTGCCAGCCGCTGGTTCCTCACATTCGTTTGGTTGCAAATAGGCAGTGTGAGTATGCAGTAGTTGCTCTTGGAGAGAGATCTGGCTATAAATCGGCACCCAGACTCCTCCTAATCATGTTTTTCCATAAATTATACAGCCCCGGGCTGTTGTCATGCTTTAAAATATGAGGGCGTTTTCTCCCAGATACAAAAATGATCGGGGGGGCGGGGGCGGGGGGGTGGAATGGTGGTGGAGAATTTCTTCCCATTTTCTCCATCTCTCTCTGCAATGTGAGCCCAGAGACCAACGTGGCAGCAAGAAATAAAGACAGATGATCCCCTTCCTGCTCTCATTCGAGACTTCCCTGTTTACCCGGGCAGGCGGAGCTTTGCCCCAGCCTGCCGGCCCTGGAGGGCCGTGCTGCCCCAGCGCAAGGCTGCCGTGATGGGCCCAGCACTTCCACTGAGGTGGAGCTGAAATCTGGAACACCACTCGGGACTGCTTCTCCCCAGATCTCTGCCTCCCTCCACCCCACAGGCGGCTGAGATTGCCACGTGGAGCGGGGCTGAGTTACAAGCTGTCATCATTATGTTACATGAGTAAATGCAGTGAGTAAGCCTTGCCCACAGGAACAAAAACAGATTAAATGAGCAATGGTTTGGGTTTGTTTTTTGTTTTTTTTTTCCTCTTCAAGGGGTAGGGTTTAGAACAAGTTAATTCAAATTGGCTCATAGATTTTGGTCCTGTGCTACAACAGCAATCGTGAACCCCTTAATTTCTTAATAGGCATGGGCTGTAAAAGTCACAGGAACTATAAACACGCAGGACCATATCTAATCGCAGCAGAAGGGTCTGCAAGTCAGTGTAGTATTACATCTCCAGTCTAGCAGAAAGTTCAAGTTAATCATCTGCTCACTTGGGAATACCCCTAGCCCAAATCTCGCAGAAAGAATAAATCCGAGCACGAAACTTCAAAGGTATTTTGCTGCCTAACATTCACTGAAAGCATTGCAAATTCAACTCCAAAATGCCTTTGAATCGCTTGGCTGTGATCCCTCCTTGAAGGCGCTTGCCATCAAAGTGTCTGCTCATGCATGCGGAGCCTGGAAGGAGGCCAAGCCCAGTGTGAGGGGTTCCCTATCCAAAGGGTTTCAGCAGCCTTTTCCACGTCGTTCGCGTAAGCATTGTTCTGCAGACAGCTGATTTGATCCTTTGGCATAGGAAGGAAATGTACTTTACATAGCTGGTGAAGGTCAGCAGCATCCAGAGCGGCCATTTGGCAAGAAGACTGCTTCCCCCCACTCCTTCCCGCCCCAAAGTGGTGAGCTCCTGCAGATCAGACTGTAAAAGGATTTACAGATGTTAGATAAAAAGTAACGGCAGAAAATGCATGTATCACCCATAAAAAAGAAAGGAAAAAAAAAGACATTATCTGAGGGAAGTTAGATTCTTCCTTGGTTTGTGTGTTGAAAGCTGAAAATACAGACATCAATTCCCAAATACTTCTGCCCCACCAAAGGGTTTGTTTCTTAGAGGGATGGAAGAGCCTCATCTCAGTGTGTTGGAAGAAAAAAACTCAAATAGACACAAGTCTGAGCCTCTGACATGCTGGATGGGAGCATGGCTTCCCTTGATTAACTTTACATCCTTTGGGGAGAAGGAGGCAAGAAGGTGCACGATGTGTAATTTCCTTTCCAACTGCTCTTTGTCCATGTCACATACTCCTCCAGCAAGTAAAGCAGTGCTGGGGCTCACGCACCCATCCTTATCTACCTGCTGCTCTGTTTCCTTTCTGTCATTCTCCATATAAATAGGGATTCAATCTGTAGTTCAGTACCAACTTTGTTTTTACTTACAGTTTTAACATTGGAGCTTGCCCATTTTACGTAAAAGTGGTCATGCTGAAAGCTAAGCATCTCAGCTAAGCCCATCTCCAAAATTATTCTGAAGCCAGCAATGAGGAGGAGGCATCCCATGCCTCAGTCATTTTGCTGTGGTTCTTCATCAGCCCAGGATGTTGCCAAAACCAGACTTCCATGAGCCCTTTCTGAGGATGCTCTTTAGACACTGAAACTGTTTTGATTTTCCTTGCCCCAGCTGAGCTTTACCTCAAACTTGGCAGTTTTGGTCAAGTCCCACAAAAGAGGTAGTTATGCTTGCTCTTGGCAGCTGGTGGCCTGAGCCCACACCTGTCTGTGGCATGAAGCAGCTGATGGGGGCCACTGTGGCCTCTCCCAGACACAAAAATGGGAGGCAAATCCTTTCCACTTCAGCCAAAAGGGCCCTGGCACAGGCAGGGGTTTGTTGTGCTTTGCACAATGGACATCCAGATGGAGGCTAAACTAACTGTCGGGGCTTGTGCAAAGAGGGGTTTAGCCCCCAGGCACCCCAAAGTGATTATGGGGATCAGCCTGAGAGAGCTGTGATACCCTTCCTTCCCTCATCCCCACAGCAGAGGAAGGCTTGGAAAGGTTTGACAGATGGGATTGCTTGATATTTGGGATGTTTTCCCGATACTGTGAAAAGCTCCAGCATTATCAATCTCTTAAAAGAATTGGCAGGCCATGGTTAGTAGCAATATGTGCTGGGGTCCCCCTTCTCCAGGTCCTGAGGACTGGGGGAGCTCCACTGCTGTCCTTCACCCTGTGCTGGGATTGCCATCCACCTGTCTTCCCTAGAAACCATAAACCCCCTTATCTAAAGCTGTGCTATGTCTGGGCTAACTTTTGTGAGTCCAAGGTGCATCCGTTTATCAGCTCAAGCTCCAGCCTAAGGCTGTTACTGCAGGGACGAGCCTCCACCCTCTCAGTCCTGCTCGGAGCCTCTTTGGAGATGCCCCAACACTTCTAAGGTTGCCTTGAAAGAAGCCCCTTTTCCAGGGGCTCACAGTGCCATCATTTTTAAGCACATTGGGCCAAGTCTCACAGGAAGAGGCAGGATATTTTAGGTCTAGCCTCAGTTGCTCAGGAGTGTTTTTGTAAGGGAATGGGTCAAAGATGGGAGGGGATTTTTTTTTTTTCTGACATGTTTTGGTCACAGCCCAATTCACCATTATTAAAGGCAGCGAATTTCCACATTCCTTAACATTTGGCCCTACCTCCTGGAGCCTGGGGGAGAATTACAATAACAAGTTATGGGAATGCAGGACACGTGCCTGGGCCCGTAGGATCAACTGCACCAGTCAGTTTACTTAGAGGCACACAACTCCGTACAAACCAGCCTCTCCCACGAGCCCAGCACACCCCCAACCTCTGGGCATCACCAGCTGAGTTTTGCCATGGAAATTTTGCAATTGGCCCAGGCTGACAGAGGAGGGAAGCTGGGATGTAAAGTGTAGATTCACATGGGTAAGTCTTTAATCGTGGGCGTGAAGTGTCCCGACCACATTAGAACACCCTGAATGCAGTTTTACACACAGTTCCTATACCTTTCAAGCATTTGGGAACAACATGACTTGCCCAGTCCCTTTGTATCACACATATGCCACTGAAATCCAAAGCAACAATAATTTTATGACATCATGATCCATCCGCTTCTTTCCTGATCTAAATGTCTCTGGGGTTGGTCTTGCTGCAGTTACATGTTTGATGATGGATAAAGGGTTGGGGGGTTCCTGAAGGTGTCAGGAACGCTGGGATGCAGATGTTACCTTGGGCATCCAGGGGTATCCTTTATTCTTCAGGCTAGGGGTCGTCATCCTGCAATGATCCAGGGCCCTTTAGTCATGCTCACTTAAGCATGACTATCCAGCGTAGAATGTCTATCTACACTAGGAAAAATCATAAGATTTCCTACTATGCAGACTAATTGCTCCAATAGTTATGGAATGAGATTTCCCTCGCAGTTTCTCATGGGGAAGTGCGGCTGGATTTTTTCCCGACGGGTGTCTGTGACTTTTCATAAGGCTTCTTCAGGAAGGTTTCTGGGCTGCAGGGTGAAAAAGAGGAATATTATCCAGCGGGGAGACGAGGGAAAAACACCTTCCTTTCATCACGCGGGTGACTTTAACCACCGTGCGCACCCCTTCCCAAGCCCCCTTCCCAGCTGTGCTGCCTGACCCGAGCCCTTCCCAAGCCTGATCGGACACCGAGTGACGTATCTGGAACCGCATGCGGCGTTTTCGGACAGACCGCTCGCGCGCGCCGGGGGGGTGGGCGGGGCCGGGGGCGCGGCCAGCGGCGGGGGCGGGGCGGGGCGGGGTGGCCGCGCCTCCGCTCCGCTCCCACAGCCACGCCCCCGGCGGGGACGGGCGCGGCGGGAGCGCGGCCGGACGGAGCGGGTGCCGCTGCCGGCGCTGCCTCGATCCCGGCGGGAAAGAGGAGAGGAGAGGAGGAGGAAGAAGGCGGGGGTCTCCCCGCTAAGCCGGGCAGGATGGACAAGTACGACGATCTGGGCCTGGAAGCCAGCAAGTTCATCGAGGACCTCAACATGTACGAGGCCTCCAAGGACGGTCTCTTTCGGGTGGACAAAGCTGCCGGCAACAACCCCGAGTTCGAGGAGACCAGGCGGGTGTTCGCCACCAAGATGGCCAAGATCCACCTCCAGCAGCAGCAGCAGCAGCAGCAGGAGGAGATGCTGATGGCCGCGATGAACGGAGCGGCGGCCGCCTTCCACCCCCCCCGTCCCAGCCCGCCGGTGGCGCGGGGTTCCAAGCCGCCCCCCGCCGCCGAGGGGCCGCGAGCGAGGCTCTGCGAGGGAGGGGAACGGGGCTTCGGAGACAGCGGCGCACGTGCCGAGGCCCCAGGGAGCCAGGCCGGGCGCCGGGGCTGGGAAGCGGAGCCCGACAGGATCCCCAGAGTGGGGGGCTCACAGCCCGGCCCGGGGCGCGGGGAGCAACAGGCTGGGAGCCCCGGCGAGCCCCAGCCCTGCCGCGGCGGGCAGGAGAACGGCGGCGAGGGGAGGCGAGGTGTCGGGGGCCGTGACCCGATGCCAGCCGGACAGAGGTCCTCCTCCTTCTCAAACGCCGGGACCCCACCGGCACCCTCGGTGGGGCCAGAGGAGCCCGCGCCACAGCAGAGGTCCTCATCCTTCTCGGCACCCTCAGCGCAGCCCACACGAGGGTTTTCGGGCTCCGCTGAGCCCTGCGGTCCCAAAGCCGGAGGAGAAGGCAGCCAGCTGTGGTACCAGGGTGTCTCGCTGTCCTTCCCACCAGGCTCCGCACCCGCTGCTCCCAGTGTGGAATACCAGCACGCCGCTGCCTACCCCAGCCCAGGCGGTCACTTCGTGGCCCACGGTCAGAACCACAGGCCCGCCAGCAGCAGTGGGAATGCTGAGCCGGGCTCCTCGCGCCTGGCCTCACGAGGGGTGGTGGCTCCCAATGCGCCGCAGATGCTTTTCCCGGAGGGCGTGAGCGGGCCACGGTCAGACTCTGGGCACCTGGATGTCTCCAGCACAGCAAAGGTGAAGCTGCCCTGCCAGACCCTCCTTCCGCAGCCGGAGCAAGGGCCGTCGGCGGCCGAGCTGAAGCTGGAGGCACTGACCCAGCGCCTGGAGCAGGAGATGGATGCTCGGCCAAAGGCCGATTACTTTGGTAAGGAGGCAGTCCGCCCGTCGGCACGAGGAGGGCTCACTGCAGTGTCACGGCGGGGTTCAGACCTGCAGGATTGCATTTGCCTGTACATCTGCTTGGTTGTGCTCCATCAGTTGCCCAGAGCAGGGGGGGTTTTTTTTAACTTTTACTTATCACAGGGATTGGAAGCTCTTCCTCCTGCTACACCTTTTTCTTTAATCCTACATCTCTAATTTTAAAGCAAAGGTAGTTTAGCAGCTTTGGGGAGGGCAGTGCTGGGAAGAAGCTGGAACAGCATATTTTGAAGTGCTCTTCATTGCCAGCAGGGAGGCACTTAAGTTTTCTTGACAGTGCTCCTGGTTCTCTGTGTCTTACAAAGATGCATCTCGACCACGTGTGGGTGGGAAGGCAGCCATCCAGCTTGCGGAGGAGTTGTGCCTGCATAGGCTGCAGTCATGGAGAAGGGCATGGAGCTCAGGAAAGAGAGAAGTAGCTTGGGGATGGGGAGGGCAGTGGTTTCCCAAAGTTGCCAGTATTTCCCTCTGCCCCCAGGTGCTGGTTCCCATCAGCAGTGAAAGGATTGGTGCATCCTGATGATGGCAGAAAAGCAGGCAGTACGTACATTCTTGCCTAAATCTTGGGTCTGTGAGGTGTCCAGACCACCACCAGAAGTTACCGCTGGCACTTGGCAGTGAAAAGGAACCACTTATATGCGAAGATATCCCAATGAGAATATTAAATGTCCTTCTGGATTAAATTGATTTGCTACCCCAGGATGGCAGGAGGTCAGGGGCAAATTGAGTGTTTCCTTTCCCTGCTGTGCCACTTCACAATTTAACAGCAGATAAGATAGTTCAGCTTTTGGGAGAGGGAAACCCCGAGTTGCTGGGAAGGCTGGAAACTCCATGGTTAACTTAAGAAACGATGAGAGCAGGCCAGGTGTATGGATTTTCCTCATGATTTTAGACTCGCAGTCACAGAAGTACAGCAGGGACAGATTAAACTCTTCAGCCTGGTGCTGAGGAAGGGTTTGCATCTCAGCCTGCACAGGTGCTGTTGCACAGGGTCCTGTCTGGTGGGGTCGGTGGGTGGCTCAGTGGTGGTCTGAGCCACGCAAAAGCTTCACACCGAGCTTTGGGGATGTAGCTGGAGGGACCACCGAGCGCTCAGCTGCAGATTGCATAACAAAATGTGTTTCTTGGCAGCAGGCGGGGGGGACTTGCCCGCAAGGGACTGTGCTGGGGTTGTTTATCTTGGTATCCGAGACTGGATTAAGCCCTGTGGCAGGGCAGGGGCATTTTTTATCCTGTCGCAGGAAAGTGATGTGTTGAGCTGCTCTACTCACGGTGTTTTGGCCCAAAACCAAGTTTTGGCACTTTCTGTCCTGTGCAGGAAGCGCGCGGTTTGAACGAGCTCAGGGAGCCTCGTCGGGGGGCGGGGGGCTGAATGCCATGGCAAGGAGCTGATAATGGAGATGGGGCTGGGGCAGCAGACTCGTGGGAGGCGGTGCTCAAAAATGGGAATGTTTTTCTGGAGGTGACATTCAGCTCCACTGGAGAGGTGTCAGGGGTCTCTCCAACAGACCCTGTCGTGTCTTCTTCTCACAGTGCATGTAAACCGGCTAGGTCATACCTCATCCAAAGTGTGCCTGGGGACGGGCTGAGGAGGCAGAGGAACACAGCTGATGGTTAGATTACTTCTACATTTTTGTCTCAAAATACGGATGCGAGGCAGGAGGAGGCTTTTGTCCTGTGGGAGATTTATAGTGAAGCAGGAGTATTTCTGGCAGCACGGAGAGCCCGGCTGGTCAGGTGGCTGAGTTAGCAGTGAGCCCCAGGGAGGGAGGAGACACGGAGGCTGCCTGATCCCCAATGGGGTGTTTTGACATCCTCCTGGCCGGAGATTTTGCACCAGGGTGTAATGTCTGAGAAATTTGGGAAGGAGGAGAGGGAGAGGAAAAAAAGAAATTACGCAGTCATGGCAGAGGAAAAAGTTAAGTTTTGTGGAGCCTCAGCTCGGCAGGGGAAGGTTCAGCAGATCTGCCCTGCTGAGGACCAAGGAACAGGAAGGAGCAAGTATTGAAGTATTTTAATTCTGGGCCTCCTCCTGCCCCACTCTTTCTCACTTGCATTTTCATTTTTTGCACAGTTACCTTATGTCCTTTGAAGGAATAAAGAGCATGGCTGGTCTTCTCAATTATTTTTTGCTATGCCCTACCCTCAAGCTACCAAACTTTAGGATGTAAAAGAAACACTTTTATGCAATAGTGATAAAAAGGATCAATAGTTTGTTTTGCTGCAGACTTTTCCCCCAGTGGAGGGAAGTCTATTGCAGCAGCTTTGAAGTTCATCAGAGCCAGGAAATGAAACCAGGACTAACGTAAAAGTGACCAATGTATTTTTTAAAAAATGTTTTCGGTTCTCCTAATTTTGTGTGCTGCTTTTGTAATAAGGGGATATTTTTGAAGATGGATCTGTTTGTCAAGTTAACATATTGTCCTTCAGTCTGTCTCAGTCAGGACCAGATGTTTATAATGAACAATTAATTCTGATGACAGTAAAGGAACTGCTTTCCCCTTCACTACGTGAAAACGTGTGCTTGTAAATGAAAGCCTAGGAAAGGATAAGCCAGGGACTAGGCAAAATACAGGTAGGATGCTGTGCTGAGGAATAGCAGTCTTATCTATCAGCACCAGCTTGCTGTGCAAAATGGTTTTGTCTGCTCCGAGTAGGTGTAATAAGTGAAAGGAAAGAAGCAAACAAAGCCAAGAATTCTCTCTGGTTTTTTTTCCTTTTTTTTTTTCTTAAATAGTAACCTACATGTTAGCTGCATGGGCTGCACGTGTCTCTGGAGGAATTTCTGTTCTCCAAGAGGGCTTTTGAAGTGCTGACTTGATTTATGTGGGCTCTCAAGGAGGACATAGGGAGTCTCAGGTATCACCCAGGTCTTTTGCCTGGGGAAGGAAAAGCTGAAGTTGCTCGCTTGAGAGTCTGGTTCTCATGCAGCAGAGAAGGGACCCCATGTCCCTGGGAGGTGTCACTGGAAGCCAGCTTAGGATGTATTTAGGTTTTGGTGTATCATTTCCAGGGAACATTCAGGAATGAGGTGCCCAAATCCCACTGATTTTCCATGGTGTTCCTTTGGGTGCATCAGCCTTCATCTCCCCTTGGCAATACAGAAGATTAAATAGGAGTGATCAAGCGAGTTGCAAATCCTTTGTTAGCACCACCCAAATGTTTAGGATTAGGTGAAGCAGCACCATCCCAAGGACTGAATTTGTCTGATGAGTTTTCAGGTGAGAGCCAGGCAGATTCACAGCCAAACTGAGCATCTGCCTGCACTGCCTGGAAGTGACTTGGTAGAGGAGGGGCGAGGCTGAGATGTGCTGCGGTCTGCAGGGAGGTTTGACATCTGTGCATTTGCAGGCACAGATGGGTGCTTTTAGAGGTGTAACATGTAGCATCATGTTTTTACCAGTGCTTTTTTCCATACAGCTAGATGGAAATCTCCACCTGATGAGGATTAGCTACACCCTTACCAAGAGCTTTTTATAAAATCATTTTTATGAATAGTTTTCGTGTCATAAATATTTGTTAGGTGTTGTATTCTGGCTTTCTTGTTATTTACAGCAGAGCTGATAAGCTGCGGGTGTTTTAGGAGGGCCCTGGGCATCTTGTTTTGCAGTGAAAAGCTGGGATGCTTCCCAGCAGTCAGGCAGAGAATATCTCATAGCAAAGTCTGCAGATTTTTTTCCCCTTGGCAGAAGCAGAGCAGTAGCTGAACTGCGGAGCCCTGTGGAGACCTGGAATCCCAGCACCTCTGAATGGGTGTGAACAGCTCAAAGGCCAGCTTCTTTGGAAGCGTAGTGCACGGTGGAATTAGTGTTTCACTGTTGGGATATGAAACAACACGGAGTCTCCAGGCAGGTGCAAGAGGGAGCTTGTTTATTGCAAAAACCAGGCCTTTTTAAGCAGTTAGCCAGTTAGCAGTTTACATAGTTTTAAGGCATAACAAACCATACACCACCATGTGAGCTCGCGACGGTCACACAGCATGTTTTTCTACCCCTAATTCAGATGTGTCTCTTTCCCACAATCCTTTTCTACTTAGCCAAAGTAACAGGCCTGAGTCATGATTTTACAAAGGCAACAAGGCCTTCATTTTATAAGGTTTTACCTATAAGCAACATTTCACCACTGCTGAAACTTCAATTCATGTAACTTTGGGGCTGTACACATCCAGGGACTTTACTGAGCCCTGCTAATGGCGGGGCACCAGGACGCTTTATGTGCAGCAAAGGTAATCTCAGGGCTGACAAGTGGAGAATTTCTGATTAAAATGAAAGTTCCTCCAAGTCTGTTTTGTGTATGAGTGATGATGACAGTGCCATTTCCACTGAGAATGAGCAGAGGCATCCTTTGCTACCTTCTCGTGGGAGAGTACCAAAGCTGAAAGGAGACACCTGCCTGCAGCGGAGAGGAGGGGAGGCAGGGAGAGACAGGTCCTGGTGGAACAAGGAAAGCTGGAAGGATCACGGCACTTGGTAGTGGGTGTGTACAGATTGCAAAGCTTATCTCACTGCAAGGAACCAAGCAAATAAGTATTGGCCTGAAATATGGCTCTTCAAGATTACAGCAGTATGTGCTTCTCCTGCCTTCCTCTTGGGAGCTCAGCTGAGTTTGCAAGCTAAGGAAAAGTCTACCAAAAGGAAAGAAAAAGCAAGGAGTTGAGGCAGAGGAGCAACCAGGCTTTCAGCCCAGATACAGTAGGAGTGGGAACTGAAAGGAATAAGGAGCCTCATTCATGTGGCTTAATCTCTGACATCACTATAAGGTACTTAAAATGTCACTGACATGAGTTTGATGGCATTTTTGTCCTTCACTGGCAGTGTGTACATGAAGGTCTGCAGCAAGGTTGGGGGTCAAGAACATGGCATGAAAAAGGGTACAGAAAACCTTTGTCTACCGACTCTGTGATTCTTTGGGCAGGGAGTACCTGTCCATCTTTGTACAGACAACCCAGTTACTCAGTGGTGAATGGAACCAATCTGCCAGGTTTTCCAGGCACTCGGTCTCACCCAGGCCTCCAGATCTCCTTGAAATCACCTCTCCAGCAAGAGTTATTGCTCAGCAGCGGATAAGTGGCGTAGCAAGGCATGCAATGTGTGTAATTTAGAGTCTGAGGTAGGATTTACTTGATTAAGGTGAGCCATGGGAAGGTGGGTTCACGTTCCAGAGAAATTCTAAAGTAAAACCAGGAGAACTAAGCATCTCATTGTGTATGACAGGGTGAAGGCTTTTCTCAGCAGACATTCTTTGAAACACATGTATGCAAGTGGAGGGCTTGGTTCTCCTGGGATAAAAAGGTGTGTTGGAAACACAGAAGCTGTACCTGCACAGGGTCCTCTTGTCAGAGTATCAAGCAGAGTTCTAATGGCGAGGACACTTGTGAAGGTACACCTTCTGCCAAGAGGGATCAGGGTCTACTTCTGGATTAGCTGTGTGCATGTGTGGACACATGGGGGATGATGGGAATGATGATACCAGAGGTGCAAAGACTCCTGGGGGGGTTCTTCTAAGTTCAGCTGGGGGTTCTTCAGCATAAATCCAGCCTCCTGTAAGGAGGGGGCAAAAAGCAGTTACATCTGATGGAGAAGAGTCAGTCAATCACATTGTGGCAATGTGGCTTGCACAGAGTATTTGGAAGGGTAGGACAGACTTGCTGTTTCTGGATTAGCCACATATGCAGACCCACACCACCAGAATCATCCTGCTGCTGCATTCCTCTTACTTGGGACCAAATTGGCATGGCGAGAAATCTCACCACTGAAGCACTGTCACATTTGGCCATTCAAAATGAAGTGACAATATTAGTAAACCCAACCAGGAGCACGTGTAGGAAAGCTTGGCTGTGCTGTATGTTGCTGAGAAGGGAGGTGCTGCTGGAAGAACTGTGGTCTTGGTCTGTAGATCGACGTTGTCTGAAATTTGGAAATAAATCATACCAACCAGTCCCAGAAAATGCTGCTGTTCAGCATGGCTTGTGTTGAAATTTTAGTGAGTCGGATACAGTAAGTAACTAAACTCCTTCTGGTGAGTGTGAAATACCAGCACTTGGAGGAAAAAATGTCTCCAGGGCCTTTGAGTCTGGTGGTAAATGGAAATGCACTTGTTGAATTTTGAGGGTGGGACTAACATTTCAGAATGAGTACCGGGTTCGCTTTCATTTCTAGCAGCCCTAGAAGTCTGCATCCAACCTGTTGGATCACATGAGCCAAGGCTGCTCCTGGTGACAGCCCTCCTGGTCTGCAGCGCTGAGTTGGACTGTGGCAAGTGCTGGGAAGTGGCTTACAGGGCATGTTTTCGGTCCCAGCTCTGTTCCAAAGGTCCCTTTGTTCAGACTCTCAGCTGCAGCACGGGCGGTTGCTTGCTGCATGATGCGAAAGAGAACAGAGATTTCTTTGTTGTCCGGGGCCAGCTGCCCTGCCGGCAGAAATTGAGCAGAAATCAGCAATTTCCATCTCTTTCCCTTCCCATATCTGGCTACCATTCTGCCTATGCACTCGGGCATGAATTTAGTGGTGCTGTGCATGTGTGGTGGTTTGGGTTTGTCATCCTGGTGGTAAAAGAGAAACCTGTCATTTCTTCTTAATAATGTTGTCTAAGGTTAAAAACCATAATTTCAGAGAGGATATCTGCTGGGATTGGTGCTTGCATAAACACTTGTAACGAGTGACAAAGTTACCAAGCGCAGGAGTCAGGGATCTTGCTGAACTGTGGCTGCTCAGGATCCCTCTGCTTCACACTGAGGACAGAAGTTTTTGCTAAAAGCCACTCCATGCCAAGAAAACTACCCGGAATTGCTGACTAGTGTCAGTGGCATGTGGGGCTGGAGTGATGCTGCTGACATTTTAACACCAGCAGAAAGCACAGTCAGCACTGTTTCGGGAAGTAGCCGTCGGAGCTGGCGTGGAGCAGGGCGCAGAGCCCGTTTTGCAGTGGGATGGGGTTGGAGGTGGCCCCGGCTGCTCTGGCTTCCATCAGCTGGCTCTGCACACATGCTGCCAACCTCAGCGGCTGGCTGCCATCAGCAACAGGTTTTTCCTTGCTTTTTCCTTGCATGGACTAAACAAAAAGATCAGGTTCATTGTGACAGCAGGGAGTGAATGGGAAAAAAAGTGGAAAGGAAAAGCCAATAAAAATCACTTTTTTTCCCCCCTCTTTCAGGACAGGTGTGCTGAGAGTTAGAGATGAAGGCTCACGTATGTTGGTTAAAATACTTCAGAATATTATATCTGGAAAAAGCCAAAACTTATTTAGAGAGTACTTTCACTTGCTACTGGGATTTAATAGGCTTTCAAGTAAGATTTAGCAGATACATGTAAGAACATAAACTAGATTCAGATGTGCCATAATGCCATTTTTCAATTGTCAACCTTGGCACAGGATATGTATGAATATTTATAGCATGTCTGGTTATTACATAGTTGAGTAATTTAGCACATTGCAGTTTTTACAGAAAACATTGTCTTTATTTTAAAAGCCCTTTCATTCCATGACTTTATTTTCCATGTTTTAGGGGCCTACATATTGAAAGAAGTGGGTAAAAGGGTTTTAATCAGGTGGTGAAATGGATCATGGACTGAAAGAAAGGTGGCAAGGTGGTCAGGGTGGTCGAAGACTGGGAGGTGGAGGAAGGTTTTGGTACAGATGCAGGAGCCTTGACAGTTCATGCAGGATCAGTCCTGTTGGGGAACCCAGAGGGGCAATGCCTACACTCTGAAGCGTGATGGGATAGACAGGAGATGGCAGAGGCAATTTCTGCCCTCCATGGGGTTTGCTTTAGCGTACTTAATAGTGGCTTACGCCTGCCAGCATCTTTACTGGGTGCTGTGCCTGCACTCAGCTGCTGTGCCTTCTGCCTCCTGCTTCTTCTTGCTGCTCATCCACAGTCAGGGTTCACCCGGCTGCTTTGTGGAAAGGAGGAAATCGGAGCATGCTGGTGAAGTTTTCTGGAGCAGCCGCTCATTGGCACGGAGAAGGGGAAAATGCAGCGCTTGCAGTGCAATAAATATGTCGGCTCTGTGGAAAGCCTGGTGGGTGTCGTGGAAAATTGGCAGGTTTTCTGCTCTCGAAACTTTCTGCTCGGCATTGCTGTAGTCAAGAGGGAATTTTGAGTCGTTAGCTCTTGTGTCAGATCATTGCACAGAAACTCAGGCTGTCACTGAATGTGCGCATTCCTGGGAGAGCACATCCATTTGAAAAGCCAACTTTTTATTATCTCTGCCTTGACCTTTTTTTTTAACCTTTTTTCTAATGCCTGTACGATTTATCTTTCTTAAAGTGTTTCTTTCAATAAATGAGATAAACTTGCTCAGTTCAAAAAGAACCAGAAATTTTGCTCGCTTGGTGCCAGCCTGAGTGCTGGGGTGGGCCCACAGCCAAGCGAGCATTTCAGTTCGAGTTGGATTTGGACAAAACAAAGTAACTAATTATTCCTTGCAGCCTTCTCTCCAGGTTTGTGTCAGTTTGGACTCTGGCTCTGAGTGCAGCGGGGCTTGGCACAGTGCTGGGACGGCTTTCAGCGTGCTGGTTGAATGCACACAGGCAGCTGCAGCACAGAGAGCCAGGTCTGCTCTGCAAAAACCAAGTGTCAGCTTTTCAGCAGCCATGTGTATGCTACTGCAGAGGACTCCCAAGTGGTTTTATCCATGGAGTGTGAAAACTGACGGCCATGGCTATCGGCTGCAGGAAGAAATTGTTACCCACCCTGGCAGTGCAAGCCTGGTGCTGTCAGAGTTGAGTTACTTTTCAGCACTGTCGTAAGCACAGTGGGCTTCTTCCTAACTTTCTCCAGACTTTTACAATTGCTCTGGAGCTTGCAGTGCCCCAAAAGAGGTGAAGATTTGTTTACCAACCTTAGCATAACTAAGGATCTCCACCAAGATGATGCTGTCCCTCCTCCTGGGCCAGTAGGAGCAAGGTGTGACCGACAGTCCCTTGACCAGGGATTTTAAGAGCCAGAATGAATGGGACAGGATAGTGGTGCAAGGAGAGGAGGTGAAGTCACATCGGAGTCACTACAGACCAGAGACAGAAACACATCATCTGTTTTTCCTTCACACTGTCCCTTATTTATTTGCTTAAACAGAGGTTCAAGTTTCTCATTTAGAGGTAGTTCAAGGGTGATGCTACTTTAAAAACAGCCTGTCACAATCACAGGGTAATGCCTGAAGTAAGTAAAGTGGCTTGATGTGCCATTTTCCTCGGTAAGAGAGGTAGGTGTCAGGTAGTCTAGCTCTGTTTTGTTGGGAAATCATTAGGGCCTTCAGCAGGCACAACTGGGGTCTGAAATGGATGATTCAAAGGAGCTAAGTGAAGATCCGTGTTTTCCTCACCTCAGTTGCAACCAACAAGCTTATCTTATACAGTAAGTGGCAGAAACTGCTGGTCTGAGCACCGCTCATTAATCCTCACTGCTTTTGTGAGGGTCCTTAAGCAGGTTTAGATACATATAAAGGTTGTCAGGAAGGATGGGAGAAGGAAGGAGATGTCACTGCACCCGGACAGGACTGTTCTTTTGCAGTTTATTCTTTTGCAAAAGTCTTTCACCCTGGAGGTTTGATGACCGTCATGACCACTGTTAACAGCATCTCTCAGGGCAGGTGATGGTGATGTCACCTACATCTTGTGGCTTCAGTGAACCACTTGGTCCTAAGCTGTTCAGCCACCATGATGAGCTACATGTGTTGTCACCCAACCAGTAACCCCAGCCATCCCCTCAGGTCCCACTTGTGACCTCTGTCTCCCTCTTCTCTCTTCCAGGTACCTGCGTGAAGTGCAGCAAGGGAGTGTATGGAGCAAACCAGGCTTGCCAGGCCATGGGCAACCTCTACCATGACAGCTGCTTCACCTGTGGAGCCTGCAGTGAGTATCCCTGGCCTGGTCTGACACTGGTGCCAGGCCCTGCAGCAAACTCTTTGGGCTTAACATTTTTCTGGTGTAAAGGGGGGGAAAAAAGAAAGCAGTTATTAAACTATCTGCCAGCTGGAGTCTGCTGCAGCTATATGACTTGGTGGTGGTTCTTGCTGTTTGTTTTTGAATGGATTGTTGCAAGGCATGTAGAAAAGATATTTTGGATTGTGCCGGGCTTCTGCCTTCTGGTATGGGGGATGGTTGTTTTCATTCCTCTGCCTCTCAGTTATATCCACATTTTCTTACTTACAAGAGTATTTTTTCAAAGTGGCAGTGAGTATGCCTTAGCTGACATGTTTTTTGTCTCAGCAGGCTTTACTTTTCAGATGGAGCTGCTGCATGGTAAATCCAGTGACAGTGTTTTTGCTGCAAGAATTATCTTTTACTTGCTAAAATCATTTTGACCCTCTGAAAGACCTCCAGTCAAAGCATCTAGGTGCATGAATGACCCAGGTTACACATCTTGCTCTCTCTTTCTCCAGAGAAATGCAGCCATGCCCTGAGAGGAGGGGCATGTCTCTGCCAGCTTGGTTTATGGTTTATGCAGGAAGGGAACTGGTTACTGTGGAGAGGTATCAGGCTGGGAGCAGCAATGATGAGCCCTGTGAAATCTACCCAAGAAGCAGAGTAAATAGTTCAGCTGGCCCTGCTGAGCTCCCTGTGGGTCGCTTGTCAGACCCACATCTGGAGCTTGCTGGGGCGTACAGCAATGTATGGATCCTCCTAAGCAGCTTTTCGAGAAGGTCTGTGATGGAGCTGGAGTGAAAAACAGGCCACTTGATTTTAAATCGTGGCTGTATTTGTAAGACAGTGGTTTTTCTGTTTTGTTAGGTTTAACTCCAGCGCTAGTGTATTTTTAGAACTATAGTTGAATATGTGGTGGCAGAAAAAATAATAATCTTCTGCTGCTTTTGTATGTATGAGTTTGGTTTTCCCAGATGAGGCTTAGGGTTTTTCCTCCTGAGCTGTATTTAGAGTTGTAAACTCATCAGGACTGCATGTGTTTTATTTGGAGCTGTAAAGTCGGAATAAATATAGAAAGATGTATATGCTTTTTAATAACAGCTGAGCCTTGAAGTATGCCCATTTCCCAGCTGTCCTACACCAGCTGCCCTCCCTCACCTATGTTTTTAGTAGAGCATTTCACCATAATCTGACTGAAAATGGGAAAACTGAAAAGAGAAAGTGGTTTTTGCATATAGTGGCAGTTTCCTAGAGGCTCAGAAGTCAGCAGCTTACTCTTCTGTCCTCTCTTAAAAATTAATTTGAAATTAATGAATCTTCTCCCATGGAGAGATTCCTGGCTGCAGCCAGTGCTTTGCTTTAGTTACCTCTCGCCCTCTAGGGCCAGGCAGTCTCTGAACTGCCCTTGCACCCAAAGCTCCTGTTAAAAATAATCCAGCAGCAGGTTTGAGCTGTCTTAAATTTCTAAAATTACTACCGTGCAACTGGTGCTTTAGAAAGGAACACTTTAGATCCTCCTTTTAAAATGAATTTTACAGTCTTTAGTTGGAGACCAGCACTAGAACGGTACTTGTGGTTGCAGAGGTATCCGTGGTTATGTGTTTGTTTGTCTGTGTTTGGTTAAAAATTAGTTTAATTCCATTTCTAATGAGGTGGGTTGATGAGGGTTGAAAGAATAGCTATTTGCTGCTTATTCTAAAAGTCAACCCTTTCCAAACGTTTCCAGGGCAAGATGAAAAGGTGTGGATGTCAGGTGAGGCTTAGGTGGAAAGAAGCCAAGTTTAGCAAAATGAAGCCCATTTTCTCTCTTACCCAGGCTGCAACTGAGAAATGTGCTGAGTAGATGTGCTGGGGCAAAGGGTTTCAAACTGAAAGTAAAATTTAAAAATAAGGCTAGTGAAAATGATGGGGGAGGGGGGAAAGCAAGGGGTGTGGGAGCAGTAAGGATATGTCACTCAGTAGAAAATACTGTATTTCAAAACAACATAAAAAAGGGGAACGCAAGTCATGGGCATATAAGTGAGAACATAAATCAGCTTGTTACATTTTGGAGAGTAATCATGAAAGCTCAAGTCCTTCCCATTGTGGCAGTGGCTGCACTAAAATGGAAACTGGAGGCAGTGGAAACTGGCAATATGGCATGGATGGATGGAGGGGAAGGAGTGTGGTGGCATGAGATTCCCAGCACTCCAAAAAGAGTGGTGCCAGAGGGAGGCCCCCACAGTAGCGGTGTTTTCCCTCATGTGCACAGACCTCTATGAGCAGCAAGGTTTGCAAGAAACCCTTCAGTGCAGGGGGTGGTTTCCTGCACTGCCCCTGTGGTCTGCAGCGCCTTCATGCACCAGTCACTTGCTCCGGGGCTTTGTGGCCCGGCCTGTGCTGGGCTGACTTTCTGAGTTATCAAACCCCTGCACTGTGGCTGCCTGCCTGATGCTGCCTGGGGAGGTACATACCGTCCTGCCCTGCACTCAGGAAGGAAACCTCCTCGAGGGGAATCGCCCCTTTCACAGCCCAAAGTAATTTCCCAGCCCCACAGACCATCAGCTGCTATGGGGATAAAGGGCACGCACTCTGTCATTCAGCCAGAGAGGACACATGCCCCTCTGCAGCCTTTCTGTCACCTGTGTCACTGCAGTAAATGTGATGAGACCATTTTATCTGCCAGAAAAATAAATATTTATTTGGATGGTGTTGTCTGTCTAGCTGCAAAGCACATCTTGAGCAGCCTATGTGGAAACTCTGGTTTCTAGTTGAAAAGTAAGTAGTGCTTTTAAGGTCAAGTGGAGTTCATCTTGGACACCATCCAGTACAAACTTGACTTTGGAAAAGCCAAGGTTGCTCATGATTTCAATCCTAAAATTTCTGCTCTGGTGGAATACTGAATATCCCCCACTCCAATAAATTAAATATGCAAAATTACCTATTAAGGTAAAGCATATTGTCCTCCAGATATTTATAACCACTGTCCTGCTGTTTTCATTTTAGCAAGGATTTCTAATTTTGCTCCTAGCTGGATTTGTGTCCAAATGTGCACTGGTTTCCCCGACAGAGAAAATCAAGAGGGTCTAAGAAGCAAGGGGTTATGTAGGGGATGATACCTCATAGTGCCAAATTTCCTTTGCCCTCTGCTTCCCAATACACTTATGTTCAGAGATAAATGATAGACCAGTTTGTTGAACAGGGCTGTGCATATGCTACAGGGTTCAGTTGGCAGGAAAAAAATGTACTGTCTTATCTGAGCCAATGGCATGTAATGCAGAAAATTTGGCTTAGAGGTCAAACCAACAGATTTAGAATTATTACTTTGGCATAAATGTCTCATTTATCTTCTTGTTTGTTACAGGGCAGAGGCACAAACTAGGCAGCCTTTTTCAGAGAGGGAGAGGAAAAAAACTTCAGGCTCTTTCTGCAGGATTAATAATAAATGATATTTGCTTTACAGGAGGGCCGTGAAAGTAGGTTACAAAAAAAAAAAGGCCTCCAAACGCCTTGAGCTATTTCCTGCATGCTCAAGGTGTTAGTTTCCGCCTTGGGGTTTGGGGCGGGTTTTGCAGCTTGTTGGACGAACAGTTGTAGCTATCAAACAGTTTGTTACACATTAACCATTTAAATTAAATTACTACTTTATACCTCCTCAGAATACAAAAGATACATGTGTCTCCAGATGTTGATAGTTACTATTTAGATAGTAAGGAGACCTTATAAATTATATACATTTAACTAGACAGTATCACTCTAACCTGCTGTTTTAGTTTTAGTGTTTCAGTGTTTTCTTCAGGATTCAGCCCGGCTTATATCCAAACGCCACAGCTTGCCTGGAAAACGAACCTTTTTAGCTCTGCTAGCAGTGTAATTTATAGCAGAAGGGTCTTGCACTTGAGCCACTTGGTCCTCAGAGGAAATCTGAAAGCTAAGAAAGTGCAAGGGAAGCGTTAGAGATGGCTGTGAAGGAAATCAGTAGGCCAGGAAGGAAGTCAGAAAGAAAGAACTGATTGCAAGGTGATTTGAAGGAGGGTTTGATGTTGAACTACAACATGAGGGCCAAAATGAGGACCAGATTTTGGCTCCTTACTGCAAAAAGTTGGAAACCTTGCATGCTTTGCTAGATTACAGAATTCAATCTTTGACATGTCGACATCACTGCATTACCTTATTTTTCTTCTCTGTTTTTGCAAACTCAGATTAATATTGATCTCAGTGTAGGGGTTAACAGGCTGCTGTTCCAGTGACTTTGAAATCACACGAGCTGGCTGCTTCTTGCCACCTTCTGTGTATATATATTTTTTTATTTAATATTTCAAAATACGGTTGTGTTTAGAGGTATCAAGGGTCATTTACTAAGCTAGGTAGCTAAGATATCAAAGCAGTATTTTCCACAAGCATAGCTCTCTGCTTGGGCTAATTAGTCTTGCTGCAGTGGTTATAAAGCATGGCTACTTAGAGCAATGCAACTCTTGGTGTCTTTGGGCTAATTATGTTGAATAAACAAGTCCTGTGTTAGTATGTAACTCCTAGAACAAGAATGCCATGGGTTTTATTGGCACCATTAAATAATTTTACAAGCAGAAAGTCACCTTTTTCTGCACATGTGACTTAATCCCAGACAGCAGGATAGCCAGCCTTGCCAAGTGAATTTCCCCGCAGCTACATGGATGTGTATGGTTATCTTCAGATGCAGAAACTGCCATCTCTTCTAGTGGAGACAGGACTTACTGCCTATAATTGGATAAAAAGCACCCCACCAATCAGCTCTCTTGAGAAATGTGCAGATCTTCAGAGTGGAGAGTGCAAAGCATTGCCAGTAATACATCCTCGGGATTCCTTCAATAAATTATCATGCCAGAGTCTGCATAGTAAACAATATAATTTTTTAGCAAAAGTAGTGTCAAAAAATATTCAGGTTGTCTGGATTCACAGTTTAGGGGACAGGCAATTCATCAGCACATTTTTCGCTTCAGTCTAAATTGCTGTTATGTTCTTGCTGAATTTTTTATGTTTTTATGGGTTTTTTGTTATGTTTTGCTGTCTTCAGTCTCAGCTCACTGGTGAAAAATCCTGTTGTTTGTCAGAAGCTATAGATGAGAAAAGCCAGGGCAGCTTTCACAGTAAGGTGACAGTACTTGTTCCTCTCCTGGCCAGATTTCAGGGCAGTAGTGATATGGGGCCTGACCTGAAGGGGCTTTGGCAAGGATCAGGTGTCCTCAGTAGATATCCTTGATGGAAAGGTACAGGTGTTCAGCTCACACAAGGGAATGCAGTCAGGGATTTATCAATGTAATAGTGGTTTCAGTCAGTTGCATGTGTTTTAGTGCTGGCTGAAAGTCTGAAATTATTAGGACAACGTGAGGAGAAAAGAAAGGTTGAAATCTTTAGTGGAATAAATTTCCAGTCTTTCTGGTCTTTTTGTTTTATAATGTCATCTTCAAAGTACTGTTTTCTGTTAAGAACAGGCATAGGATTAATTTGTGCTGTAAAGATTTTAGCGGGTTTCTTGCAATGTTTTAATGATACCTGTGAGTAATTTTCTGAGTAATGTCTCAGTAAGCACTGAGGCCCCTTTCATAACCAGAGAAATTTAAAAATTACTCTCTCATGTCTTTTCAATGACAGTTACATTCACTGAGGTCACAGAGATTGCCTCCCCCTCCTTCCTCCTCTGAGGCTCTGTGTGTTTCGATGAGTCACTGGGTGACAGGGTGGGAGGCCAGCTCTTGACAGCCACCTTGTTTTGGTGCATTTTGGGGAACAGGGCAGCAGTCTCTAGAGTGATGCAGAGTGGCGGAGCACTGGGATGGAAACCAGTTACTGAGCAGGGACCATCTGGATCAAAAGCACTGCTTCGTCCCAGGGTGACTGTATTTTACCTCTGAATTTTGATGCTTCTCCGGGTTTTCCCTAAAAAGAAGAACTCTTGAATATCTTCTTGCACTGGTATGCCATCAGCAAAGGAGAGGTGTTGCTCATTTGTGTGGTGTGCTGTGGTTTTGCAGTGTTTTCCTCTGGGGATCCATTTCTGCCCGCACCTGTGGTGCCCTTAGAGGCAGCTTATCTTTCTTGCTTATCTTTCTTCCATGTGCCAGAGCATGTTTTTGGCTTTCAGGCAGCAGATCGTTTTCTCAGAGTTTTGAGGGTTTTTTGCTTGGGTTTGTTTGGTTTTTTTCCTGCTGCCTCATGTATGGTGAGAGCACATGCAATGTTAACATACCGCTGGTGGAGTTGAGAGAAACTGAACAACTTACATGGTAGTGGAGTTACTGTGTCCTAGCAGTTTCTTCTCAGAGATATCCTATCCTCCTGCCCATGGTTTCAGCAAGATTTTGGTCTGCCCTGGGATGTGTGCCATTTACCTGATTTGGAGGATGTACAGGCATTGAAGTGACCCTTTCATGCAGGCCCAATTCTAGAGCAGATTGGAAATATTGACGCTTCTGTGTCAGCCTCAGTGCTGCACCCATCTTTAACGGTGGCCAACAGAAATGGGGCAGATGGCAGAAATTAAGCAGAACTCTCTGATGCCTGACCTAGTCTGCTGCACAGGGTAGGGCACCATACTGCCTGTCAGCAGTGTCCACAGAGGGCTCCCAAAACACACGTGCTGCCTGGGGACGGGGGGCTCCTGTGCTGTGGGCAGCAGGGACTTTGGAGTGGTTGGGAGGAGCCAAGGTCCTTGGGCTCTGCCTGTACCCAATTTACTGCCTGAAGGGTGTGCATGGATCAGAGTAGGTTCTTTAATCCAAATCTCCTTGCAGATTTCCATGGGGAGAATGGAAACTGGGGGAAGGACTGCAGCTTGAGCCGGAGCCACCCAGGACTGAGTAGAGCTTCCTTTGATCCTTAGCAGCCAGGCTGATGGTGTTTCCAACCTGCTGTCCTGCTTGTCAGAAGGTTACATCCAGTGAACCCAGAAAATAAAATCCTTTTGAATTTAACCTGCCATCAGTAATCACATATCCAAATCTGTTTTACAGCTGTGGTACTCTAAAAAGCACTGATCTTTGTAATGGCAGAGGCCCAGGGCTGTCAGCGTGGAAGGGACCCAGGAGTAGCTGCCAGTCAGCAGTGATTTTTGCCCATTTGCTGTGCAGATACCACAGGGAGTTCCATGGTGCTTAGATAAGTGACAAGTGAAGTCCACACATTGCCTGTCCAGCAATGCAGCAATCCTGATCATGCATCCCCATAGAGCCCTGGGATCCAGACATGGCCCTTTTCCATTGTATGTATCACGAGCTATCTCTTGTCTTTTAATGGGGGTTTGTGACCGCCATTGTCCTTTTCATAAATAATGGAAAAGCAACTTCAAAAGAGAAAGTCGAGTCCAGCTCCCCAGCAAACAAATGATGCATCTCCCAGGATCCTCCTTGCCAGGGACATTGCAAGTCCTTCATAAAACTCTCTCTGCATGAACTTCAAAAGGAGAGAGCCATCATTTGAGAAAACGGTGGACAAAAGCACTGGCATCCTGGGCGTGCAGCCTGATGGTATGCCTATTATCAGCTGCTAAGCAAAGTGTGTTTATTTTAGCACAAAGGCACTAGTGACTAAGCTTGAAATATTTTGAAATTGGTGCTGAAATGACCTCGAGGTCATCCTGAAGGTCCCACAGCTAAACAGATTAGACAGACGTGTGAGGGATGAGCAGCACATAAAAGCTCAGGGCTCAAACTTCCTGTCAGAGAAATGAACAAGATACCTTGTAACAAGTGAAGACAGTAAGGTTGAAATGCCAAAGAATTTTAATTGTCTGAATCTTTTCAGGTGTGAGATTAGCTAAATTCAGGGTGAAGTGAAAGTGAAATACAGTCAGGAGCCAGCAGCATAAGACTAGTAGCACAATTGATCCTGAAAGCAGCAAGCCATGCATTAAATATTCCTGGGTTTATCAAAGGATATTTCTTCATGATGCATATTGAAAATAGGCAGTTATCAACAAGTGATTCCTTATATGCCATTTAACTTCTCAGTCCTTCCTTTTGGTGAAAATAAAACAGCATCTTCATACTCCAGTGACACCTGTGCCAGCCTCTGCGGGCCCAGTCAGAAGTATCGCTTTTGAGAGGGACTGGTTTAGTTCAAGGCACTACCCCATGGCAGGGAGCTCAGTGCAGGGACAGAAGGCACTGCTGCCCTGCTCTGCACTGTGGGGCAGTCCCAGTGCTGTTGCTTTTACTGGTGTGGCTGCAGCAAGAACATCCCAGCTCCACTGGGACAGTCCCCAGCGCAGCCTGGGGAAGCAAGCTTTTCCTGCATCTTCCTTTCCCAATTGTACGATGAGAAAGTGCTTCCTCATCTCGAAAAGATACTGGGAGAAGTCCATCCCAGAAGTGGGCAGGGAGAAGCTGAGAGCAGCAGAGGAAGAAATGGGCTGTGTTTGCATGAACCACTCCAGGAGCACCTGGTACTTGTGGGTTTTGCTAATTTCCTTTTACGTTTCTACCAGGAGCTTAAAGAGAGTAATAGAGAGCTAAAAATAGTTAATATGCTCACCTCTTCCCTAAAAAACGTAATTAAATCATCCCTGTCCTGCCTCAAAGTGCTCTTGGTGTCAGCAGCTCTTCTTCAGGGACTCATAAAATGCCCATGGCCAGATTATGAATCCTTTATAAAGGGGTTTATCCCTCTGCTGAATGAGCTTGCAGCAGAAGCCCAGACATAGCACACTGGCTGTGGCACCTTCACTGAAGGTCTGTTGCCATCAATCTTAACCTGCTAATGTCACCATGTTAAAAATACACTGGATGCAGAATGGCTGGTAAATGCTTTTTTTGTCACCATGGAAGAATGACGTCGTGGCAGCGATCCAAACCTCATCCCTTCTGTTGGAATGGCTGCTGTTCATGCACCAGGTGAGGGCCTTCATCCAAAGAAGCATTTCCTCGTTGCATGGCCCCATGTGTATGTTTTTCCTCACCACTGTCAGCTTGTCTTTAAGGAGACACATTGCACGCAAGTGGGAAAGTCACTTGGGCACCTGCCCGTTGCACTGAACTGGAGCCCTCACTACCATGTAATATAAAACCAAAGTTAAATATTTTTTGTTTGTTTTTCATTTTTAGGAGTGCTAAATCCCAGTGTCGTATTTCAATCAGTGGGAGATTTTCAAGAGTACTTCTTGCTGCATTAGGCTTGTTTTTAACTTGCTTAGGACCACCCTTTGACAAAGGTGCTGCAAATCTCAGGTATTCCCATGCCTCTCCTGTCCCTCCTCAGACACTGTGACTGTAGAGCTGCTGGTGAGCATGCCAGGCTTACCTGTGGACAGGCAGGCACACAGGTGGGGTTATCATACAAGTACACACCCTGGGTTATGAGCCACAAAGATTACATGTGGTGGAGTTATCATGCAAATACACACCCTGGGTTATGAGCCACAAAGATTACATGTCCCAGATTAGATACTTTCTGTTTTGAACTCTGGGTCCTGTTTCGGTTTCAGCAAAATCAGAAAAACCAGAGTGGGATGCTTTCGGATTTGTCCGGTTTTCTTCCATGTCTGCATTGGTGCAAGGATGGGCTGCTGCCCTGGGTAATATCTGACCTCCAGGTTACATAGTTGTCCCTAGCAGGGATTAGAAGAGATTGGGGGACAGTGAATATGATGGGGCCATGTGCTTTAGGCTCCTGCACTGGTCCAGTAAACACAGAGCTGAGCAATGCCCACAGTTTAACCATTAAGCTCCTGCACACGCAAACCGGGGCTCATTCCTTGAGAAAGCACAGTGCCCTGTCCTCCACCTGCCTTGCTGCCTGAGACCTTGGCAGGGCACTGCTGATGAAATGCTGGTCTGCCTCAATTCACTGGCAAAACTTTGGAGCTTCCCTGGAGCATCTCCATTTCTCAAGGTGTTCCACTGGGACAGTTCCCAGTGCAGCCTGGGGAAGTGAGCTTTTCCTGTATCTTGCCTTCCTAATTGTATGATAAGAAAGTGCTTCCTCACCTCGAAGAGACACTGGGAGAAGTCCATCCCAGTAGTGGGCAGGGAGAAGCAGAGAGCAGCAGAGGAAGAAATGGGCAGCGGGAGTTGTTTCCCAGCCTGAGGGTGCCCTCTGGTGTATGCAGGAGACTGTAAAGATTGTAGTTTCTTCAAGTGGGTTTACTTGGCTTCCTGCTTTTCCTAAAGCCTTGCAGCCAGCACGGTTCTTCGCTGAAGTCTGCTGGGTAGGTGCATACCATAAAGTGATCCCCAGACCAGTCCCGTGTGTTGTTTACGTTTATACACCCAGCAGCTGACAATCACTTTTTTAATGATACTGGCCACATTCAGCACGTCAAGCAGGAGGCTTCTGGGTCCCAGTGTCTCAGACCCAATTTCCTTCCAGCGGTGCCTGGTAGGTGTCCAAAACCAGCCTGCAGCAGGTCCTGCTCCAGCTGTGCCCAGGCAGGGCTGCTCCCCCTGCCCTGGGCATTGTCTCCTGGCACGGGCTTGGGGCTCCAGTGCAGAACCATTCCAGTGCCAGGCTTGTATTTCAAACCCTGGGCTCAATAAGGAAACCAGGCTGCAAAGAGGTAGGAGCAGGTTTTTATAAACAAACAAAACCTAGCCATTTTTTCTTGGGGGAATGCAGGGCCTTTAGGAGTGCTGGCAGCCTGAGCAAACATTGCCATGATTTCATGGAACTGAAAACAGACGGTGAGTGAGAGGCATAAACACAAAAGCTGCAGTAAAAACAAATCTTCTCCATATGTAGAGTCCTTTCTTGGAAAAACGTTGTCATCTTGTCTCGATTATGACATTCGGATTTTCTAAAAAAAAATTTTTTAAATAGTTTTGAAGCTTTTTGTTGGCAGCTGTAGTAGCAAATGTGCTGGTAGGTAGCAGAGAAGCCTGTTGAGTGCTCTGGTGGGGCAGAGTGGGTGCTCGGGTATTGCAGTGCCTTGTCTGGCAGCTGCTGCTCATAGCAGAACAGCAAGGTTGTGACATTTTGCGGAATTAAGTCAAGTGTGGGTTACTCTCTGTATGCCCTTTCTTCTTTCCTTCTTGCTCCTTTCCTGGGGTGTTTTCCAGCATGAGTCACTGTATCCTCACTCACTCTTCCCAGAGTTACAACACGCACAGTAATCTGCCAGGATGTGGTCCAGGCTTGCAAAGCTACCACCTCCTGCCCAGAGGTGGGACTTTTGTCCAGATCCACCAACTGGCATTCACCAGCAACCACCAGTGGAAGAAGGTTTGGTGGGCTGGAGTCTGGGAAGACATGTGCTGGAGTTGGGTGCCCTTTTCCAGCTGTGTGACAGCTGTCCTTGGATGTCTTCATTGTTGTTTGCTTCTCGGCAGTCAGGTTTTGCTCACATTTTCTCCCTGCTCTCTGCTGACCTTTTTGTTATCTCGGTTTTGTTTTCCCTTAGGTCGAAAGCTGAGAGGAAAAGCCTTTTATTTTGTCAATGGAAAGGTGTTCTGTGAAGAAGACTTCCTGGTAAGCACCCAGTTGACTCTTGTAATGAGACATCTCAGGGTTGCCAGCAGACACACAGCCTTTCT
Organism: Coloeus monedula; assembly: GCF_965178545.1. NCBI lineage: Eukaryota > Metazoa > Chordata > Aves > Passeriformes > Corvidae > Coloeus > Coloeus monedula. The sequence goes on from NC_138781.1 coordinate 46,681,956, forward strand.
GCCTGTCAGCTTTGCCTGTGTTTCACATGCTTCTGGTCCAGCATCCTGCCTGCCCCTTCTGCTCCAACATTTACCTAGGGCCAGCCCCAGCCACAGTGGCTGCCCACGTGTGGTGCTGGAAGTAGTTGAGTGAGAGGGCATGGTTTTGTGGCACAGAGCCTCTAGCTGAAGCTGTAATCTGTTGTGATGTCTCCTTCAAAGCATTGTCTCCGTGGCCATACTGTGGAGGCAGGAGTGAGATGAATAGCTACAGAAGAATGAATGGGTGAATTTCCCTTTTCACCTAATGGATATCTTAATGGATATCTTTCTGTTGTCCTCAATGGATTTTGTATGAGGGTACCTAAGCATGAAGCAACCCCACAGCCCTCTCCTTGGCTGGTGCAGATAAAAAGCCACACACCCTTCTTCCCCTGAGTCCTGGTAGATTAAGCCTTCCTTGAGACTTGACAAAGCCATTTTTGCCTACTTATTGGTGAAGCCTAGTGATTTCTGTCAGAGAGAGGTAAGTTCATCTTCTTTGTTCTCATCAGTATGTTCTACAGAGGCTGAAAATAAAAAGATTGATTAAATGCACCTAAAATATTTTATTTTCCAAGTTTGCATTTCCATCATTCAGACAGATGATGTGCTGTGCCCAAGGTGAATGTTGTGGACACGACAGACAGTTCCTTACCAATAGATCTCAGCAAAACCAGCAAAAACGTTGCCCTGGGCCAGACTTGATTGCTATCCTAACAAGGAGCTGGGACAATACCACTGACCTCAGAGAAGCTTCAACAGAATTATAATCATGTAACCAAAGAAAAATTTGGCTTTCCAGGACTATATATACAGATATTGTGGCATGAATACGTGATAAACACAAGTAGGTTCCTGCCTTGTAGATTCATGTGGTCAAATAAGCATGTAATAAGTCTTATTAGTAACTGTCTTATTTGCATGTGTATTTATGGTATTTATTTTTGTACTTTAAATTAAAGTTAAATTTTGGATTTGGAAGTTACAGGAATTTGTACTCTTTCTGAAACTGGGCAGTCTGGTGTCTTTATTTATATCCTCTGGAAACCCATCCAAACCTTTATATAATGAAAAATGCATTGGAAAGTTTAGCTTTTCTGTGTAAGGAGCACAGAAAAAGGACCTATGCAAACAAATATGCAAATAACACTCCACAGTACACTGTTGTTTGTGCTTGAGTGGCCTTGTGAAATTTTAAGTGAATTCTTTTTTGTCCTTGCAGTATTCCGGTTTCCAGCAGTCAGCTGACAGGTGTTTCATTTGTGGTCATTTGATAATGGACATGGTAAGTGACAATTGCTTAAGGAGAAAAAACTCCCACAGCTTTTTAGAAGAATGCATCAAAAGAAAAATATATTCATACCCAATACTGTCTATTGTCATGTGGTAGTTTGCCTAGTGTGAGACTGGTATCAGAAGGAAAATCCTCTGAGCCTTTTGTTTTTTCAAGTGAAGCTGGCATGCTACTGTACATGGTGCAGAGACACAGCTCTGCCTGTTTTCAGTGGGTGTTTAAAAGCAGAGCCTCCAGCTCTTTCATCCCTTTTCGGGCTTCCCTGGACAGTGTATTTGTAATCCTGTTGATGCTTCCTGCTCAGCAGTGTCATGGCTCTGCAGTGCTCCCTTGCTGTGAGGCATCAGTGCAGCTCTCTCAGCCTCTCTTTCCTGCACTCAAGCTGTGGCTTCCCATGTGTCTTCTGGATGAAGTCACTTCCTTGTCATTTTCTGTGGGTACTGATACTCTGGGGAGCAGGTTTGACCTACAGTGTGTGATCCAGACCTCAGAGTTCAGATCTGTGAAGCAGGATTAGCCTACAGCAGGTACCATCCATTCCAGATGTGCATGGGGTGGGGATGCTTGGGGGGGTCAGCATTCAGTTGTAGGACATTCACAGGGAGACCAGTATAGCTGGTGGTGTAAGACTACAGCTGAGGCAAAGAAATTAGGAATTTCTGGTTCACAGCATACCTCCCAGCATTTTCTAATGCTTATCATTGTCTTTGTTTGCCTGCTTACACTGGGAAGCATTACAATTGGAAAAGCTGTTTCGTACTCAGAAGTCTGATCCTTCTACTGACCGTGGTATTCCAGGTAGTGAATTGCAGCTGTTAAGTTCAACACAGTTTCCATAGTCTGTGCTAATTAGAAAGCCAGTACAAAGCGAGCACAAAGCCCTTCAATATCTAAGGAATTACGAAAACCTAGCAATAATATTACTTCCAACTTCTCATGGAGAATATAAAAGTGTATTTCCTTTGTTCGTCTGGTACATCTTGCCTTGTGATCTTGATAAGTATTCTCTACCTGTTGACTTCAGAAATTATTTTCTCTCCTTTGTCATGCTAAATACCTTGACTGAGTCTCTAAATTGTTTTCTTACCCACGCTAATAATCAATATTTCTGGAACCAGGTGCTATATTTGATTCCAGCTGCCCTTTCCATCCTTGTTAACTGATTTTTCAGATGAGATGGGGGAAAAAAGACACAGCCCTGCTGATGAATATGCAGCATTATCTGGTGTAAAACTGTGTGTTTACTATTTTCATCTTTATTGGCTCTTCATGTGCATTTTTCCTCTCTCCTGCTCTGTTGCAGATCCTGCAGGCTCTAGGGAAATCATATCATCCGGGCTGCTTCCGATGCGTCATCTGCAACGAGTGTCTGGATGGTGTGCCATTCACTGTAGACTCTGAAAACAAAATCTACTGTGTCAGAGATTACCACAAGTAAGGGCAAAATAAACAGCAGAGATGTTCCAAGCAACAAGCCTCTAATTTAGCTTTTCAGCAAGCTAGGAGTGCAGATTAGTAAAATAGTAACAGGGTTAGAATTTTGAGGATGGGGCTAGACCCTAGAAATTCCTCCCCTCTCCTCTTATCCAGCTGTTGACTCCTGTGTAACTCTGATGAAGTCAAATAACCTCTGGGCTTCAGATGTCCCTTCTGCAAAGCAGAGACAGTGAGAAATAGTGCTCCTGAAGTGTTCAGTGATGTACAAAATTAGTCTGCTTTAAGGCAAGCCTGTGAATGCCTGTGGAAATCAGTGTGATTTACTTTTTGAGTAGTTGAAGGGCTCAATTTGACTTTTAAAGAATCACCACTGAACCTGCAAAGCAAAACTTTTACCCAGTTCTAAATTAAACAACTGATAAGTCCACTTTCAAAATCACTTCTTATTTAGACAGTAAAATAAAATGTGCTCTTGGCTGGTAGTTATGATATTAGAGCTGCACACACTTTGTATGTCCTTCTGGCTTGCTTTGGTCCTTGCTCCATTTTCTGAGAAGGGAGAGTATTAAGTGTTACTCAGGCAGCCCTTGGAGCTCTTCAGTGTTGTGCCAGAATTAGAGTTGTTACAATCAAGATTAGTGCCCTTGTATGCCATCGTTATTCTGAAATTATGCATATTTCCCTGCAATTTAGTTTAAGTAATTATTGTGTTATAAGGCCTTAAGAAGCTGTACAGTCATGTGGTGTTTTCTCAGAAGTTTCCTGCCCTGAGGCTGCCACTTCTTTCAATGTGTTTTTCTGGGGACAGTCCTCCTCAGTTCCTCCTCATTTTCTTTTCCAAATCTCTCAGTAGCAGCCAAGAATTTTATAGGGAATTTTGTATTTTTTCTGGCACTAAGTGTAAAGTATACTCTTTTTGCCTGATCGAGCAACACGTGCCAAGCATTACTTAAAATCAATGCTAAAATGAATTTATGATCTTGGGAAACAAAGTTTTCCTGTGGGTAAGTTATTTACAGCTGAAGCTTTTCATGTTATCACTGAGAACATACAGTCCTCTCTTTTTGTGTTGATCCGTAACTTGCCTTCAATTCCTTGTTGTTCTTCCAGAGTTTTAGCTCCAAAGTGTGCAGCATGTGGACTTCCCATTCTGCCCTCTGAGGTGAGAGCCTTTTATTCCATATCCCCTCAGGGGAGGAGTGTCTCTTTCACACTTGACCCTGTGTCAAGACGAATGTGCTGGTGGATGGGGAGAGATGGTCGCTTCCTCTGGAGTGCAACCCTTTGATCTAAGTTCATGCACTGTTCTGGAAATGTGACCCTTTTGTTCAGTAATGAAGCTGCTTCTTCCTTGGTCAGGCTGCTTTTTTCATCTCCTGCAGGATTATGCTGCTGCTAGTTTTATGTTCAGGAGAATTTTCCTTTATGTCAATAGATGCTGGTGGTACTCCTAAATGTAACTCATTTTAATACTTGGAGGAGATGAATCTTGGGCAAAACTAATTTAAAATGCTGAAAAATGTGATCTATTGAAATTACCTAGTGATTATATGTGATTTCTGATAGATGTTACTGTTAAACAGGGAACATTTTTACATTTCCGGTGTCACATTTTAGAGGATAACTGCAGTCAGTCGATACCGACTGCAGATATCCTCTGTAAAAATATTTATTATTAACTGTAAAAATAACTGCAAGTGGCAGGATTTATTTGTGGTCTCCAACCAGCTGCCCAAATGCATTTCCTCAACATTCATTCTGTTGCAGGAAGCAATCTACAAAGTGCATGTGTCTGATCCTGCTGTAATCCTTTGTAATTTCTGCTTTGCTCAAATGTGCACAGGGGTCTGATGAGACCATTCGGGTTGTGTCCATGGACAAGGATTACCACGTGGAATGTTACCACTGCGAGGTAGGTCAGCAGCTTTCTGGGGGAGCGGGCACTTCATAGTCATAACTGCTGTTCTTTTTAAGATGGAAATAAATCTTACTGCTGCCTTCCAGCAGCAGTAGATGAGCAGTGCAAACCTTGCAGTGTGAGACCCTTTCTGTCAGTGACTGAGAAATTTCCAGATTGAGGATGGAAGCTTTTGCAGCAACGTGTTTCAGCTGTAATTTCATTTGCTGTCCATAAAGTTGCGGGCAACAAGTTAATTATTGCTTTTCAAATTTGGCAGTTTATTCATTAATGAAGGAAGCATGGTGACTTAGTAAGGTCTATTGCTGCCTTTCAGAAGCCCCAAGCTCCAGATCACATTAGTGTATCTGATTTCCAAGTCAGATTGTTGAAAAATGCTAAGGTGGTGACTGATCCTGTGGGGTATAAGTTACTTTCACTCTCATGGGAAATGAACATGTCATTGGGGCTGGAGAAAGGATATGGCTGCACAAGAAAAAATTCCACAAAATGCCAGCTCTTACAAACCATTTGGTCTCCATGCAGGGCTTCTCAGAAAGCCTCCATACTTCTGCACTGTGAATTAAAATAAATAGTTGTCTTTTCTCACTGTGCTTATAATGCAGTGAAAGGAGGCCCTGACTCCACAAGCTGATTTCACATCAGTACAACTGTAATGTGAAGAGGTGAATCCTACCTGACAGTGTAAGGAGACACGAGCATGTCTAAAATACATGTAAGAGGGTTGCACCTTACCACAAGATAAAGCTTATTCAATAAAACTGCTTCAAACAAATTTGTACAAGGCTGTCCATCAAAGTGCCTATGTTAGATGTTTTTCTTCTCATGGTACATGCTGGACCTATTAGGAAGGAGCTGTTGGCTGGGTGTCCTCTGTCCTTGTCACAAAATCACTTTCCTGGAAGCCAGACCCCAGCTGACACTGGAAGATGAACACAAGCTCTAATAATTGGCTTGGCCTCTCTTTGCAGGACTGTGGGATGGAACTGAACGATGAAGACGGGCATCGCTGCTACCCACTGGATGAACATTTGCTTTGTCACTCCTGTCACCTGAAACACATAGAGAATGGCACAACCCCAGCAGCTGCCTACCAGCACCACTACTAGTCAGCGTGGCCAGCGCTGGAAAGCCGGGACAGAAGACTTGTTACATGATCTCCCTCTCCCCACCTTCAGCTGATTTCCTGTGCATGTTTTCCGCCAGTCGGCAGCGTTCCTGTAAAAGGATATGAGAGATTTTTGCTGGATTCACAAAGGATTTCAGCTGCATCAAACCATGTCTACTTGACCAAGAATGTGGCATGTTACCTAAACCAATCAGTTTACTTTTACGTGCCTTTTTCTGCCGCCTGGAGATTCCTCTGGGCTCATTTTGGAAGATTATCCAGTGAAAGCACAATTTGCTCTCGTGCCTATGAACTCGGATCGTGCCATGCACAATTAAAAAGCCAGAGGCTGGCTTGCCAGGGACATCCCATCAGTCTACTGTTTCCTGAAAGCACATTTCATCAGGTTCCCTGAAGGACACCAACCTATTAGTACCAGTTTTTTAGATACTCTCTCTTTTTATTAATTCTTTAGGAAAAGAAAAGAAAGGGGTCTGTGCAAAATGGCACACTTGGACCTTTCAGTTAATTCCCTGAACTCCAGTATCAAGTCTGTAAAAAGGCTGTAAAACCACCAACTCTCCAAGCACAAACCAGGCAATGCTGTCTGGCAACTGGAGGCCAACATCCCATTTCAAACAACAAAAAACTGGAACAAGCTAGGCTAAGCTACTGCAATGACTTGGGGCCCAGGCTTGTGTGTCAGCATGACACACAGGGGCCAGTCTGCTGTGCCAGAGTCTGCATAGTGGATCATATTTGGAAAGGAAAGGTCGGGATGCTGAACGTGTGGACATGGGGGAAATCCATCCTCATTCTTGCTTGCAGAGCTCGTGTTGGAAAAAAGCTCTCCATACACAGAGAGTTGCCTGAGTTTTCCAGTTTGTCCTCACAGCGCAGCCCTCAGCCTGCCTGTTCTTTTCATGGTGTTTACCCAGCACAAAGCCATTTCATAGTGGTGCTTATTTAGAGCTCGGGAAGCAAACTCGAGATTGTTATGAAGGCTTTGTTACATTTAGAGCCCAGCTCTACAACCTGAACTCATATGAGTATGTTGGCATAAACAGATTTGCTCCCGTGAATAATAACAGCTTATCTGAGTAAGGGGTTAGAGAGTTTGGCCCTTACTTTCTCTTCTGTTGAGAAAGCAGGAAGGCAGATTTGTTTCTTTTCTTGACCCCGCCCTGCTTTATAGTCAAAGAAATCTGTTCCCCCCATATGTGTTACATATGTGATGGGTGTGCCTGCACTGCATGTTCTGCACATACCAAAGCTGAGCAGCCCCTCATGTACTGGTACTTTTGTTTAACAAAAAGCTCTTAATTTAAAGCCTTGGATGCAGCTGGGGATCTTAACTACTCTTTCTGTCATTTTGTGTGGAAAATTAGTTAAATCCTCATGTATCTATGCTAAAGATGTAAAGTTGGTTCTGACTAGCAAAGGATGGGATGACATTCTTGAAGATCTTTTAGTGAGGAAACTACAATAAGTTAGCTGAGCCATGGCACTGGGACTCCCAAAACGTGCCCATGCTGAAAACCTATTATAGTTCAACTAAACCTCTTTTCTAGTAGCATGGATGTAGCTTGAACTTCACTCGATGTAGTCAGACAGCAACGTGTACCCATCTGGAGCAGCACAGGTGTCAGGTAGCAACAAGTTGCCTGTCTCTGCCTGTGCTAATAAATCATCTTGCCATTGCTGAAATGTGAAACTGCCCAGCCTCAGGAGCTTGGTGGGCTTGGCATGGTGTTTCATGGTGCCAGCTGACTATCCCGCCCTCTGCCCCATTCAGCTGCAAGTGCCTCCCCCTGTTTCTGCTGCTCTTCAGGATGGGGATGGCAGCTTGGGGTGGAGGCTGGTCCTGCCTGGAAGCCATCCACAGCTTTGGTGTAGCTTGGCTCAGCGGCACCATTTTTCCTGGGGACACGCATCCCTTCAGTGAGTGACTGAAAGCTCAAGGGAGGGCACTTTACCACTGTGAAATATATCTTCTGAGAGTTTTACCTGTGATTTTAGAGGAGGTAAAATTGACCCCAAATATGTGAGCCCTCCTAGAGCTTTAAATTTAGCCTCCAAATGCTGGTTAGGAAAGGGATGGGAGCTGACACAAAACGTAAGCAGTGCTGCATCCAAGCAAGATGGATCGAGGGCCACAACAGCCAGGGCAAATCCTGTAGTGCTCTCACCCCAGTGCACAACATCAGCTTATGTCCTGCAGCACAGCTAGGCTGGAGCAGGGAGGGAGTGTTCAAGGTGTGACTGTGATCTTAGGACTGTCTGAAGGGGCTGAAGTGGAAAATAACACTAACTCACAATCCCTAGTAAATAATTCAGATAGTCCTGGGCAGGTGGTTCTCCACCCTGAGCTGCTTTTGGCAGCAAAGGCAATGAGATATCAAAGTGGTTTTTGGAAGTGTACTGGTAACACCAGCCTTGATCATCTGTTGCTGTCTCTGAGACCAGATGCTATGTAGCTCATGCTTCTGCTACCTCTTGATTTTTTAGAGCAAGCCCTTGTGCACATTTTTTGGCCTTCGTTTTGTAAAGATCTGGAAACACTAGTGGGATGGGTATTTTCTTTTTCAACTGCAGTTTAAACTTCTGTCTCACCATTGCAGCCTTTCCCACAACCTCAAAATAAGCAGGAGAGAAGGGTACGGGGAGGACAGTTTTCCTTTGTGGAAAGCCTCAAGCAGGCAGTTTGTGGCAAGCTGTCTTGCAGGAGCCCTCTTTGCACGACCAGAAGGTTTGGCCTCTGCTCCCACACAGTGTCTTCTTACTCCTGTCAGCCACCCTGTATCCCTCAGTGCTGGAGAAATGAAGGCTGCCCTGCTTCCAGTTTTGAGGTCCCCTATAAATTATTAAATGCCAACACTCTGCTTTCCTGTATTTACAAAGAGATGGAAATGACAGTGTGAAGCTCTTGAAAAAGGAGCCTGTGAGCTTGTGGTTTTGAAGCTAAAGCATCTACTGCACTGCCCTGCACCCCTGTGTGTGCTAACTTCCACTGCTTCTATCTCTGGGAGTTTGAATTCATTTAAGCTCAGTATTATTTCTCCCAGGCTGTGAGTGTCTGAGTCCCTGTTGATTTTCCCCAGCTTGTCCCCAGCTCTGCAGCTGCCTGACAGTGGGTCTGGCACAGGGGGAGGCAGGGGCATCCTGCACAGGGGAACCTTCTCCTCCTTCTGACCCTCTACCAGCCATCTGTGGAGCTCCAAGCCCTCACTGCCTGCCTTCAGGCAGCTTCCCCAAAGGGAAATATAGCTCTGGAGCTGGAGATGTGAGGCTTTTTGTCCCCTGCAGAGGAATTTCAAAAAACATGTTAAATTCCAACTATCTCATGGCTGATACTCATTGGGTTTTGCTGTTCACATGAACCTTGTTGCCTTTTAATTGATTAAGATGCTATGAAAATGTACTATGAAAAGTTAGTCTTGATTCCTCCCCCAGCAAGTTCTTCTGACTGGTTTTAGAGTAAGGAACCCTTGGAAGTCTCATTGTGCTGTTAATGAGTAACTCTCATGCAAATAGTTATTCAAGTGAATTCCCTGAAGCCTGCTTTCAGGAATCAGAGCTTAAAAGATTTTTCATTCAGATCATGCTGTTAAATTTCTATTGCTTAGAATACAGAAACTCATTTAAATAGGGATTTTTGCATAAGAGCTGGGAGAAAGCCCCAGCCACAGAAGCAGCAGACATTTTTTGTGTAAAGTGTAAGAAACACCTGTGATCAAAGCAATTTAGGAAACTGCCCTGATGTTAAAACACAGGGAACAGCAGTTTCAAACACTCTGGTAAGGAGCATTTGAAAAGATCTGTGGCTCTTCAGTTTCTGAATTTCATCTGGGGGCTTTTAAAATGTTTTCCCAGTCTTTCAAGGTTTAAATGCTTTTTTTTTTGGTAGATCTTTTTACTACAGAGTGAATAGCTGCTTAGTCTGGAAATGGTGGAGTTTCATCAGCAATCGGGTGTGATGTGGCAGCCTTGAAAGGCAGAAACTGGGCTTCCAAGAGCTGGCATGCATCTGGCTGGCCATTCCAAAGAAAGGATTATCTCATTTTTTGGAAAAAAAGTCCCATGTGGGCCTTGACTGCTTGCTATATGCTCACTTTTGGGGTCGTATGTGCAGTTGTGTCTATGCACATGGATGTGTGGCACGTGCTGCTTGTGAGACAGCTGCCTTTCACACCTCTGTGCCTGCACCAAGTACTTGTAGGTGCATTTTGAGCAACTTTCTGTGCATGAATGTAAGGACAAGTTGACCCAGACCTCATCACTGGGAAATACCCCTGGAGTCAGTACCTGCAGGCAGGGAAGGGCTATGACCAGATACACATCCCTTTCCCCCATCCTGTGAGTGCCTGTGCCACTGGGAGAAGCTGGGAAGGGATTTGCATTTCTCATCATCACACAGTATTTGTGCATTCATTTTCCTTTTGCATTTCTGTGTCCTGCTGCTCGCTGTCTGCAGTGGGCCTGGCTGTACTTACTGAAGCTGACTGGGCAGACATCTTCCAGAGAGGGCCTGGGACTGCTCACCCACCCTTTTCCTAAGGCAAAGCAAAGCTTTCCTGAGCAATAAAAGTCATTACCCTGCTTTCTTCCAGGCAGAAGCTGGTGTGGCAACATACATCTGCAACCCACTCAGACACGACAGGAGATGGGAAGAAACTGTCCCCACGTGCAAATACATGGCAAAGAGTCCTGCGGCCCTGGTAGAGGGATGACTGGGCTGCAGTTCCCAGCCCTGCTGGCACCAACCCTCGTCCCCACGCAGCAGGTCTGCGGTGCATCGCCAGGCAGGGACCCAGGCACACACACAGGCTCTGGCTTTCTGGATCTAGAAAGCAAATCCAGAGCCTGGCTAACGATACTGAATGGTACTAATTATTTTGTGTTTCCTCCAAAGCTTAGCTCCAGGAGAGAGTGTTTTAGGATTTGTGCTGGTGTAACTAACCTTAGCCTCCTGTGAACACAGCCCTCTTTTCTTCTGTGCTGTTAAGTATTTATAAAGAATGAAGACCGGTAGCAGAACAAAGCCACTGGCCTGTTGTGATTTCAGTGATTAAAGACAATATCTTAAGCAATGCTCAGAGTCAACTCTTTCCTAAATTTGCAATGATTGTCATTGCCCAGAGTCCACAGTGGGGTAAGTTATGCCGTGAAATGATGGTTTCCCAACCTCTTCCTTACTCCTGTCCCCAGACCTCAGTGGCTGAACTAGGGACTGGTGGGGAGAAGCACCGCAGGGGGTTCCCTGGGAATTTACAGTCCTTCGCAGGCAGCTGGTATTTGCTGCAGCTCCATTGGAGGCTGTTCTGCTCTGCCATCCTTCTGAGGAGACCCAGGTCCCAGGCTGAGGAGCTGGGGAGGAATGTGCTACCTGTCCGAGCAGGCTCTGATCCCAGCATGGGAGTCTCCTTTGCAGCATTGGCAGGGATGGGTTCCTTAGAGAGTTTTGGGTAGTGTTCCCATGGCTCTGGGATTCATGGCAGCCACATGGTGCCCCTGCTATCAGCTACTGGGACACCTCCCGCCTGAAGACTGGATGTTGGCCAAGCAGCACCACAGCAGCCTGGAGCTGTCAGCTAAAATGAAGCCAGTAAATAGGAATAAGTAAATATAGTTCCCCCTCCTTGAGGCAAAAAGCTGCCCAAATCTGGGGCATGACACCCAGAGAGCTGGATCCGGTGGGAAACCGGCCAGGAGGTGCCCCAGGTTTGCTCCTTGTCAAACCCCATGACCTGGGGGTGGGTCAGAAACGGTGCCCGGGCGGACAGCAGTTGTCCCTGAGTTGGGGACTGCCAAGGGTGGGAAGCCCTATAACACCACCCAACCCTGGGAGGTTTGGAGACCCCCACATTGGGGGCATGCAGGTGGCAGTGGTGGGCCTATGCAGAAGGGGGTGCGGGCTGCAGACAGCACCCTCGCCTCGAAGTGCAAGGGAAAAAATAGTACGGAGGAGAAAAAGAGCAGCCGAGCCAGCCAGGAGTCGAACCTAGAATCTTCTGATCCGTAGTCAGACGCGTTATCCATTGCGCCACTGGCCCTGCTCGGAAAGCAGCTTCTGCTCCCGTTACTTCAGCACAGCTCTCCCGCGCTGGCTCAGCCAATGGCGGCGCCGCCGAGTCCGCCTGGCCCCGCCCCCTCCTGCCATAGGCGGCGCCCCGCCCTAGGCTCGCCGCGCTCCCGCGGAGGTTTGTCCCGAGCGAGGCCCCGTTGCTCCGGCCCAGGGACGCGTCAGTCGGCCAGGGAGGGAGAGGCCGGGTCGGAGCGGAGCTGGCGGCGGCCGGGGAGAGCCCGAGGGGACGGATGGCGACGGCGGCACCGGCGGGAACCACGGCAGCGGCGGCCTACGCCAGCCTGAAGCTGTGAGTGACCCGTTGGGACAGGGATGATGCGGCTGTGCTACCTGCCAATGGGGAGGGAAAGGGAAGGGAGGAGCCGCCGGTGGAGCGACGGTCGTCTGTCCCTTGCTGTCCCCTGCCCTTCCCGGGCCTGTCCTCTGCCCTTTCTGCCCATTTCGGCCCCCTCGCTCACCCGGGTGGCCGCGAAGGGCTTAGCCTGAGGCGGCAGTGCGTGCGGGAGGGTGGGAGGAGGAGGAGGGAGGACTTTGGCCGCGGACACGGGTCCCCTGTCGCCGTCCGTCCCATAGCGCTGTGGGCGGGCGGCTCCCGTGTCTGTGTCGCTTCCCTCCCGCGTGCCCAGGAGGTCAGTGCCTGCGGGGCTTCCCTCGGCGTGAGGAGCCAGGGCTGCCTGCTGGTCGTGGACTTTCCCTCTCTGCAGACATTCCAAACCCACCTGGACGCATTCCTCTGTCACCTGCTCTGGGTGATCCTGCCCTGCCTTGGCAGGGGGGTTGGACTAGATGGTCTCCTGAGGTCCCTTCCAACCCTAACGATTCTGTGATTCCGCCTTCCTGCTTGTAGGTAGCTGCTGTAGGGGCTCGGGCACTGTGTAAGGCTGTGTGTGCGCAGCGCCGCTTGCCAGCAGAAGGTTCCCTAGGCGTGCTTGTCCATCGGTCTCTCGTGACACAAATAGGCTTTCTTTTGTGGTGTGTGATGGTTTTGATGCCAGTTGATGACTGAACTTTGAGGGCTTTGAACTTTCGGGACTCTCCTGTGCAGTGCCGGCTCTGACTTTCCCGGTGTACTTTTTTTTAACTACCCAGTGTAGTTTTTTTATTAGAACAAATATTTTTTTTAGGGGAGACTGTAACCCTTTGAATGTGTGTGTATGCCACGTGTTTGTTTGCTGCTTTTGATACAGTAGAAGAAGTTGCATAACCAAAAGCAGTGCAAAGTTAACGCTGCAAGAGGCATTTCCATGATAAACCCTCACACTAACCAGTTCAAACTCCCAAGGGTGTTACTCTGAGCATGAGATTCTTCATGACTGAAACCAAAAGTGAAGTGTGTTTGTGTGTCCTAAAGGCGTTCCCAGGCTTTTGACCTCTAAACAGTAGCTGGAAATTCCACAGTTGAGTTACCGATACCATTTTCAGGCAGCAGTATCTGAAAGTGATTCTTAAGCCTGATTTAACTGTACTTTACGGTCTGTTAAATTTCATTTGACAGTCATCTTTTGGATTCAGAGCAAACATACTTAGGTCTTTTGGAGGTCTGTATAAACAGTTGGCCATAATGCTGTTCCGTGTTTCAAAGTCACTGGGCTTCTTATTTTGTTTAGGTAGTTGTATGAGGGTACACGGACCCTGGAGATAATTGAGTATTGCTGAAGAGTAAGATCAGCAGTGATGGCTGAAAGACTTTACTTGGTAGAAAGCTTTTTTTTTTTTTCCTCTTGTCACCTAAGCAGTATTTGTCTTTCTTTAAGCTGATCTTGTGATCTTTTTGCCTGCAGAGGAGCAAAGGTGAGTTGTGTGAGTAGCAGTTGTGTGACTTGTAGTACACTTTGTTCTTACTGACATTTTTTTCAAGTAAAAGCACTTCTCTAGATACAGGCTACTAAGGAATTCTATCATTCAAAATTTAATCTTGGCTAAAAGTAAGCTTTGATCTTTTTAGAACAAGGCTGTCTCAGATGTAGTTTAACGTGTGTTTTTTCATAAACATGAAAACAGAATTGTTTTGTGTTCTGAAAAATGAGCTTTTGTTGTTGTTGCTGTTGTCATTACACCAAGTTGTGATCATGGCTGCAGATTTTCTATTAAGTGTTTTGAAGATACAGAGCCATAACTTGGGTGATTTGTCAAACCTACCGGGTTGTCAAGGTCAAAGGAGAATGTTCTTATGAAAAATGCAGGCTAGACTTCAGTTCCAGGATTTAGTGATGGCAGTGTTTGGGTTTGGATTTTTAACTGGCTACTCATTCTCAAGATGAGGCCAGATTCTGTGACTGTACCTCTTCTGTGTAGTCTGGTGGCCCTGTATGGAGCTTCCCTGACTGCAGTGCTCTGCATCCTGTACATCCAGCCACAGGTTCTAGCTCTCAACACAAACTTCTTGTGTTCTCCACCTTATCAAAAGTAGTGGTTCACAACTTTTGTGCTTTGACCAGTGACATCAGTCAAGTTCAGGTGATACCAGTAAAAGTGCTGATGTCTGGCATTTGGGCTGCTTGTGAAACTGATTGAGTTACACCAACAGTTATTGGGGAAAACTGTGAACCTGAAAACTGCTATCCATAGTTGTCATCTGTGTCACTGCTATACTTAATTAACTTCTTCTGGTAGCCTCAGGAATAAATGATAAAATTCAAGCAGCTATTGCAGGTATTGCATTCACAACTGGTAGTGGAGTTGCCAGTCCAGTTAATATATAAAAACTGATTGTTAAAGCTGTCTGCAGAATAGAGAAAATTCTGGCTGTTGTTTTGGCTCAGTTAAAATCACTTTTTTTTTCCATTAGTGCTTGGATGAAGACTTATCTTGCTGATAGCCTTCTCAGTATCCTGTGGGTCCATGAGACTAGCTGTGTTTCAAATTTAACTCCTCCTACCCATAGTTATGTTGCTTCACATGCTTTGTGAAAGTACTTGTCAGTCTTTAGTAGCTACTGCACTTGAGCACAGTGCTTTTCACTTGTGTGTGTTTGGGGGGACGTCTAAAGGGGTGTTTCGGTTTGAATAATGCTTCCAGAAGGAACAGCTACAAATCTTTTTCTTCCTGCTCCATATAAGTGGCTGTCGTGGTAAAGCTCAGGGATGTTGGTGGGGCAGGACATTAACTTATGCAGTAAATTATTTTCATCTAGAGTGAAACTTCACTGGAAATAGACATTATGTAGCTAAGCCTTTAATAAATGCCTTTTCTGTTTTGTTTTTAAAGGGTATTTCCATTAGTGTTTTCTAAATCCTGGGGTTTTTCTCCCTGCAACAACTACTGCTCTTTGGGAGATGTTCCAATTCCTTGAGCTGTTTCTACTCAAGGAGTAATATTTATGGGAGACATATAATTAGCACACCTGCTCACCTAGAAAATCTGGAATCTCTGGAGTGCTGAAACCACCAGTGTGTTAGCTCTGTTACTTAACATACCGTCGGGACTCTGCATAAACTAACATCTTTCCTGTATCACCGCAGACCAGTTAGCTGTGCTCAAGATACCAAATGCATCTCTTTGCAGTACAGGGTGTGCTTTTGGCTTGCTTTTTTATGGTATTCAGAGGCTGACATCAAAGAGTTTCCTGCATTAGAGTAATGTTCAGTATTTATGGTGAAATAATCAATTACTGAAGTAAGGGTTTGGCTGTTGAGGCCTGGAAGGCTTAAGTGGTATTGAGTGAAGTACTATCTTTAGTGGCCATTAGAGCATGATGGGTCCTCTTCCATGCTGTATCTGAACACAGGAATATTCCTATCTGTAAGATCAACCTAATTAAAATGTGGGATGCAACTGTGCATCATCTGTATTATACACAGTGCTGCTTTATAACGTAACTAAGGAAGTGAAACTTCACAACAAATACACAAGCAAAAGAAATACTATCTCACTTAATTGTAAATGAATCTGACTTTACACTTGGTGTAAGCAACAGTGGTTTGTTCTTTTTTGAGGTTTTTTTTTTTGGTTGTTTGGGGTTTTTTTTATGTTTGTTATGTTAGGAATCAATACTTTTTTCCCACAACT
Source organism: Coloeus monedula (assembly GCF_965178545.1). Taxonomy (NCBI): domain Eukaryota; kingdom Metazoa; phylum Chordata; class Aves; order Passeriformes; family Corvidae; genus Coloeus; species Coloeus monedula. Next base: position 46,697,827 of record NC_138781.1, read on the forward strand.
TTGAATTGTAGGAATGAAATCTACTGAGTTGCTTTATCTCTTGGCAGCAATCCACACAGTTTCAGTTGGAGAAGATTATCAAACTGAAATCCAAGTCACCTTCAGTAATATTTTAAATGGGAATTTGGTGATTGCAGTTCCTCAATACTTCTCTTAAGTAATGTGAGTTATACTATCAATGTAAAATATTAGTGTTTATTGCTTCCTTTGTTCTTTAGCACTACTGAGAAATAGTTCATTATAATGGTTTTAAGTTTTCCTTTATTTAAAAAAAGGGAATAAAAGGACTCCAATTTTGTGAAGATTTGACATGCTGTTAAGTTGTAAGGGGAGCAAGATACTGGTGGTGAGAGTTCTTGATGTCTTGTATGGGTCTAGACAGCAGTGACAATGTAGCTGAGGAGAAGGCAGGCTCCAACTGTCAAATATGAAGCTTAATACAAAAACAGAATATGGCCTGGTGTGTGAAAATGAGTTCTGAACATAACTACAGACACTTTAGCCTTCCATAAAATACTGCTTTCCTAATTGTTTTTTTTATATAATACTGGCACTTGGACATTCATCTGTCCTTATGCATTAAAAGAATAGAATGAATCTGCAGATTCCTAGTCATGAATGATCCTTTCTTCACCATTTAATATCTCCTTGTCAAATCAGTAAAATTAGCATGTCTAATCTTGTCTAATCATCTGTCTAAGCTTGTGATAGACATACAAGCTTGCTAGTGAATACAGTTTGGAGATGAACCTATTCATGCAGTGTTCATCAGTTTCCTTTCTGAAAGACAAGTGAGAGGCAATCATCTTGACTATAGTGATTTTACAATAGAAAAGGTCATCTAAGTGAGAATGAGACTACTAGCCTAGTTCTGGTAATTGGTAAAGTTGTAAACTTGGGCTGGAACTGCTTTGAGTCTTGGCCTCTTCCTCAACTATATTTATTTTAGGAAACATTGAACTTCTTGCAAAAATGAAGCAAGGACTAAGTGAATCATCTTTCTATTGAAAATTTTGAAGAGCACTAATTATCCCACTTCTTCTGAAGCATGGATTTAATATCTTGCAGCGCCTTAGGCTTTCCACTTTGTGTTGCACAGTTGTATTTAAAGCAGTTTTTAAGGGTGATCCCAACAGTGTAGTATTTGTTCAAGTTCTGTCAACTTTGTAGATTGGTAACTTGATTTCTTCTTGCCCCTGTCTCCCCTCTCGCTCAAGACATCCAAAAGAGTCAACAACAATTCTGTTTCAGAGTGCTGCAAGCTGCTGAAGCCTTTTTGGTCCATTGAGCTGAAAACAGGGATGACTTGTCTTGCATTCTCTATGATACTTTTGTCACCAAGTTTGGTCCTGGAGAGGACCGTGGGAAGGAGGACTTTGAATGAATGCAAAACATAAATTTCTAGCTTTGCTTAAACTATAGACATTGAGTAAGAGGAGATAAACGTGATAGAGTTGTTAAAAGGGCAGTGGTAGTGGCAGGAGATAATGTGGTCAAGGATTTGAGAGAAATGCTGGGATCTGATCTAGCAAAGTGGGGTCTGTGACACACACTGAGAGACCAAACACCATTTGCAGTGGCAGCGTTAATTCTCTCTGTTTTCTTTTCAGTTTGGGGATATTGAGAATAAAAGAGTTCTTGTTCTTCAGTGAGAAATTGTTATTCTTGTGTGTGGTAAAGAAAACATTTTTTTATTATGACAATTATTTGACATTTGTAAGCTTCTCAGTTGGTTAAAAACAGGCTTTAACCAATATGCATGTGAATCTCTGTGCTGAGACTGTAGTAGTGTCATGGCCATGTTGCACTTCATAATATAAGGAGCAGCTTTTAAAAATACTGATCATGGATGGAAATGCTCTTTGTGCTCTGTCCAGTCAGTGTAGATGTCTTGTCCGTGTTGTGTTCTTCATACAGAGTATTCAAAAACTGAAACTATAGTTCCTAACGCTTTTTTTGGAGACTGTTCAACCTGATAGGTTAACATACTTTTTCAACTTATTTTGATTGGGATACTCAGATTAAGTAAGACTGTAAGAGAGTACAATTGCATAAGCATCTGTGTTAATGGCACAAGAGGTCCAATATTAAACTTTGTCGGTTCTCTTCATGGCTGTTTTTGTATCTGGACTCTTGTGTGTCAACTGACATCCCAGAGAAAGATGAGTGTTCAACTAAACCGATGGAAGATAAGCTGCAGCTTTCTCTTGTGGAAAAAATGCCTCCTGTTGCTTCCTGCCAGCTAGCAATAGGTTTCTGACTGCATCTTAAATAGTATATCCTGTTTTCTTTTTTGATGCTTTAACAAACTGAGGGTTTGTAGATGTGTTTAAGCTTGTCTTGCCCCTGTTCGATCTGCGTAAGCTTGTTTGTTTTTTGCCATAAAACCAGCTCCCATTATTGCTGTGAAACTCCCCTAAAAAGCTGGGGATGCACATGTGCACTTCATCAAAAACAGAAACAATGAAAGCAAAGTAGGTGTTTTAAGGCTTCAGCATTCAGCAAACTGCATATTTGTATTTCTTACTCTGATGTTTTTATTTTTGAAGATGAAGCATTTAATATGTATACCTGAAAGATTTAAGGCTGCTGATTTACAAAGGAAATGCTGTAGATGTGTTTCCCATTTTAGGACCCATAGACTAATTTTCCTGTAATGAAGTTAAATTATCTGATGAACACTTAACTATTAATTGCTTTACAGTTGGTTGTGTTATTTGGTGTTCGGTGGATTTTTTCAGTTCAGTTTTTGCTCTCCTCTGGCTTTCCTCTTAATTTCCCAGTGAGGTTGTGGAATCGCCATCCTTCGTGAGAGTCAAAACACACCCTAAGAAACAGGGTTTAACTTAGAAGTTGAATAAACTTTTGAGTTGGCCCTGCTTTAAGTGGGTGGAAAGTGGGGTCTTCTAGACCTCATTTTAAGGACTCTGTGGTGAGTTGATCCTGGGTGCCCCCTGGAGTGGATCAATCACTCCCCTCCTCACCTGGATAGGAGAGACAAAATAAAAGGAACAACTCTTGGGTCAAGGTAAGGGCAGGGAGAGATCACTCAGCTATTACAGTCACTGGCAAAACAGAGTCAACTTGGGGAAATTAGTTTAATTTATTAGTAGTCAAATCTGCGTAGGATAATAAAAAATAAAGCCAAACCTTAACACCTTCCCCTCACCCCTCGCTTCTTCCTCAACTCCACTCCTAGTTTTCTCTACCTCCTTCATCTCCCCCATCAGCACAGGGAGACTGGGAGCGGGGTTTGTGGTCACTTCATCACACTTTGTCTCTCTTGCTGCTTCCCCAGTGGAAGGACTCCTTCCCCTGCTCCAGCATGGGGTCCCTCTCCCAGAGACTCTGAGACAATTCTCCACAAACTTCTCCAAAGGGAGTCCTTCCCACAGACCGCAGTTCTTCATGATCTGTTCTAGCGTGGGTCCATTCCACAGGGTGCACTCCTTCGGAGCAGACCGTTCCAGCATGGTTTCCCAGATGGGTCATAAGTCCTGCCAGGAGCCTGTTCCAGCACAGGCTTCCCATGGGGTCAGAGCCTCACAGAATCACAGAATATTCTGAGTTGGAAGGGAACCACAAGGATCATCAAGTTCATCTGTTAAGTGAATGGCCCATATGAAGATCAGACCTTGGTGTTATTAGCACCATTTATTAACCAGCATCTCCCTGCTCTGTTGTGGCCCTCCAAGGACTGCAGGTGGATCTCTGCTCTGCCATGGACCTCCATGGGCTGCAGAGGGACAGCCTTGCCTCACTGTGGTCTTCACCAGGGGCTGCAGGGGAATCTCTGCTCCAGCTCCTGGAGGACCTGCTGCCCCTCCTTCTGCACTGACCTTGGTGTCTGCAGAGTTGTTTCTGTCACATGTTCTCACTCCTGTTCCCTGCTGCAGTTGCTGTTGTGCTGGGCTTTTTCCCTTCTTAAATATGTTATCCATCATTGATGGGCTGGGCCTTGGCCAGCAGTGGGTCTGTCTTGGAGCTCACTGGCATTGGCTCTGTCAGATACAGAGGGCTTCTCGCAGCTTCTCACAGAAGCCAGTCCTGTAGCCCCCTCCGCTACCTGGCCATCACAGTCCTCTGATCTAAATTAGGGTTCTAATTCAGCTTTCTGAAGGATTAAAAAAAATAAAAAAGATGTGTAGAAATGCAAGATCTATTTAGGGAGAAAGAGCCTAAAAATATCTACCCTGTTACTAGAACAAGAATTTTAAAACTCTGACCCCATGTCTTGTCAAGCCTTAAACTAAGAAAAATCACTGTAAGAGTCAAGAGCACTAGTTTTAAGAGTGTTTGGGGTGTTTTGTTTGTTTGCTGAGCATTTCCTGTGTATGGCTACAAGTCACTTCTGCATAACTCTCCTACTAATGCACAGTGAAACATGTCTGGCTTCTTGCAACTATGTTAATGGGTGTATTTTTAAGGAACACTTCTAAAAACTGTTTATGACTAGCATTGGGTTTTGTGCTGGTTTTGAAGAGAAGGAGGGGAAAGATGGCAATGAAGTCTGAACAGGAAGTCAGTGTGTGACTTGTCTGGTGGGGAGGATACATGTTATGATGTGTGTGTCATGTAGACCTGGCTAACAAGTCTGGGAAATGGTAGTGTTGGGACACCTGCTTCAATAAATTAGTGTGCCACTGAACTTTTCCATTTCTACTGTGTTGTTTCTGGTGGATTCTTGCAATACTTAAAACACTAATGTGAAGCAGGTGTGTTTATCATTTCGTACATTACTTTTATGTTTATTAGATTTGCATTAAGCGTGTGGTCTGATCTGTTAGGAAGATTTTGGTTAAAAAAGTTTCTGATTTTGTGTTGGGTTTTGATTTATCTCAGATATGGTTCAAGCTTACAGGAATTAGAGTGGACCACTATGTACACAAACTCACTTTCGTATCTTTACCTTATGGTAATAAAAAAGGATTAAGATTGTTAAACAGGCCATGACTTTTGCAATAACGGATGAGCTGGATTTACTTTTTGTATTTCTTTTTTCCACACTGTCAAAGTCAGTGGCTGTTGGGAAGCAATCCAGTGAGAATTTTGTTATTTTGCAGCTGAAATAAGGCATAAAATTGATTGCTCTCTCTTCAGGTGGTAAAGAATAAACAAACCCAAAGTAAGTTTTACTAAACTAACTCCTTTTTCCTCTCTATTCTCTTAAAGGCATATAACGCCAGAGAAGTTCTATGTGGAAGCCTGTGATGATGGAGCAGATGATGTGCTTGCTATTGATAGAGTCTCCACAGAAGTCACTCTTACAGGTGACTCTCCTCACCAATATTTCTCAATACAGTCTTCTCTGTCTTTTCTGTCTGTTTTGCTCTAGGAGTCCAAAAAGATCTTCAGAACCTTACTGAGATGATACTGACATAATTGTTTTTGGGTTTAGTTACTGTTTAAAGCAGTGCTTTGTATTCTGTTCTGGAGAGCTTTGTTTCAAATGCCTTTTCACTGTGGGTAACCAGGGTGATAGTGCTTGCCTGTTTTTTGGTAAGACTGTCCACCACAACAGGGGAAGCTGACTCATCCAAGCTAGTTGGGGTTGGTGCTAGAAGTTCAAGATCAAAAAGGGGAAGGATTGAACACTGGGGTTGTGTAGCTTTTCCAAATTGTCCCAGTGCTTTCTTTTATATAAAACTGAAACCTGACCTTTCATAAAGCCTCTAGAAATAGCAACAGTAAAAAACAGTAAAAAATGGTGTAAATTTTGTTCTGTGTTGCAAATCTGGATTCAAATGTCAGTGGGAGTAGTCATAAGCCTGTTGATGTCTTGAAAATTTTAGTTTCATTTTTTAAAGAATGTGAAGCAACGAACTTTGATTAAATAACAGTAAAATGAAGGCAGTGGGAGACTTCCCTTTTGGTACTTTAGGAGTTTGGCACCACAGTATTACTAATCTCCAAACAGACAGAAATGCTACAGTAGTAGTAATATAAAAGCAGTCATTCTCTCTTTTATTAGACTTCTTGTATAAGAAGCCAAATGTAAGAGTAGTGTGCCCATCCCACTAATACTTTTGGAATTGTAGTATATTATCTCAATTTCTCCTGCAAAACTGTCCCTTCAAAACTGTAAAGATTGTTATCCCAAGTGTTTTGTTAGTCTAAATCTCTCTCACTACTAGTGTTTTATCAGATGAACCTGCAAGGGTGTCTAAAGCAAAGTAAGAGTCAAGGGTTACCTTTCTCAGTTTTCTGAATTCTGGGAAAATGCCTCATTCTAGGGGATGTTTTGGGTTTCTTTAGATTTCTCTAATATCCCTTCTGTTGTTTTAGAAGTGTAAGTTGATGAAACTTACACATGCTAAGACTTTTAATTGATATTTGGATACTTGTTGGATCTTGGATCTCTTGGTATGTTGTTTGGAATACTGTGTCCATTGCCACGTGTATGCTGCTGTTGGTAGCTTTTGCAGAGATAGCCTGCAAAACTAGAGGTAGAGACAGAAGTAGACCAAGGCTCAGAAGAAGCAAGCAGACCTGGGAGGCACAAGCACTTATGGTTTGGTTGTGTTTTATGTCTTGCTGGCTTCAAAACAAAGCTTCTGGAAGCTGGCAGGATAATACATTATTGAGGAGTCTACTTGCTATACTATCATGTAAATAAGCTTGAATTTATTCAGTTAAATGACAGCTTTGATTAAACATGAGAAATTGGTTAGAAATTGGGTTAGAATTCCAGATCCTCCTCCCAAACCTCCATGAGGCTTTTAAATTCTAATGCTTTGTTTCTTATATTTAACACTGTAGCAAAACTTGATTTAACCAGGAAGGGTGGAGAAACCTAGTTTTAGTAGTGTTCCAATACAGTCGTGAAAGAAGCAGTCTGAAATGTTCTTTACTTCTGCTTTTCAGTTAAAAAAGATGTTCCCCCTTCGGCTGTTACGAGGCCTATATTTGGTGTATTGGGAACAATCCGGTTGGTGGCAGGTAAGGAGAACAGAACTGTGCTCTTTAAAAAGACTTAGACAAAATAGATTGCTAAAGAAGCTCTAAAGGCAAAAATAGTATTTGCAAGTATCTGAGGTTGCACTTTCATCAGAATGATAAGTTTTCCTTGTGGCTTGTAGAGGATGGAGGCATCCAAATCTACTTTATCATGAATGTTTGTGTTACTCCTAAAACCAGGAGGTGCTCTAAAGGTAGGGTTAACTGGTGGTTGTTTGAGTTTCAAGGAATGCATTTCAAACGAGTGCAAAGAACCTCATCTACTTATTCTTTGTAACTGTTTTAATCTTAGCTGCAGGATTTGATGCAACAGTTGACTGTTGCGTTGTGAAGCTCGACTTTAAATCAATAATCACGGTACACAAATAGCTGAGAGTGACAGGGTGATAGACAAGTAGATGCAGCTGTTCAAGTAATGATTGTGTTGCAACTGCCCTACAAATACGGAGAAAATCCAACATGAAAAGGAAAAGGGCAGATGGGACCAATTCTAAGTTTAGGGAGTTTTAGGATAAGGTAAGAATAAGTTGTTCAGTTTTTCTAAGTGTCTCAGTGGTCATATCTAAGCAGCCACTGCTGTGAATAAACCTGATGCATAAAGTGTAAGCTTTCAGGAAAGTGAGCATTGCTGCTCCCACAATCCTTTTTGTAGATTTTGGTAGAGTTTGAGACTGAGGTAGTCTGAAAAATTATGTAATAAGCAGGATACATACTGAATGCAATCTCCATGTGTAGAAAGGATAAAAGATCACTGACTGAAGTATTCTCAACTGAAGCAAAGGGCGATTGTGTTGAATGCAGTGACTTCTGACAGGATCTTAAAACTGCTGAATTTTCTATGCCCATATTCTAAAGAGTTGTGGGTCTTGCAGAGTAAGAGTAATGTAATGGATACATGTGTCTTGGGGACTTGATGAGCGCGCAGTGTTTTAAAACTGAACTGCTCCAAAGGCAGTTTACAGGCTCAGTAATGATTGCTATTCATCTGACTGAATATTAAATAAAATATAGAATATGTAAAAGCTTGGGGTTTTTTCATTCTACCCTCTAGAGCTTTGCACTGAGTGTTAGCGTAGAGCTGTCAAAGTAAAGATGTTAGCAGTTAAATTAAATGTTTAGCTAAGTGTTATTAGGCAGTTCACTGCTGTTAACTGTAAAACCGGCCCTGTGTCTAGCAATGCAGCCTCTTTAACATATATAAATATTCTTTGCCTGTTGCACTATTAAGAGTAAACATTTCCTTCAAAAACAAGATGACACTGAAATACGCTATGCTTAGAAATAAGGTTATGTTGTGGTCACCAGTGAGTGTAAATTAATTGCTCTGAGTGAGCTGTCCATGATTATGGGGTGGATTTTTTGCTTCGTTACTTAAGCAACCAGGGAAATAGCAAACTTCCTGACTTAAATTGCTAACAGACACCCAAATGTCTTTGTTCTGTTTTGAACCTGTTAGGAGGAATATTTTTTCATGATAAGTTGAATAGTCTTTTTGGCTTTTGAAGCATGCTTCCTTTCATGCGTTTTGGACTTGCTCTGTGCTTTTCTAACCACATTCAAGAGGATTGGCCTCTTTTTGAGTTAGCAAACCTGAAGACTTTCAGACTGTCTCTGATCAGAAGTAAGAGTAGGTGACACTTTATTTTGTCCACTTTTTTTTAAAATCCTTAAATTTAATGAGTAGCTCAAGGTCTCTGAACATAGAGAAGTGGGTGACTTAGCAAGTACGTTTTGCTTTTGCTCCAGCCCTGTGTGCTTTTGCTACACTTAAGGACATAAAGTTCTGTTGGTTTCAGTTTTCTGATACAGTTATAGGCTGCTTTTCTTAATATATGCAGCTCTTTGTTTTGTTTTTTTAAACTTTGTTCTTTCTGCTTTACAGGCACATATCTTATTGTAATAACAAAAAAGAAAAAAGTAGGTGAGATTTTCAGTCATGCAATCTGGAAAGCAACAGACTTTGACATCCTCTCCTACAAAAAGACCATGCTGCACTTAACTGATATTCAGGTAGGTACATTGATTAGGGGAATATGGAGGAATGTTATTGTATGTTAATGTTCATTGCCACAGGAGCTTAATTTGATGAAGCTATTAATGTAACTTAGAATATCATCTATTTATGGATGTGCATTTTTGCTTCTCTTAAGATGGTACACCCTTCCTAATGCTTCTGTTAAGTCTTTCTCACATGTTTACTCTTCAGACAGCCCCTACAGTAAACTGCATTGCTGTCATGTTATCTATCTTGCTTTCTTTTTGGAATTGTTCAATTACATAGTTACCCAGCAGGGAAGAATTAACTTTTTTTTTTTGAGGGAGGGAAAGATGGAATATATTTTAAAACAGATATGTAGTGGATTGATAAAAAGCAGGTATGGGTGTCTAACCAATGGAGCTGGAAGGGAATCTGATCGTTTTTCAGGAAAGGAATGAGGTTAATCAGAACTTGAACCAGAATACAAATTATAACTTAGTGTCTGATAACTATTCTTTTGTCTTGCCATCTTGCCTTTTTTTTTTTTTTTTTTTGACTGACTGAGTGGTTTTCAGGGAAACTAACAGCTTCCCTTTTGCTTGCAAGTTGTTAGAACTAATTTAATATCAGTAGCTATTTACCTCACAGGAATATTGTTCTCTGCTCTCCACTGTTGTTGCAGAATTTGGTTGCAATGTGCTAGCTGCAAGTTATCAGTGAACTGGTATCAGAATTGCACTCTCGTGCTTTCCTTCTTGTATGGTAATCTCTGGATGATGTCATGCATTGCTAGAGCACTAGCAAAATCCATCTCATCACTTCAAAAAGTAGTGGTAGCTGACAAGAGTAAAATATTTTGATAGTAGTATATGACAGCTCTTCTATTCTTCCCTCATCTCAACAGTTGCAGGACAATAAAGTATTTTTATCAATGCTTAACCATGTCTTGAGCGTGGACGGGTTTTACTTCTCAACAACCTATGACCTAACACACACCCTGCAACGGCTGGCCAACACGAGCCCAGAGTTCCAGGAAATGAGCCTTCTAGAGAGGGTAAGGATTTGAGTTTGCTTTGTGTCTGTGTCTTGGAAATTGCCAGTCAGTTTTATGCAGATGATGTTTAAATGATTCCAGTGTTTTATCCAAGCTATTACGTGTTGTGTCTGAACACACTGGTCCACACAAGTCTCAGTTTGTGAGCAGTATCATGTTCTAGGGATCTGTTCTGATGTGATGTCACACTTCCAGATCAGCAGTTGGAAGTACTTTCTACAGTCTACTTTAAATGGATTTTAAAAAATCCAAAATAAATTAAATTTTTGCCTCTAATATTGAACACTTCTAATTACAATAAGAAGGAGCTAAGCAGAAAAATTGTGAGAAAGCAAGTAATTCCTTTGACCTGGAATGGGGGGAGGAATCCAAAGTGGAATAAATTTTACTTGTGTTCATATTCTTTTCAAGGATAACTTGGAATAGAGCTGTGGGTTTTATGGCTGTCAGTCTTGGGATGTTGTATTCTGTCTAAAGTATTCCAATTTTTTGTGTGAAGCATGAATTTAGTATGCTGCTTTTGTCTTAAAGACAACAGCTAAATGCAATTTGAGTTTGAAATTCTCTTGTGTCTGTATTGTTGGGTTTTTGGTTTGGTTTTTTAATATTGGAAAAAATGTTTACATTTGGGGATTGTTTTGCATCATCAAATGCTGCTCTGGCGGTGCTCTTGCCAGGGAGAGCAAGGACACAAAAGGATTGGTTTGCCTTAAAATTGTGTCACTTCAGAAGGTTGTTTGAAAGGCAAAGTACAGTCAAAAGGCATCAATTTCAAGTAAATTCAGATCTTGGATGGTTAAGATTATTTCAGTGTAATTTCATATGCCCATGGGTGCAGTATAATGGCTTATCAAAAGGATGGTGGCAATTTTGAACATTTCCAGTTTGCCTCTGCAAGAGAAGTCTGGTCTGTATTTGTGTGGGTGTTTTTGTTTGATATTTGTGTTTATTTTTTCACAGTACTGGTAGAAGGAAACAACCCCAGTATAGGGGCACCAAAGCATTATGTTCTGCAGCTCATTTGTTAATGGTTTAGAAGTGTCAGGCAACACCCTTAAGAATAGTTAAAAGAACAGTTCTCTCCAATCTTTATTTAGATTTCTAGTTGAGGATGTGAAGGCTACTGGTGAAAGAAGGGAACTTCATCTCCATTTGTACCTGTTCACCTAAATTTGCGTGACACATGGATACTATGATATTGCCTTTATGTTGAACTAAACAGAACTGACCGTCTCTAAAAGCGTGTTGGCTTTTTTCTTGCTGCAGGCAGATCCACGGTTTGTATGGAATGGACACCTTCTTAGAGAATTTATTGCTCAACCAGAGGTAAACACTTCATAATGATTAAGTTAATAGAGAACAAATATGCTTTTACTATAAGTATGCAACAGTTTTTTGTAATTCTGTCTCTTTCAGACAGCCAGAATCTAGTATAACGTGGCTATTCATCATCTAGTTTAGCACAGTGAGTCTTCTGCTTTCAAACTTCCAACTTTGTCAATGTCCTCAGCAGTACTTCTAGAAAGCTAATTTTTTGGAAGTGTCTGTATTTGAAGATACTGTGCTGTGAAGATACCTACTCATATAAACCAGAGGGGAAGTTACAGTGCACAGCATATGCTTCTCAAGCATTTTGGAGTTTAGCTACTTATTTATTTTTGGGTATAGGCAAGTTCATAGTTTTTTTTCTAAGACTCTCTCACATCATTCTCCATGAGTGCAGTTTAAATTCCATTTTCCTAGTGAATAGATCATAAAGCTGGTAATTAAGAGTAAGACTGACTGTTTAGATTCTTTCCGTTTATTTCAAATGAAGATTAGCACAATGTAATCTTTGAATTCATTTAGTCCAGCAAATACAAGTGCATTACCATAAGCCACAACTGTGGCACCTTAATGGCCAGACTGTCTAAGCTCCTTCCTACTGGTGACATCCTCTCTCTGTTAAACTCCTTGAATTGCCTGCACTACAGCAGCCTCCTCTCTCCATCAGTACTTTGCATTTATCAAAGCAAATGACGCATGGCTTCTATTTCTGCCTCGGTAACCTGTGGAGATGTGCTGTTACTTTAGACAGCACTGTTCCAAAAGGCTGGATTGTGCAGTGCTTCTGGAATGTGAAGATATGAATTAGAGAAGGACTGTTGTGCATATTCGAGGGGCATATGACTGGGTGTAAAGTTTGCGTAGTGCTATGCAAATAAAGCTTGGGAAATGAGAGAGAAGCTGTGGTGGGAACAGCAAAGGAAAGCCAAGTGTGGCTGGTTAGTGAAAACAGATGTAGGGGGCAAAACACAGAAGCTGAAAAGGGAGATAACTAGTTTTTTAGGCTACACTTCCCCTCACATTGATTACAGGTGGCTTGAAGCAGGAACAGTTTTAGGGAATGAAGTGTGGAATTTCTGACTTCTAGTATTAGAGAACTTTAAAATTTTCTGGAAAGATTAAGTTGTTCAGGAATGGCAGGATAGGAAAAAGCCTGGAACAAGCATTTTGAGTATCAGTCACAATAAAAATATATCTTACTGAAGGCATCTGTAACTACTATCTCTGCATATGTCCTACTGTGAAGGTAAAGCAAACACACCATGTCAAAAGATTTTCAGCAAGTATTGCTTTATATCTGGCATGCTTGTAGGAGAGTAAATGCTATGTATAGGGAGGACAAAGCAGCTTGCTTTTTGTCCAGGCTGCTTAATTAGGACTAGACTTTCACCTTTTTCATCCTGCTAATGAGGATTACATATGTTGCTGTTTTCTCTGAACTTCTTTTCTCAGAAAGGAATGTTTCACCCTAAACAAAAAGTAAATGATATAAAGTATATGAAACTATCACAACACTCTTAGGCAAAGCATAGTCACTCGCTTATCTTTTTTGGCTACTAGTGTTTAATATTTTTAATATGTATTTGTGTGTTTCAGATCCATAGGTTTGCTACGCCAGTGATGCATGGATGTATCCTTTTGTGTTGTAAAACTGAGTGCTGGATATGGGTAGTCCAGAGCAAAATGGCTGCTGCTGAGGCTGCTCTATTGTTACATTGGCAATTAGAACATAGAGCACAATGTCAGAAATAAGTTGTAGTTTGCTCATATATGGGTGTTACATATTGTTTGGTAGCCCACTCGTGTGTTAATGCCCTTGAATATTCTGCTTTGAAGGCTTAATGTATTTCATTTTACAGGCATGGTTTGCATAACTGTCTTTCAGTGGGAAGGTTAAGATTAATATGGCAAATGCTCTTACATCAGCTTCAGTACTTTTTTATCTTGCTATAAGGATGCGTTTACTTTAGATACAAAATAAGGGAGAACAGTTTTGACTTGAAGGAGTGCTTATGGATGTTCCTGTTGATGAATAAAAGGATAAGAAGTTCTTCTGAAGGCTCATGGGATGCTTCTCCTAGGCAGCTGCTTTTCCTGCACCAACACTTTGGGTAACAGCCTTTTTAGCAAAGCAGTCATGAGTTTATTTTTGAGAAGGGATGAATGCTGCAAGTGAGCTGAATGCTTTCTGGAGGCAGTGTGTGATCAACAGTAAGTCCCAGGTAGTTGCTCCTGGACAGACAGCGTGAAAAGGACTGGCAGGACTGGACAGAGCAACTCATGCCATGTTCTGCTTTGTTCCTCTGTTGCAAAGGCCTCTCAGATGTGTGCAGGGAATGGCTTCCAGATGGAATTGGTTGATCTGGTAGGACTGTCAGCAGCTGGCAGATCTCCAGTCCGTCTTTCCTGTGGCTTCATTTAATGGAAAATGTTGTGGGAGTAGGCAGAGAGACAAAGGGAAGATAGAAAAAGGGAACTGTCGAAACACCCTAATCCTTATCCTGCTAGTTCTGGGTAAATTGCAATTAACAACTGACAGACTGCAATTAACACCTTCCTTGATCCTGTTTTTTCACTATATAAATAATTAGCATAAGTAATGTTTGGTTAGATTAGAATTACAGCAAAACCTTAGGGAACTCAAGAATTTGAAGAAACTGGATTTCTAGTGGTAAAAATGCTAGGAAGAGCCCTAAGCAGAACTGTTACAGTGCCACTAGTAGGTATTTCAGTAATATCAAAGGTTCCTCCCCCACTCCCCATGTAAACCCAAATATATTTTTTTCAACTGTGTGTACTGGGCTTCTAGTCCTTCAGGGATGAGAAATAATGGACTTGGATACTTGAGATTTTGATCACCTAAAGCCCAAAACTATGTTTCGTATTTCCCTTGCTGCTCCAAAGCAAAAGCCCTTCTAAAGAACAGTAAATTCCGCCTTGTCCTTTTCTGTATGTGGAAGTTGCTAATAGCAAGTTGTCATTTTAAGTGAGGACAGATTGCCAGCAGAAAAGAGGTTGACAATTGCTAAGCAGCTGAGGTTAGAGGTAACCTTTCTTGCAGAATACTGTTGGCTATACAAATGTTGAATTAAAGGGGGGAGGGCCCGGCAGTAATTTTCCAGGAAAACAGAGGAATGGGTATTTTTTTCAACCTTAATTTATAAATTGTGAGAACATTCTGGATGGGCTGAATTTGTATTATATTTTTTGGGTTGTTTACAAACAGTGTTTGCATAAATACAAACAGAAATCAAGATGACTCGTGTGAAATCAGTGTGTTCTTTAACATAGCTGAGGTGCTTGTGTGATGCAGCTGCTTTGTGTCCCATTTGAATCATAGATGCAGAACCTAAATTTTACTTGAAACAAAGTATCTTCAAAGAGAAGACTGCAGTACACTAATCAAAAAATTGACCATTTTGACCTTTCGCTTGCTTTGAAGTGGTGGGTTTCAGTTTTTAGGGGCAAAGCATGAAAGCTGGTGAATCTACCCTGAGAAATTTTTCGGGAGTGCTGGTCTCCGTTAGACTTGATAGCTCACTGCAGACCAAATAAGTGCCATTATAAGCAGCACAAAACAAAGCTAAAACTGAAATTAGTTGCCATTTTCCCTGTTTGTTGGTTAGTCCCAGGTGCATTTGGCAGGGTCTGCAGCCTGGGCAGGAAACCATTCTTGTGTAAGAAGCTCACACTGGAGTCTTGGTGTGTGTTCATTCTCTTTTTCTTCATATGGATTTGAAAGCCAATCAATTTTACTGCTAGTTCTGGTATTTGTAGATGTGATGTATGTTGCACTTATGGGTGCAAAGTATATACCCCCAAGACACTTACTCTTCTAAAAGCCTGGAAAAAATTTTGAAGAGGTATTTTTTCAAGTAGTTGTTAATTTTTAAAAGCAATAGGGGCAAGAAACTGTTAGGGTAGTTTAATAAAATTATGGATGAG
Organism: Coloeus monedula; assembly: GCF_965178545.1. Classification (NCBI taxonomy): domain Eukaryota; kingdom Metazoa; phylum Chordata; class Aves; order Passeriformes; family Corvidae; genus Coloeus; species Coloeus monedula. The sequence continues at coordinate 46,713,087 of NC_138781.1, forward strand.
ATGGATTCTTAATTTTTAATTAGGACCATAAAACCCAGAATAATCTTTTTCAGACTCACGTTTTTTGAAAATTACAGTAGTTTTAATGTCTGTCCATCAGTGACATCACCATAGTGTTGTTTTGCGATCTGCATGTGGATCCTAATGTTGTTACTGTCCCTCAAGTTTAATGTTGCTGGGGTGAGAATGTTTACGGATTTATTTGAATGTAGTCTCTTGGTTCCTTGATGTTTCTTACCTGTTGATGTGTAAAAATATCCTAATGAAATGTCAGGGCTTTTCCTTAGTGTTGGTCATCAGTTATCACTATGCACTCTTGTTCTATTAATGGCAAGTGTTTTGACTGGCTGCTTGTTTCCAGAAGAAGCTGTTTCAGGGCTGGCGTACGCTACTATGTAAGAGGTAAAAGAGAAAGTTGATTTATTTCAAAAATAATGTGTATTCCATCTGCACATGTGAGTTACCTTTGAATAATTGCTGTATAATGGCTTGCAAAAAAAAATTGCTTAGTTTGTCTTAGGTTCTTCTTCCAAAGAAAAGATTAGGAATTGAAGCATTTTCTGGCATTTATTAAAAGTGACTCTTCTTTATGTCTCTAAGGCATAACTGCAAAAATTTTATAATGATCTTCAACATGTGACTGTTTTCATTGGTGTTAAATGCAAGTGTGTAATAGCCCTTTTAGTCTAGCAGTAAATCAGCTAAGAGCATCATTGGTGCTGGCAGGGGAGCCCTGAGTGGTGTTTTCTAATTGTTTCAAGTTAAAAAGCAAACAGGGAAATGAATTTAAATTACTTTCTCTGTTCTTAGTCCCAAAATACATACTTTTAAAGAAATTAGTCTGTTTCTGCAGTACCGCTGTTACAGAATTGTGAATATTTTGGTGTCAGAGCACTGGTATTTTATTTCATATTAAATGATAATTTCTAGTGCTAGAAATATCAAAATGTGTTAACTTGAAGAAGCACAGTTCTGCTTAAATTTAGTGCAGATCATGTTAAACTTTTACCAAGGGTGTGTTTTATTTTACGTTGTCAGGCAGCTCTGTGCTTCCTGTGAGGACTTAAAAGGGAAGGGAAGGAAGCCTTTAGCTGACGTATACACTGATACTGCTCTGCAGCCAGGCTGACTTGGCTAACAAGGTCTTTTTCCTACACAGGTATTGATTCAGAAGGGCATGCTGCTAACTTTGTTGAGACAGAACAAATTGTGCATTACAAGGGGAGCAAAGCATCCTTTGTTCAGGTAAAGTCACTGTAAGGAACATAGATACATGGATAGCTCTGTCTGTGTTCTTAAATATAGAGTATATAAGATAGGCAAATAAAACTTAACAGACTTAATTAGTTTAACAAAATAAACCAGTCTGCTTTATTTTTAAATGTCAAGTGAATTTTCTAAATTCTGCTGTTTAAAACCATTTCCATTTTTTTGCAGACCCGTGGATCTATTCCTTTTTTCTGGTCTCAAAGACCAAACCTCAAGTATAAACCAAAGCCACAGATCAGCAAGTCAGTAAATCATGTATGTGAGTGTTTGTGTCCTGGGTTTTTAACATGTTACTGGGCTCATGTTTGTGTGATAGGGTAGCAAACTGTAATCAGAAGAATAAAAATCAACAATACTGGATTGAGCTTTATTCTTTAAAAAAGCAAGAAACCTTGTACTTCTTATCATGAATTCAGAGGCTGAAAAAAAATGTAGACATCAATGGGGGTCGTTTCTCTTTGGATCCAGTTTGCAGCAGTTTTAGTAGCTGTACAGTACTCCTTATCTGCAGCATGTTTAATGTGGAGAACTGAATGGGCTGGGAGGAGGAAACTGGAAATGTATTGGCACAATAGAGAACATCAAGCACTTAGTTGTAAGAATCGTCAGATTATAATGGAGATTTCTTGTAAAGCACAGATCTTAATAGTAGTGTACATCTGTCAACACGTTTCCTTTCTCTTCTAGATGGATGGCTTCCAAAGACATTTTGACTCACAAATAATTAGCTATGGAAAGCAAATGATTGTCAACTTGGTATGCTTTCACTTGTTCTTCCTGAAAAAGCGGTTGTTCTTTTAAGCAGGCTTTTGAGTAATTCTGTGTCTCTGTTTTCCTGTTTCCCAGGTTAACCAAAAAGGCTCAGAGAAGCCTCTTGAGCAAACCTTTTCAAAAATGGTCAACAGCATGGCAAATGGAATGGTCAGGTACATGTCATGAAGTGATACATTCTGTGTTACATGTTAGGCATTGCCTTTGAGACCCACAGAGTGGTCAGTTCTTTGGGGGCCTTTACCAACCCTCTGATTTGTTTGCATTTTATGTTTGTGGAGTAACTTGCTAAGAGATCAGACAGGCAGAATAAAGAAGGAAATTCAGAGGTAATGGTAATGCCAGTATTGGAGTCTTAGTATGCAATGGAGGTCTTCTGCATTTTAGGAAAAAGAAAATCATGCCCTGTAGAGCTAGCTCTGGCAAAAGGGCTTGGTTACATTGCTAACTTAGTGAGGGAGTGTCGAGTGTGAGCAAAACAGGATGGAACAGTAAGGGGAACAAGTAGTTTAAATGCCTGGAGCTCAGTGTAACAAGGGCCAGGAGCGGAGAATGCACTTGGATTATGAGGAGTTCCATCTCTTTGTGGGAATAGTGAGTGCAGTACACAATTTTACAACCTGTCTGTGCTTGCTTTCATTAACTTCTGGAGGGAGGGCTTGCATCCAACTCGCACAGATATTTGCCCCTCTACCTTATCCTTGAAATTTCTGTGCTGTGGCTTTTTTTATTCTGTGCATATTTGCTATAAAGTCATCTGGTGGAAACAAAGATGTGAAATTATGTGGAAGTGCATTTTGGTGATGTTCTGTATAGGTTCAAAAGTGGTGTTTGGCAGCCCCTTTTTACTATTACTACCAAAATCCACTTTCTTTGTTAATCATTTTTGATGGCATTTACCTGCCAGAGTCAAACTCTAGTCTTCAGTTACTTGTTTCAGTGTGTATAGACCATCTTTCTTCATGCATAGTCCTGAAATCTTGTCAAGTAACTTTTGGGTTATGAATGCTTGAGGGGGGGAATGTAATGCCCTGTAATTCACAGCAAACATATACATACAGATGTTTAATTAATAAAGCACCACTCATTTAGAGCACTTCTTGCCAGAAATTTGCTGTTAAAATTTTGTTCTAAGTCAGTAGCTGCTTAATTTTCTTATGACAGTTAGACTAGCTGCTTAAACAGAACCTGTCTGAGGTTTCTAGAGTTATTGAGGGAATTATGCCAGCAAAGAATGTTCGATTTCAGCACCTGTTTCTAGTTCAAAGTGAACAGGGAATGAAAGAATCCTGGTGGGGGAAAAAAAAAGACATTAAATAAGATTCATATCCCTTCTGTACTTCCTGGAGGAAAAATATTAGCCAGAACATAGAATGGGAACATAGAACTTGGAAATGAATTGTCTGCTTCCCCAGACTAGTGGCATTTTGTAAATACTTTTAAATGGTGTCGCCATTCACACTAAGAGGGCAGCATGAGATTACAGAGCACTGACAAAATCTCCAGATGTGCTGAAAGTCATCTCTAAAGAAAAACAAATCCTCTGCCACTACCTCTTTTATAGATCAGCCTTTTGCTGTAGGGTTTTCTGTAAACCCTCGCTGCAGTACATATGTAATCTGAAAAGATGCTTCTGTCTCTGAACAGATATGTGGCATTTGACTTCCATAAAGAGTGCAGTCGCATGAGGTGGGATCGGCTTCAGATTTTGATGGATCAACTAGCAGAACAGCAAGATGAGTTCAGGTAAGGCTCTGCAGTTCTTTCACTTCTGTGCTGTTAAAATGAGAGCACTTCCTCAAAGTTTCTGTTGTCTTGCACTAAGGCACAGCAATGCAGACGTGTAATCTTCTATGAAGAAGATGCATTTGTGTGCATTAGTGTGTCCATATCTCTGGTGTCTCGCTGATATCATGTGCAAGGTTAGAGACCTGTTACGGGGTAAGATGTAGAGCCCGTGTTACTTCTCAATAAAGTGGGTCTGAGAATTGCTGCAACCCTGAGTTGTGACAAGAGCTGCCTTTGTAAGGCTGGGTAAAAGGCTAGACAAAGAAATGAGAATGCATGTAACTGGAGCTATTTAAAAGAAAGTCTCCTTAGATTATATTTTTCTTTCATCCAGTAGTAATTCCAGGTGGTATTGACAGCAGACTGTTTTGCCACATAGTGTACAACACTGGGTGTTCCTTCCACAGGCGTTTGTAAAAATGTTTTCTCTAACACACGCGTTGTTGTGGCTCCAGACCTTGCACTGGCATTGATTGTTAGCCCTTGCTAACATAAGTAACCCAAATGGAAACAAATTCTCATTTTCTTTAGTCATATAAAAATACACAAAATGTCCAAATCAGTTTAAATCTTTAGTCCCACAAGTGTGTTTTTGGTCATAGCTACTTGTAGACATGTGGATTGCTAGGGAAATAGTTTACTTTGTTCTGCTTTTCTGATTGCTTCCTTCCTGTTCCTGAAGTCTTGTGCCTAAAGCACAAAGCAGATCAGCTAAAACATTACAAGACTAGCAGTGATATAGTCCATCATAACAAAATAAAATGAGGTGAGGTATGGACTAGAACAGGAGTCTTCTTAATGAAGTCTCTTACCTGGAGTGATGGCTATGGGAATGATATAAATTAATCAGATTATAGTTAGTATTCTGTCCACTGCAAAAAAAAGGCCTTAAAAACTCATAAAGACCTAATCAATAAACTGACTTTGAACACCTCAAATAAGGAGAAATAAGATTGCAGGTTTTTCCTACACAGCAAGGATCCTTTATTCTCAGCATTAATACTGAATCCCATAACTTGTTTACTGTCAGCTGCCATTGGAGGTGTAGAAAATAACCAGGTTTCTTTGAAATTAAAAAAAAAAAAAAAAAGCTATTCATCTCTAAAACAAGATGCAAAATTGAAGACTTTTTCCTCAAGATTAGGCTGGATCTAACTTAACTTGGTTTTTTTCATCTGTAATGACTATTGCTTAAATAGGAACAAAAAAGTCTTAAGTTCTGATCTTCGTAGAAAATGGTTTTGCAAGCCCTGGGGAGGTAAACAGCTCTTACTTTCTGCAGGCTAAATCCAGTTGTGGAAGATCTGTCAGAAAGGAGAGCTGGGTTTGTGGAGGTGTTTATTGTTAGTTTTTGAATTTTTTAGAGCAGCTATAGGAGATGCAGCATTTAAGAACAGACATTTCTAGTTAATTGGGATAATAACAAACTATCTTATCCTAATATCAGTTGTAGGCAAAATGTGGGGGGGAAAAGGAGGATTTCACAGCTATTGTTGTCTCCTTTAGTCTGCAACAATGTAAAACATGGTTTAACAAAACTAGTTCAAGAATGATGAAAATGGCTCTTAAAAAGACAACACAAGATTAATCAAAGTAAATTCATGTGCTTCTAAGGCTCCTGATTGTAGTACTGCATCACTCTAGACTTGATAATCTTAAAATGCTCAACAGTGGATCATATGCTAGTCCACATTCAGGCTTCATAATTACATATTGGAGTAACCTAATCCATAGATTATGATCTGTAAGTCTGTAGACAACTGAAGTTTCATGCTGTGGCAGGACAGGCGTAGTTCTGTCCCATTCACACATCCAGTTGATGAGTAGATTGGAATATTTGTTCTACCAGCTCAGTATTGCAATGCATGTGTGCAATTCAGTGCTTAAAATGAGCTGTTTGTTATCAACTACTGGAAACACCTGGTTTAGTGGATTGAAAAGATTGAGGTAACACTTAGCGTATGCAAGAGGGAATATCTGGTTCCCCCACGTGCTCACATAATGGAGAGAATGTCATGTGACAGTAGCAGATTTTTCCATGTTTTCCAAGTGGCATTAAAAAATCTGAGTACCTTTCTGGAAGATTTGTGCCTGACAACTTAGGTGACTTTTCATGCATTGCTGACTGGATTGAACTGGGTGACCAGTTGTAAACAAATCTGGTTACTTCTGCTGTTAGGCTCTGCTAACGATCTTCTTATCTGTGGAGCTGGGACACTAAAATAACTGGGAAAAAAAATACGTGTCCCTGACTTTGCACCAGAAGCTGCTCTTCCCAGTGGCATATAACTCAATATTGCTGGTTGGCTTTCTGAATGTAAGAGTGAATACTGCCCTGAGATTGCTCAATGTTCATCCGCTAATGCTGTTTTCCAGCATGGGAAGAATTCAGGGAGGCATCAAAGTTCGAAGACATGGCTGAGAACTCATCAAATGCTCAGGACAATTGCATTTTGGTTGCTAGGATATTTACTTGTGAAAACATGTGGTTTATATGGACTGTTATCTCTAAATACATGTGTTGTATGTGTTAGTTACTTTCTAGTTGACTCGGAGGGTAAAATTGTGACTCAGCAGGAAGGAACGTTCCGCAGTAACTGCATGGACTGCCTGGATCGGACTAACGTGATCCAGAGCTTGTTAGCACGCAGGTCTCTCCAGGCCCAGCTTCAGGTAATTGTTTTACTCTTCTTTAACAAGCTGGAAGAGGAGAGAGGCTTTCCATTTGGAATGGAAATGTAATTTGAACACTCAGTAAGAGCTCACATAGTGGAGTTACTGTACTTCTTACTTGAGCTGCGTTGACTAGATTCAAGTTTGATAAATACAGCTTTTTCTGAAAGCAAATCCTAATTTTTCTATCAAACTCCTAGCAAGCCTCAATGTGCTTTTTATTTCAGAGACTAGGTGTTCTGCATGTGGGACAGAGAATTGAAGAGCAGGCAGACTTTGAGAAAATCTACAAAAATGGTAGGCTGTTTATAGAGTTCAAACAATGACTTTTTCTCTGAATAGAGTATATAACTTCCTTAATATTTCTTATTGTTTTCCTATTCATAGCATGGGCTGATAACGCTAATGCTTGTGCCAAACAGTATGCTGGAACTGGTGCCTTAAAGACAGACTACACAAGGCAAGTCAGCCTTTCTTGTAAGGGCCTTCTGGGTTTTTGGGCATGTTTGGGATTTTCTTTGAGCCTTCATATCTAAGGAGGTTATTGATCTGGGGCTTAGGCCATAAATGAGTTTTTTGCAATGGTTCAGTTGGTAAAAAGTCAGACTAAAATCTCCAGAACACTGTTCTTTGCTGTGTTTATGTGAAAGTAAAGGCTATGTGGAAATGAAAACCAAGGCAGTGTGCCATGAAGATGCACATTTATATTATGTGATGGAAAGAACTATCATTTTATTTTCTAATTTTCTTACAAGTATGCGTGGTAATAATGCAGAGGCAGCACTAGATAAATGTATTCCTGTGCTGGTGTTCGTTTAATGCAGTACACATCTGGATATAATGACAGAATGTAAATCTGAAATTATAGTCCTGAATTTATACATCTATTTTAAATATTTTTCACAATTTCTTTTTGCAGAACTGGGAAGAGAACTCAGTGGGGCTTAATAATGGATGGCTGGAACTCATTAATACGTTATTATAAAAACAACTTTTCTGATGGATTTAGACAAGTAAGTTAAGCTTTTAACCATGAGGAAGTGTATTTGGTAAACATTGCTGTGCATTCTAACTCTTGCCCTCCCTTTCTCTTCCAGGATGCAATTGATCTTTTTCTTGGAAATTATTCAGTGGATGAAGTAGAACCTGCTAGTCCTTTACATGTCAAGAAAGATTGGAAGTTCTTAGCTGTGAGTATGGAGACTTTATTTGTGATACAAGAAGCACAACTGTTTAGTCACTGGCTTCATTATGCCTAAGTAGGACTTGTCTGTTAGGCATGAAGCATCCCTGTAATCTGGTAATGTCTCTATGGTACCTGCTTATAGGATTAAACCCAGACCATTCCCTTGCCAGAAAATTGAGTGTCCTTGAGGTATTGGAAAAACTGCTGCTTGCTTTTTTTAAAATATGCTTCACGATGTGGAAAGGGGGAAATTCTGCTACTTACTATCATTGAATGTTTCTTTCTGCACAAGAATCTTGTGGAGTTCTTTTCTCACACTTCATGCAGAAGCATAGACTGTGACACAAAAAAACCACTTTTTTCATTTTTTTCACCCTTCCCTTTCTATTTTGAAATGGGATTTGGGAACATCATGGGTTTTAACTGGTGTATTTATTTTCTTTTTTAAACAAAGCATAAATCTCAACCTCTCTTTTAATGTACAGGAGGTGTATTTTAATTCTCAACGTAGTTACTGAACACACTCTTCCAAATTTTGGAACTATCCAAACTTTTATTTGTACCTGAATACAGGTGAATTGAGAATTAAAGCAAGTTCACTGCAAAGCAAGTAAATAGCTTTACAGTGCAACTCATCTTAAAGGAAATTAAGGAACGTATGTACTGCTGTATCAAGTGATTATTCTTCTTCTCTTTCCTCAGTTGCCTATTATTATGGTGGTTGCTTTCTCCATGTGCATTATTTGTTTGCTAATGGCTGGTAAGTCACTATTGAGTTTAATTTTATAAAACTGGCTTGTTTCTTTGTGACCTTTGTGTAGATGGTTACCAGTAACTTGTTCAGTATAGAATTGCTTCTCAGTCATTCTAAAAGGTGCTTAAGTGTGGCTCTGGAGATTGAGGTTTAGCACTGTATCATTAATGTGGAAAAAACTGAGGTGCTCTAGAAAACAATGTTAAAACTCATGGAGAAGTCAATTAAGGGACAGTTAATTGTCCCCAAATTTAGATGCACCTTGGTAGACCTGAACTTTATTGTAGGCTGGATGAAGCACCAGAGGAATAACTGTCTAATTTTGGGCAGACAGTCAGTTCAGAACTGTCAGATACAGGCATGAGCCTGGTTCTGATGGATGTCCCTTTAATCTCATGTGTTGGAAGTGGTGAAGGTTTTTGCCTTCTGTTTTTGCCTTGAATTTTCTAGCATTAGTGCCAGTAGAGTTCTTGACTGACTTCTGTAGGTCTCTGTTCAATGTGTTCCAAGAACTGTGTGGCAAATACAGGTTTTCCAAGGTAAGGAAACAGAAAAAGATCTGTGAAAGACTTCTGATTTCATTTGACGCAGGATCTTTCATTTTAAGATCTCTGAGGGAGAGCTTGAAATATTTGTATTTGTACTAAAGCAAAACTCTCTGGTAATTGGAGATAATGAGCTAAAAGGTTTATCTGACTCTTCTTCACAGGTGATACATGGACTGAGACACTGGCCTATGTGCTTTTCTGGGGAAGTGCCAGCTTTGGAACTTTTGCTATCATCCTTTACAATGGCAAGGATTTTGTAGATGCACCCAAGCTGGTCCAGAAGGAGAAGATGGACTGAATTTGTGTGTGTGGAAAGCGGCTTGGTACTGAGGATTCTTCAAGCCACACTTGGAGTCTCTACTGACCTGCTTTCCACACCAAATAATGCTCTTATGGACATTCTTCCTTGGCATTGGGGGGGGGGGGGGTGTCAGGGGTAAGGAAACCGTGTCCTGCAGTGGTGGTAGCTTTCAACTGAGACCTGACTTGACAGTCTTAGTTGCAATGGTCTTTGGAATATTGCATTAGTGGACAGGGCTCCACTCTTACCAGAGTAATGCAAAGACAAAAGCCAGCTTTTTGGTGTCTGGAATATTCTGGAGCTTAAGTGGACTGCTTAAGCTCATGTTCCACCTGGGCTGGTTCAGCTGGTTTTTTGGTCTTGACAGGAGAGAGCTTTGATGCTGTTCATGTCTCAAAATATCCAAATGCTGAAGCATTAATAATGGAACATCTGATAGTGGTCTCTGAACAAATATGGCTCATACCAATAAAAAGTCTAGGTCCAGACTTACAGCTGGATTACATTCGTTGTGATAAAGTCTGTGTTAAGGAGTCCTTCGTGCATATTTGTGAGTGGATTCTTTTCACTAAATACGAAAGATTTTTGAATCCTAATGCTATTCTCAGATGAGGCTTTTGTCCTGTCTTGTTAATCTAGAACTGATGCAATATTCTGCTAATCATTGTTTGGGTGAAAGGGCAGTGTAATTGGATGTTCCTGAAGTTGCAAATGTCTTGCACTGTTTCAATACTACAGTCTCCATATGAAAATCCAGTAGTTAGCGAGTTAAAATGTAGAATTTTCTTTCTAAAGATGTACACGAAATCAAAGAATGTAAAAGTCCTTTGCAGTGTTTATTCAGCCTTCCTTATGCTAAAGTCCCAAAGTACTTCATTACTTTAAGAATGGGTCACAACATAAAAGGTGAACTTCATATTGTTTTGCTAGTCAGCTGCTTCTGTCCTTGGTTATATTGAAATAATTTATGAAAGAAGGAATAACAGCCTAAGGAGAAAGCATTGAGTCTAAACTCCATATTTCTACTTGGGAGCAGCAGCTTGCTTTACATGCATGATACTGTAACACACTCTTTTAAGAAAAAAAAAAAAAGGAGAAAAAAAAAAGCTGCAGACTAATTTGTGCTGGTTAATGTGTGTCTTTAAATTTAGTGCTTCCAAGCTGTATAAAAATAAGGACCAATTTTAAACTATTTTGTCACTTACTTTATATGGTTTGTTCAAAACCAGACATGGAACTTGCTTAAGGCGCTGTGCATTGTTTAATATTTCCTGTAAGTACAGCTGTATATTCAGATTGCGAGTATAAAATTTAAAGGGGGGGAAGGGACAAACATGTAGAATACTACTAGGACTAGCACAAGTGTCACTATTGAAGCTAGAACACAAAACACTGATACTCCAGTGTTCCCTTGTGTTATGACTGAAAATATGTACAGATTCTTTTTTTTTTTTTTTTCTTCCATAACTGTTCATTTTAACCTTGAATGTTTCTGGAGGCCTCTCTGGGGTTTGTGTAACCGTAACCTGTTCATGAGCACTAGTACTTGCAAAGTATCCTTTTGCTTCTAGATGCTGTAATGGAAAAATACCAGTTGGTGGTTAACTGGAAATCCTCCTAACTTAAAATTCTCAAAGGTGAACTCCCTCATGGGCACAAAGTACAAGAACATCATAGACTCAATATTTGAAAGCAGTGGTTCTGGTGGTTCGCTGGCAGGTGGAGATTGAAACCTGGCTCGGTTGTCTTGCAGTCTAGAACTGAGTTGTTGCATCTTTGGTGAAGAACTTGTTGCAGCAAAGACCAAACTTGAATTGCTAACATAAAAGGTTTGTAAGACATAGAATAAGGTAGGTTTTAGAAGTTGGAAGGCACCTGTATTCAGTGCTTTGCAAAGAGTCTGTATTTCTAAAATCACAAATGGTGTAATACTCCTAAATGACAATAAAATGTTCAACTTTTCTAGATGTACTGTCTGTGGTGCATTTTGTGCTTTGGAGCAGACTGTTCCCTAAATGTTCCTTAGGGGCTGTTTCACACCTGACGGATGCTTTGGTTTTGTGTCTGCTCATTGCAGGTGGGGATCTTCCTGTGCTGTGCTCAAACAGTGATGATCTCACGCAGTGCCTGATGTCAGTCTGTGCTGTGTGGTGTTCCACTCTTCGCTGCCGTGGCTTGATCTCGCTTGGAGAGTTACTGCAGCTCCAGTGCTGCATCCCCAGTGTCACCTCTGCTCAGGGCCAGTGGTTCTTTGCCTCTTTCCTCAGAAGGGCACTTCAGAATCCCATTCACCATACTGAGAGGTGGAAATTCAAGCTGTCTTTTCCCTCTTACCTTCACTAGGTGAACAGACTGACACATACACAGAAAATTGTTACTATTACAGTTCTGGATGCTGAAGCTGTAACTTTTTTCCCAATAAATTAGTGCTGTACAGGTTCTAGGTGTTGGACTTTTCTTTTTGTAAAGCTCAAAGCAGATTTAAGTAGTCTTCTTTTTTTCTTTTCTAAAATGTGTATTTAATTAAGGAAGGCAAGCTGGCAGTTGTAGAACCTTACAAAAAGCCTCTCCTCCCCTCTCATTTCTATCCACCGTGCACATTCCTCTTTTCCGTCCCCCATCCTCATCTGTTGCTATTGTCTCTCTTCCCCGATCCCGTTTCCCCCGCCCTCTCCCCCCACGGGCGGGACCAGGCGCTGCCCGGCGCTCGGGGCGGGTCCGCCGGGCCGCTAGAGGGCGCTGTCACGGCCGCTCCCGCCCGTCGGTCGCCGTGGAGCGCGGCCGCTTCCTGGCGCGCGCGGCCCGGCGCGGCCTGACCGAGACGCGCGTCCGCCCCGCCGCGCTCGGGGCTCCGCTCGCCCGGGGCTCCCCCGCCCGCCGCTGCTCCGCGCCCGGGGCCGCCCGCCCGCCGCCATGAAGCTCGTCAGGTGAGCGGGTGGGCGCGGATGGGGGCGGATGGCGGCGGATTGCCCGCGCCCGGCCGCGGCGGCGGCGCTGGGCGAGCCCGCGCGCTCAGGGCCGCCCTGCGCTCTCCCCCCACTGCGGACGGGAGCGGCCCGGCATGGGCCCGGCGGGAACGTCCTTAGGATGGGCCGGGCCGGACCGGGCGGGGGCCCCGCTGCGCTGGGCCGCGCTCCCGCCCCGGGGCCTGCGCGGGTCGCTCGGCACAGCGCTCCCTTTTTGGAGGGAAAGCTCCCGGGCTGGGGTAGTGTTGGCTTCCCGGGATTGTAACGACTTGTAAAATGGTTCCTTCTTCGTACAATAATGGCTGTATCGCCTGGAAGTAGATGCTGGATCCGGCAGTGTGTCGCTCAAGAGGCCCAACTCCCGGTGGCTGGGCAGGAGGTGGAGTGTATCAGTAAATATCCCCAGCAGAATCCATGGGCGCCGTTTTTGGGAGCTCAGGATGCGGAACTGCGTGGTGCTGCCTGTCGAACACGTACGGCTTTATGTGGAAGTGAACGGGTTTGGGTTTTTTTAAACGCGTTTTTAATTCCCAGGTTTCTAATGAAGCTGAGCCATGAGACTGTGACCATTGAACTGAAGAATGGGACGCAGGTGCATGGAACGATCACAGGTACGGTAGGATGGGAGGATGCAGCAAAATACTCCCCGTTGCCTTTCGGCAAACAATTGGCAGTCGCGGCTTGAATGAATTTTTTTGTCCTGTGCTCCCTCTTGCGGGGACCGGCACAGGAAAATGCAGGAGATGGGTTTTGTAGGTCATATCTTTGTGTGCAAGCGCGAGGTGTGTTTGTTTTACGGAAGTGTCTGGATATTGTCGGGAGTTGCTGGGAGCTGTGACCAGCCAGCTCGCCGTAGGCAACCACGAAAGTACTTGGGAATTTCAGTGGGTCACAGGTTGTCTTTGATGTGTAGTAGTGGATGAGTCCACCCGTGGTCAGACCGGCACTGGGGGTGCATTTTGTGATCAGATTTCTCTGTTTTAAAGGTTCTGCTGGGAGGTGTAAATTTGCTGTAGCACTGGGAGCCTCTAAGCCCAGCTGCAGCTTTGCCTGCAGACAGGCTCCGGGGGGGAAGGAAGCAAACTCTTCCAGACCTTGCTTGGTAATCTCTTAGAATTGTAGCAGCACGATCACAGAATCACAAAATGGTTTGGGTTGGAAGGGACGTGAAAGATCATCCCGTTCCAACCCCCTGCCGTGGGCAGGGACACCTTCCGCTGTACCAGGCTGCTCAGAGTTCCATCCAGCCTGGCAGGGAGCACTGCTAGGGATGGGGCATCCACGGCTTCTCTGGGCAACCTGTTCCAGCTGATGTGGTCTTGAATTGGTTAAATTTTGTGTGTAGGCAGTTCTAATCTAAAAAATAAAGTTAATGATTTCTGTTGAGTACGTTTTTTGTAAAGGTGAACCGAGATGGAAATGCGTATTCGCATACGTGTAATTTCATGAGACGGGTTTGAAAACGCAGAGCTGGGTGTGGGATACAGGGCAAAGAGGAATCGTGGCCAAGAGAATCTGCTCCCCCGATGTTGCCGGAGGTCTGTTCTGTCGGTTCATGGGAGTTCCTGATTGCCAGGTGCTTCTTTGTATCACTGTGCTGAAGGTTGCAGGGAATTCTTTCCAGTTCATTATGTGGTTCTCAGGTATTAAAACATGTGCAAGCTATTTTGTTTGCTTTAGTAACCTCAGCGAGGGACATTGCTCTGAGAGTACTCCTGTGAGCTTTACTTAGACAGCGGGTGTGATGTGGGTGGGGCACGTTGTGTTTAATGAGGCAAACCCTCACGGGTGAGCTGAAGAAGTTGCTTCATCTCCCTTCCTAAACTCACCCCCAGGCGGCTTTTAGAAACTCTTCTGCCCAGGCACTCTTGGTGAAAAAAAAAAAAAAAGATACAACTCTTGTTAAATTTGAATTTTATTCCAGAGGATTGCTGAGGTGTTTTTTTGGCCAGTAGCAGTCTGTGGGGATTTGGCAGAGTTCAAAACCGGCATTATTTTGCAGCCAGGTCCATCAGCTTTGATGAGAGCTGAGTGAGCCCCCTCTGTGCTCGATTGCAGCATGCTCTGCTGAACCCAGCCAGATGGGAAGCAAACACATTGCTGGGCTCCTGACCTCGCTGCTCTTTCAGGCTTAATAGTTGAGCAAAGCCTCTCTCATTTTCTGCTAAGAATCTGTAAAGAGATTGCACAATCTCCTCTTCTTCCCTTCACCAGGGCAGGAGCAGGGATGAAGGGGCAGATTTTGTGTAATGCCCCTCACACCAACCAAGGGACTGGGTTGGGTGGAGCTGTATAAAATCTAGAAGGAGGAGGAGAGGACAGAAGAAGTAAAGTCACTGTCATTTTATCTTCACAGCTGGAGTTCCAGTCCCACATAAAGTTTATGATCTGCAAAATAAGAATTTCTGGGGGTTTTTTTACTGCTTCTCATGGCTGTTACACAGTACATGCATCCAGCTGAGGTTTTTTTATCTAGTTTGGGATTAGGCATAACACAGCATAGATTGCACAGTACTGATTCCCTACAGTTTTTACATACTGGCTGTTCTCAGAGTTTGGAACCACAGTGGTTGTTCCTTGCAGTGGGGTATTTCATGTACTTTCATAGAAAATTCACTCACACAAAATGGTATTGGATGTATTTTGTCAGAAGATAAATGCTGCTTTTGTGGTTGGATTTTCCTACAGCTTACAGAAAAAGGAAATTATTCAGGTTATTTTTCCTCTTCCAAGGTTTGTTTTCTTCTTTTTAAAGGACTAAAGATTAGCATTAGACTTCTGTAATAAGCAGTAGTTTATTTGTTGTTCAGAGGAATTATTTTAACCATTTGCAAAGCAGCTATTGCCAGGACCCGGGTAAAGATCTCTAACCATGAGGAGCTAAAGGCATCACTTGGTAACTGGCATAATTCAAGAGAGAAAAGAGATGTAGTTTCATTCTGTGAGAGGCTTGAGTAATTAATGAGTGGCAGAAGCAGGTGTTGATGAACAGGATAAATCTCGTTTCATGTGCACACTTAAAAACAGGCACCAAGAGACCTCATCCCTGAATTCAGGCTTGTGTTGTTACAGGAGTGGATGTCAGCATGAACACGCATCTCAAAGCGGTGAAAATGACACTGAAGAACAGAGAGCCTGTACAGCTGGAGACGCTGAGTATTCGAGGGAACAACATCCGCTACTTCATTCTGCCAGACAGTTTGCCTCTGGATACTTTGCTAGTGGATGTTGAACCAAAAGTCAAATCCAAGAAAAGAGAAGCAGGTGAGTTTGTGCTTTCCTAGTCTGTTCTGCCTTTGTCTGATTTGAGTGTCTGAACGTCTGCATTTGGTATCAAATTCTTTCATCGCTGAGACTTTGACACGGCACTGGTTCAGTCTGCCTTGCCCACCTCCTTGGCATCTGCAGAGCTTTCATTTACATGAAGTTGTGTTACGGCTTTTCATGTATCTGTTTTAAAAAATGTAAATGTTTATCAGCTTGAGTAAGTCTTAACCTATCTGAGTCTCACGGCTGGAACCAAAGAGATTTACACTTCCTCTTCTCCAGATGTCTGCTATGTTTCCCCAGTTTGTATGGGGAGCTTCACGTAGATAAGTACAGGACAGTATCTCAAATGGTGCTGAATGGTTCAGTGAAATTTGGTGGGGGATAAAAATGATATCTCTGAGAATCAAAAAAAAAAAGCTCCAGGAAGAGCAGAGACTGGAACACTACTGGAAGCCAAAGCTGGAGATGCACTCACTAGAATACAGCCTAGATTCCCTCAGGTTCTCAAGTCTCCCAAATTCAAAGTGCTGCTGAATAAAAATCCTTTTCCTTCAAAGCCTAACAGTATAAACAGTAACTGAAGTTTAATTCACACTAGTAATGATGAGTACCTAGTAAACCCCAGGAAATTTCCAGCAGTATATATTTTGCCCAGCAGTTAATCTGTGTGATTTTAAAACAGTGAGCTGTAAGTGAAAGCTAATTGTGCTTCAAAATCATGTTGTACCATTTCTCCTGTAATTAGTGTTGAAGTATGTGGGTGTGCAGGGTGTTCTGCATTGGTGAGCTCACCTTACTGACACGGGGTAAGGAATCTCAGCTGTGCAGCACCAAGTGTGAGCGCTGCGGCTGCTGCCTTGACAGGGAATAAGGACAAAGATCCTAAAGGGGCTTTGCTCCTCTCATGTTCTTTAAAAACAATCTGACCACACAGAGAAATGAGTGTGGTTGGATTGCTTTTTTCCTGAACCTCACAATGTGGTATGGACAAGAACATCCCTACCTGGTGTCAGCTTTGGGGAAAGCAGCTGTGGTAGCTCCAGTTACCTCTGTTTGATGATCCCTGCATCTGCAGTGCACAGAAGCGCTCTCAGACCAAAGCTGTGCTGTGCTTTGCCTTAATCCATAAATGCTCTTGGGCTTCAGAAGTGTAAAACCCTCAATCTGCCCTTGACAAGTGAAGTTGTCAGGAAGGGGCAGGATGCTGGCTGGGGTGAGTGTGCCACGTGTGCCTTGGCTTTGAGCGTGCTGGCGCTTGGCAAACACAGCTACCTGCTGATGCTGTCATCTTCCAGCCGGGGTTGATACTTCCATGGATTTTACAGGGTCAGTGTATTACCAGCAAAATAATGACACCTTGCTTATGTCAAATTTGTCCTGTGTCTCTGCTCCTTCTGTCTTTCCTGCATTTCTAACCTGCGTCCCAGAATAATTGTCACATCCTGCTCCTTGAATGTGGATGCCACTGGGTATCTCTTAGAGAGCCACCTGCTTCCACAGAATTTTCAGTATCTTTTTGAGCCCTGCACTCACAAACACATTTGAAATGAGCCAATAATCTAAAGTTTGCAGAGTGCCTTTGCAGCCTGGTGGGTCGCATTTCTTTGGGAGAAAGAGATGCAAAGGCACGTTATCACCGTGTGGATCATACGGCCTTCAGCAGTTGCTTGTGGCCTGCACTGTCCTATGATTCCATCTTGCCTTTACAATTAAATAGCAGTAATTAAAACTGGGAGCATGCAGTCAAGACATTTGCCTTAGAATCACATCTGCAATTGGCAGAGGCATCACTGAGACCAGTAGGAGCTGTTGGGTGCTGGGATCCTTTCAAAATGCTGACCTTCCACATGGTGCCTGAGACAGGATGAGTTTGTGTATCTCAGAGCGTGTCAAAATTTGCTTTTCCCTCTAAAAATCTGGATTGTATATATATATATATATATATATATAAAAGAGGAATTCTTGTTTCCTGTCGGATCACCCAATCACTTGGGAGCAGCCAACTGTTTTATGCCCTTGTTTTCTGCAGTGAAGCTAAGGGCAGACAGTAGCCTGTGGAAGTTGTATACTGGACAGAGTAACACAGAAGATGAAAATACTGTCTGAAACTTACTGAGCATTAACAGACAATACCTAACTTAATGTCTTATCCCAGGGAAGCAGTGTGGTGATTATGCTCAATACAGAATGTATTCCTGGGTCTCACTTGATTTACTCTTTTTCTTTTACCTGCCAAGTTGCTGGAAGAGGCCGTGGAAGAGGCCGTGGCAGAGGCCGAGGTCGTGGAAGAGGAAGAGGAGGCCCAAGACGATAACTTCCCATCATGCAACTCTTACCAAATTCTGGGCAATTTCAGCTATTTTTTGTACAGGTCTTGTTTATCCATTTTTAATAAACTGAAATGTGAAAAGGTGTCTTTCCTTTGTTAGCAAATCCTGGGGAGGGAGGCAGGTGTGTCCTGTTTGTAAGGCTGTTGCAGACTACATGGATCTTGTTGGTTGTCACTGTGGAGATTTTGCCTGCCCCTGAGGGCTGTACAATTCCTCTTGCTTTTTGCCCCAGAATGAGAGACTTGTGTTGTGCTTTAACAGTGTTTGAAATTAATCCCTCTTTTCTAAGGCATCTGCCATCTTCTAATGGTTACATAGTTAAGACACTGTATTAAGAACCCTTTGTCCCATAAGTGTGTCTCTAATATTGTTCTTCAGAGCGACCTTTTTTAAAGTTCATAGATATAATTTTAATGTTTTCTATTACATGAAGCTTGCAATTGAAACATGTTGCTTTCTTTATAAAACATTTACACAGGGAAATTAACCAGGTCCATGGAACTGCTGGATTGTTACATCTGATGATTAAAGAATACCTGGATATGAACTTTGTCAAAGCTAATTATATGGCATACTTTTGTTTGGGTGGGGCTCGTAAAGCAGCTTTATCACAGATACCTTCTAGTGTACTTAAAATGCATCCCTAGAAAATCCAAAGTACAGCACAGTGCACAGTTACATACTGGAATTGGAAGTTTACTTCTGGAGGTGGGAGAACTTGTGCAGCTCACATATATGTGTGCATATATATATGTATATGCATATATAAATATATATATTCACTGCTTTGCTGGACACAAGTATAAAAGAAGCCATGTTGGCCATATTTATCTCCCAATGCCATCCTACTGCTTTCTCTCATGTAGGAAAGCAATGTCACATGCTCATTGCCAGACTTCAGCAGTTTCACCTGTTGATGAAATACAGATGTCACCTCAAACAATGAGTATGCTTAAATGTTTTGAATGGTTGAGGGTATTTGCTGGTACTTAGGTGCAGGAACATGCTTGGTTACTCATGTTTCTACACAGGCAGTGCTACAACAGTGGAAAAGAATCACCTAACGTGTAATGGGCTGATATGCTGGTTAATTTGTGCTAGCTGGCATTTTGTGAGCTGCTCTTCTCCCTCTCACCTCTTTTACAGAGGCCATTTTAAAGCTTCATCTTGTTACAGAAGAGCTTTTTTTTTCCAAACCATTGTGGAACCTCCCAAGAGCACTTTTTGGTCAATATAGCACCCACCATTCTCAACTCTATAAATAGCTGCTACAAATAATGGTTGCTGCTGTCTTCCAGAAGTGCCCAGTCACTGATGACAGGGGTAAGGTCTTCCCAAATCCAGCTGTCAGCTTTCATGCAACAGTTGAAACTCGTTCCCTCTTCAGTCTCTTCCTTATAAAAGTCACTAGTGCTCCCAGAGGAATGCACATGGTGGATGCTGCCACCAGCAGCCCGATCACTGCCAGGGCATAGCCCGGGTAATCCTTGGTCACCAACTCTCCCTGCAAGGGAGAAAAGCAGTGTTGGATCTGTGGGATCTGCCCCAGAGTCGGGCCAGGAGCAAAGCTGTGTGCATGGGTCTAGACAGGACCTCTGAGAAGCAGTTCCAGGCTGTGGCAGCCCATGGCTGCCCTCAGTGCTGTTCTTTGTCCAACCATACACACTGAAACCTGACAAGAACAGAGCTGCTGACAATAGGATTGGGAAAAACTTCTGCAAGCTTTGGTAAAGAGCAGATTTTGGCTTGATTTGTGTTTCTTAATGAGGTGGCTGAGCCCTGACCTCTGTCAGGTCTCTGTTCCTCTCCTGGAGCCTGCGGGCTCATGCTGACACCCAGTCAACAGGCCAGGCCCACTGTGGGTCCCAAATTGGCCATGACATGAAAACAATGATGTTCTTTGTTTCTGCATGATGGGAACATTTCCACAAAAGGTTATGAAACCAGTGATTACTTATCCAGCCGTAATTGCTCTGTGATGAATACACAGTCCAGTATTCTTAAGAAAATGTTCTGGCCATAAAGAAAAATGTGTATGGAAATCATGAGAACTAGTCCAGCAGCAGCTCAGTTCTGTTAAAATACCACTAATTTTGTTCAAAATAAATACACTTTGAAAGCAGGGGGTTTTTAAGTGTGTTTTTAAAGATGATACTTGGGTCTTCAATATGAATGAAATTTAATTCTATGAAGAGTTGATTAAGAACCTCATAGAGGGAAATTAGTTGATTTTACAGAACCATTACATCATCACTAAGTCAAATCTCCCCTGTTTTTCCTATCCACAAAATTAAGGGATGGCCCTGACTCCAGCTACTCACTTTCAGAAGGCCATTTTGTGGAACAGTGTAGTTAGGAAGGAAGCTTGTATCCTTGCAGGAACTAAGGAAAGTTTTTTTAAAAAAAGCCCAAACCCAAAACTCTTTTACCTGTGTGGCATCCCATGCTTGGTATTGCAATGTTCCTGTGAGGATATAGTCGGTGAGGTAAAAAATAAATAGGCTTATAATTAGCAGTGGACTAACAAAAGCCCACATAATTTTCCAATACCAGTTTGGCTTGCGTCCAATCATGGTGTAAAGATCTTTTTCAAATCTGTTCAAAAGAAAACCAAATACATTTTTGTAAAGAAAACCAAACGTGTTTTTCAGACTGGCTACAGAAGTTTGATCAATACCTTGTTCTGAGTTACTTCAGAAACCACCTTCAGAATCGAGTATGTCATATGAGAAAGGGGAGAACAGCTGACCACAAATGAGCTATTATTGTCTGAAAAGCTGGCTCACCAGAATTATGGTGAGGGTGAAATCAAAAAAGACACTGAGGCTTCCAAGAGAATCCCAAATTGCAGAGAGGAGCTAGAAAAGGTACAGCAAGAAAGTTCTGCCTGAAGTGTAAGTTCGGACTGTTACTGCTGTCAGCTGACAGAAAAGCAATGATGCTGAAGTACTGTGGAGGAAACAGCTGGGTTTGTGTAGTTGAGTGTTCTCAGTGCTGGTATCTGACTGTCTTTGAGGAAGTACTGGAGATGGTAACTAAAGTCTCACAGGAGACCTGGATCTGACTCGAAGGCGTTGAACTCGTCAAGGAGGTAATACCCGTGTATGTGCCTGGACACCTTGTGTGCTGGCAGACTAACAAAGCAAATGCTGAAGCCTTTCCCTTCAGCTGTTTTCAAACTCCTTTGCTGTTGAAAACTTCTCCTGATTCCAGAGCTTCCTTTTACCCACAAGGATTGATGGGAGACAAACAATGTGCAAGGTGACCACCTTTGAAACCAGACTTACTGGCACTGTTGTGCTCGTGCTGAATTCCTGTCATGGGAGGAGCGGAGTTTTGGCAGAAGTTGCTCCTGAGACCAAGGACACGAGCAGGGAGCCGTGTGTACAGCTCCTTGGTACTCCCCTGCCAGCAGAGACAGCTTGGCCCCTCACAGTCCTGAGCCAAGGCCCTGGAAGGGGTCTGCAGGGCAGGGGAGACCCCCATCCCCTTGCTGATCCTATAGCATAGGAGAAACATTTAGCCTGAGGCCATATTTTTATTCTTGGCCCGTGGCTGCTCCCGCAGCTGTCCCCCTATGAAGAAAGCAGGGCTGAAGTTTTACCTCCTTATCCCATAGATGTAACACACGGCGATGGTTTCCACCAGCACGATGAGCAGCAGTGAGAGGGTGGCTGCGTAGTCATTGAAAATGTCAAACCAGTAATTTCCAGCCTCCATGGTGAAGATCAGGCCAATTATACAATTAATGAAACACACAACACCTGCATGGATAAAACAGGGATCCTGCCATTACACCTGGAAGTTTGTGTAGGGAAAATGTCACACTTCTCGTGACTAAAAAGCTGGTGGGATTTCTGCTGAGCAGCTTTCTCTGAGGAGGATTTTATTTTTCCCCCCATGGAAAAGATGTGTCCCTGTGCATGTGTGACTGTCGTTAAACTGCTGCTCCCTAGACCTGCACAGTCACAGCACATCACCCCAGACATGGTCAAGACAACCAAGTCTTAGCAGCAGCCTTGTCACATGTGCATGCAGCATCTGCTGTTGCTGCTGGGTACACAGCTAAAACAGGTTTTAAGGTAGGACAACTGATTTCCACGCCCCAACAGGAGCATGTATTTCTTTTGGCCAAATACTGAGGTGGTTCACAGTGGGGATACTGGTGATGTGACTGAAGAGCTACTTGCTGCAGCTATACTGCCATTTGTACCATCCCTTTGAGTTTCACCAGTGAGTAGACACCAGTCTGACAGAGCTGAGGTGTGTTGGGAAGGCTGTAAATGC